>NC_141335.1:26758882-26768882 GCF_037954235.1 Aulostomus chinensis | reverse complement strand
GGCTTGTTCCTCCGGTAGCTCCAGCGGAAGTACCTGTAGTAGTCATTTCTAGACGGACCCGTGAGTGACCTCGGACAGCCAGAACACATGTGGAATGGTGATGTCATTCAGCCGTCACCTGCAGAGCTCAGTCGCTTCCAGTTGAAATTCTCTGATGTTGATAACTCCGACAGCCCCTGAACGCATCCCGACCAGAGCAGGTTTCGCAGCGAAGTGAGCGATCATTTCAGTTCCGTTGTGTCTCGGTACTGCGACCCACGGCGGCGGCGCTCGGCCTGTCCCTGATCACACTTGAAGCTCGACCCCCGCCATGCTGCAGTCCCTCGCCAGTAACTCGTGTGTGCGGCTGATCCAGAGCCACAAGTCGACGTGGTACTTCGCGTCGCTGGTCCTGGGCTACCTCCTCTACCTCGTCTTCGGCGCCGTGGTCTTCTCGTCGGTGGAGCTGCCGTATGAGGATCTGCTTCGCCAGGACCTGAGGACCATGAAGAAGCAGTTCCTGCAGGATCACCAGTGTCTGTCCGAGGAGCGTCTGGAGGTCTTCCTCAAGAAGGCCCTGGACGCCAGCAACTACGGGGTCTCCATCCTCAACAACGCCTCCGCCAACTGGAACTGGGACTTCACCTCGGCTCTGTTCTTCGCCAGCACCGTGCTGTCCACCACAGGTGAGAGCCGGTACCGGCAGCTGGAGGCAGGTGATGCTGCGGCCCAGCATTGGTGGTAGACTCCAGGGGGCCCAGGTCTGCTTCCTGGACCCCAGGTCTTTCACCATGTGATCACGCCTGAGCCTGCAGGCTGATGTTACGGAGTCAGACGTCATGAAATATTAGCTCATGTTTGCAACGATTCTTCTAACGAGGTTTTGAGTTCAGGGCTCAGAAACCTGACAGGTCATTCACAGGTGAGTCTGCATACTCGACCAACATGGCGTCAGTAGACCGAACCGTTCACTTGTGTGAGGGTTAATGATCCGAAATAACCTCGAGCAGGTTTTCTTGTTATATCAGACAACACGTGCAACGGTTCTGATGGATCCAGAATGGGCCGCTATCAGATGATATTACCGGCCTCAGCGGCGTATCGGCGTCTCAGCTCGTGACGTAGAGTTGCCGTATATAGGCAGGAATGTGTGTCACCAGAAGACGATTTTGAATCGTAAAAAATGTATTAAAATTGCCCCATTCAGGCCTAAATGTTACCATGGCAACGGATCAAGTTCAGGTTCTAGTGAATCATTTCAGTCTCTCTCTCTCTCACACACACACTCACATTCACACACTGACACACACATGGGCAGGTGGTGGTAATTTCCCGTTTCACTACATCTGCTGGTAAAGAAGAAGTGGTCGTCCAACAGGGGTTTGTTCTGCTCTGAGTGAGCCTGCTTCCCTCTGCATTTCTCCCAGTTGTCTCATAAACACACGTTTGTTTCTCGCCATCAACGTTTTCACTGCCGTTGCAGGAGACACAAAGAAACTGGGGTTTATTCTCACAACACACACGTGAATAAGTCAGCAAAACTACACATGAATTGACCTGTTATACACAAACCTGATACAACACTGATGGGTAAAAAACAATAGAGAGGTTGAGATGTTACAGAACAGTGCACACACACACACACACACACACACACCAGTACGTATATGTAGTTCCATGAAGCAGAGTGTATTTAAGAAAATCCCTAAAACAAATGTTGTGTCTCCAGTCAGGCTCTGGGCCAGTTGCACGACGCAGCGGCGTAACCTCCGGGAAGCCGGTGATGAAGTCTGCCTGCTGGCCCTGACCAGGCTCCCTGGGGGTTCTGGTCTCAGCAGCATGGTCCTGGTACCAGCTCTGACTCTTCGTTCTAGTTTTTATACCTGAATCTCCTGCTGGTGTCAGAGTGACGTGGACCCGAAATAACAGCGTCTATATTTGGATAGTTTGACCTTAACCAGCAGCGGCCCCGACTAGCTGTCGCTGTCAAATGCGTCAACATCCAGACGCCAAACATGGCCGACTGCATTTCCCTCGGTCACGTCTGTATCGGCCGCATGAGCTGAACTGATCTGGTATAAACAGCAGATGATGGTTTCCAGCGTCTGTTGTGTGAAATATTCTGGTGTGATTGGTGACAAGCAGAATGTGTTTGAACGTTTAGCCTTCAGACACTCGTTGCTGCCGTGATCGCTGGCAAGTTGGATCAGTCATGAGATCTTATCAGAACCTTTACATTTATGATCCTCGCCGTTGACTGAGGTGTCGTGAAGTCCCAGCTTTCTGCTGGGAGCCTGGAACTCTCGCTGCGGTTTACCTGGGCTTTTACATGTTGGTCCTGGAACTTTTCAAAGGAAACTAGAAGGTAAATAGCATTCATGGGTTTCTCCACGTGTTTGACAGATGAAGCAAGATGTTACTTAGTCCAAGCCACAAGGTTTTCCAGTGTACTATGAACCCTAAACATGATTACTGCAGCTCACCTGTCAGGAGATATCAGCCATAGTAGCCAGTTAGAATGCTGTACTTGTCCTATCTCTGCATGGAATGTCAGTTCCTCATTTACATGTTCCTGTCAGAGAACCCTGGAGTTCTCAACAGTCCTGTTAGATCCACTTAACTGGAACATGTCAAAGTACTAGTACATACTAGAGCCTCCTGCTCTGCTCCTGCTGTACTGTAGTGGAAGTCACAGACTACTGCTTTGACAATAGTATCACAGTGATTCTGCAGTAATAGATGTATTGCAATATTATTATTCTTAATATCTGTGTCTAGACTGGCTACTTAGCTGGTTGGCTGGTAGACTGGCTAGTTAGCTGGTTTGCTACTTAGCTGGTTGCCTACTTAGCTGGTTGGCTGGCAGACTGGCTACTTAGCTGGTTGGCTAGTTAGCTGGTTGGCTACTTAGCTGGTTGGCTACTTAGCTGGTTGGCTGGTTGTTGTGTGCCAGTTGTGTCCCTCCTCCAGGTGCTGACCTGGTTTTCACTCTCCAGCTGTGCTACCTGAAGGGATCATGAGTTGTGCTGTCATGGCCGTTAGTCAAATGTTGTGTGTTGGTTTGCCTGCAGGTTACGGTCACACGGCGCCACTGTCAGATGGCGGTAAGGGCTTCTGCATCATCTACTCTGTGATTGGCATCCCCTTCACCCTCCTCTTCCTCACTGCTGTGGTTCAAAGGATCATGGTGTACAGCACCCGCAGGCCCATCATGTACGTGCACACGCACTGGGGCCTGTCCAAACCTCTAGTGGCCATTGTTCACGCCGCTCTGCTCGCCGTGTTGGCCGTGTCCTGCTTCTTCCTTATCCCTGCCGCCATCTTCTCAGCGCTGGAGGAGAACTGGAACTTCCTGGAGTCGTTCTACTTCTGCTTCATTTCTCTCAGCACCATCGGCCTGGGAGACTACGTACCTGGAGAGGCCGTCAATCAGAAGTTCAGGGAGCTCTACAAAGTTGGCATCACTGGTGAGTTCTGTGTGTTAGAGATCCCTGAGCATTATTACCCTCAAAACCAGGTGATTGAAGCCCTCACTCTTTCACACTCACCCACTCCCTCACTCACTCACACTCCCTCCCTCACTCACACTCCCTCCCTCCCTCACTCACACTCACTCACTCACTCACACTCGCTCACTCACTCACTCCCTCACTCACTCCCTCACTCACACTCACTCCCTCACTCACTCACTCACTCACACACACTCACTCACTCACTCACTCACACTCCCTCACTCACTCACTCACTCACTCACACACACTCACTCACTCACTCACTCACTCACACTCCCTCACTCACTCACTCACTCACTCACACTCCCTCCCTCCCTCCCTCCCTCCCTCACACTCCCTCCCTCACTCACACTCCCTCCCTCACTCACTCACACTCCCTCCCTCACTCACTCACACTCCCTCCCTCACTCACTCACACTCCCTCACTCACTCACACTCCCTCACTCACTCACTCCCTCACTCACTCACACTCCCTCACTCACTCACACTCCCTCACTCACTCACTCACACTCCCTCCCTCCCTCACTCACTCACTCACACTCCCTCCCTCCCTCCCTCCCTCCCTCACACTCCCTCCCTCACTCTCCCTCCCTCACTCACACTCCCTCCCTCACTCACTCACACTCCCTCCCTCACTCACTCACACTCCCTCACTCACTCACACTCCCTCACTCACTCACACTCCCTCCCTCACTCACTCACACTCCCTCACTCACTCACACTCCCTCACTCACTCACACTCCCTCACTCACTCACTCCCTCACTCACTCACACTCCCTCACTCACTCACACTCCCTCACTCACTCACTCACACTCCCTCATTCACTCACACTCACACTCCCTCCCTCCCTCACTCACACTCACTCACTCACTCACACTCCCTCACTCACTCACTCCCTCACTCACTCCCTCACTCACACTCACTCCCTCACTCACTCACTCACTCACACACACTCACTCACTCACTCACTCACTCACACTCCCTCACTCACTCACTCACTCACTCACACTCCCTCCCTCCCTCCCTCCCTCCCTCACACTCCCTCCCTCCCTCACACTCCCTCCCTCACACTCCCTCCCTCACACTCCCTCCCTCACTCACACTCCCTCCCTCACTCACTCACACTCCCTCCCTCACTCACTCACACTCCCTCACTCACTCACTCCCTCACTCACTCACACTCCCTCACTCACTCACACTCCCTCACTCACTCACACTCCCTCACTCACTCACTCACACTCCCTCCCTCCCTCACTCACTCACTCACACTCCCTCCCTCCCTCCCTCCCTCCCTCCCTCCCTCCCTCACACTCCCTCACTCACTCACACTCCCTCACTCACTCACTCACACTCCCTCCCTCACTCACTCACACTCCCTCACTCACTCACACTCCCTCACTCACTCACTCCCTCACTCACTCACACTCCCTCACTCACTCACACTCCCTCACTCACTCACTCACACTCCCTCATTCACTCACACTCACACTCCCTCCCTCCCTCACTCACTCCCTCCCTCCCTCCCTCACTCGCTCAGTCACGGGGACATCTGTGGGGCCGGGGTCCACTCATGGCTGGGCCCCAGGGTGGAAGCACCAGGAGCCCACAGGTGACCCACTGATGAACTCTCCCAGGTCAGAAATGAGCCATCGATCTTTCAACAAACTACAAAGAAACATTTCAGCTCTCAGATCTGAAAATGCTGCGGCTGCGTTTGGGGACGTGTCACCATCTTCCACTCTGGAAGCACCGGCGATCGCCTGCTCTGCTCCTCGTGTCCCTGATTATCGGTCCAGGAAGAGAACAGCGTGTTATGGTGCACAGAAAGACCCTGATTGTCTTCTCAGGGTGACAGACGTCATTCAGCGTGTCACCCTGGAGGAGGACGGAATGCTGCGCGGCTGCTCCCTCGCCACCACACCAGCTGTGAGAATAACAGCGTTTCTGTAACGGAAAGTAGTGAACATTTGGTGCCTCTCGGCAGATTTCACCGCCGTCCGCACAAAGAGTTGAAGTGTGAAATCAAAAGTCTTCGTTTGCTGAGGCACTCAGCAGCACCTCCAGGTTCCAGAGGGGGTTTCTGCTCCTCACTTCCTGTAAACGAGCTATGCTGCCCTCTGGTGTCAGCGTTTGTAAACAACAGCTTGCCGCTGAGGAAATTCATCACTCATGGGCTTTTCTTAAAAAGCCCCTTGGAAGCCAAAAGTCATCACAAACAGTGGTTATCGGTAAATAGTCCTAGTTGGTGCACGCTGGCTTGTGTTGTATTAAACCACCTCGGTCTGTGTTTGTCCCCTCAGTCTATCTGGTTCTGGGTCTGATCGTCATGCTGGTGGTCCTGGAGACCTTCTGTGAGCTGCAGCAACTGAAGCAGCTGAGGAAGATGTTCTACTTGAAGAAAGAGAAGCCGCAGGACCGTCTGGCCATTTTGGAGCATGACCACCTGTCCTTCACCACCGTGTCCTGCAGAGACACCAGCTGCAGTGACAACAAACCCCAGAAGTTCGTCAGCGTCCCGAGTCTGTCGTCTCCCAACGACGACCCCATGAGCCAGTAGTGGCAGCTAACGAAGGGTTAACAGATCCAGGCGAGCGCAGAGGTGGATGAAGGGAACGGATCTTTAACTGTAGATTCAAATATTACTTGAGTATATAAGTTGAGACCAGAAATCCAAACCACAATAACAACAGGTTACTGCAGTGCGGAGCACCTCTCCTCATGTACATTTCTACCACGAAGATGTAGTATTTTATCACCGACTACTACATCATAGTCTGTGATAAAGGAAACACCTTCTGCTGCCCGTGTTTGTTATAAGGCATACGTAGACATGCTAGGACGTTATCTTCTATCTGAAATACAAGTCGTCTGTCTCAAAGCAGCACCTGGGACCTCCCTCGGTACCGACAGGTGCAGCGTGTAGGTAAATGTTTTAAGGTGAACAGTGTAGAACCACTTAGAGTTAAGCTGCAAAATTTAGGTGCAGCTCAAATGAGTCAGAACTGGCGTTGACAGCTTTCCATCGAGGAAAATCATTTGCTTCATGTGCACAACCATTCCTGTCAGTTTAATTAGCGTCTGCTGGTTTGAGAGAACGATTCAGGGGCGTTGAGAAGAAGAGGCCCTGAATGGGTCAGAACACAATCAGAACCTCGGTGTTCTGACTGCACTCTGATCTGTCCAAGCCGCCAGTCGTCTGTGGCTCTCAGCTGCCACCTGTATGACAGCACACGGAGACAGAATGGGCTCGCTGCTGGGGTCACGGGTCTTCATTCGGCGTTGCGCTGGTGTTGTCTGGTTCTGTGCAAACCCAGAAGGCATCACAAGGTTTTCACAGCGCTCAGGTGTGTAAAAGTGGCTCCTTCCTACTTGCTTCTGTAGATTTTCTGGCTCATCTACATTTCGCTGTCAAAGGTTCTAGTTGCACTCCACGTCGTCACATTTCATCATCAGGAGGGAAAATATTTCCAGCCTTGTCCACATGGGATGATGAGCACTATAAGTTATTGATTTGTATAAAATGTGTGAAACCGGATCAAAAGGGATGTGCGTTGGTCCACCTCGATGTCTGCAGCTGAATTAGCACAGGGGGCAGCCAGACTCGTCTTTGGATCGGTGGTCCGACGACGGTTCTGAAGATTTCAACTGAATCAAAAAGGGAGATATTTTTAATCATGCAGATGAAGGCTCTTTAATGACGGTAACCTGCAAAGGCTTGGAGGGAAGCAATGAGGCTGTTCTGCTGTTTTTTATGTAATTAAAAGAGGACATTGTATATTTTTAGATGACAAGAAAAGGGTTTACATGGTTTGGAAGGTGACTGTGCTTAGAAGTGATCATATAAGAGAGACTTGAAACTAAGAATCAAAGCAGCTAACAATCCAGCTGCCTCAAGGCCTCCTCTGACTAGACGTCAAGAATACCTGAGGAGAAAGTGCTGACATGGTGAATACATTTCCATCCTCTAAAGTTCTGTCACACACAGATGAAAGAGTCACGTCTCGGTCTGTGAATGTCACGACCTCGTCTGTCCGTCCCATCAGGCCACGGTCGCAGCCTTTTATCAAGTCTTGAATGTAAAGTTAAGTTTTTAATGCTGTTTTTTGCTGCGGTGAGATTCACGGCCCGGCCGGAGCAGCACGGTTCCTCGCTGCTCCTCCTGTCTCCTGCCGTAGTTTCGTGGTTCCGTGTTTGGAGGGAACGGTGAGCACAGGTGACGGGACCAACGACGACTACATCACCATCTGATCTCCTCGCCACCCTGGGCCTTCATGTCTCGTGTGAAGTGTGTAGAATTGTCTGCTGAGTAGGAGGACTTGAATTTATCGGGGGGGGGGGGGGGGTTGCACTGTAAGATGTTTGACTGTTTGATGATAGCAGCATCAGGAAGACGGACGGCTGTCACTCCAGTGTTTCAAGGAGTCGCTCGCGTCAAACAGCATTTCTTTCTCCAGTGTTTTCGTGTTTCACAGTGTAACGAGGTTTTGTGTGAAATTGTTTTCATCCTAAGAAAGGAATCAACGAGCTGTACAATATCAGTGTGTCTTCAATAAAGTGTGCGGTCTGACTCCTTGCTTATTTGGGTCATGTGTGTCTCTTGAAGATTTTACGACTCATATTCAGAACCTTTACTGTGTATTCTGACCCGATACCACAGCCTCGAGTGTCTTCTGATACCGCAGAAGGTTATTCCCTATAAGACAAGCAAGCAGGTAATACCACATTTGTATGATTGTTAAATGTTTCACCTGTAATCTACAAAAACAACCTTAACGTGACAGACATATTCTTGACGACCACAAAAGAAGAAAACTAAAGCAGTTGCCACACGTTTCTCTTCGCTGGTTCTGATGGGAGAGTCTGTGGGTAACCCGGGTTCGGTAATCATCTATAATTGTTTAATTGTTTTAAATGTTTAAGAAATTCATGGGCTCTGCCACGTGCCCTGACTCCGCCCTCTCAAACTGACCAGATGATCTTTACATGGATGTCTGCCTGGTTTGGCCCAGATTCTGTTACTGACACCAAGTGTTGGATCAGCACATCCCCAACTCTGAATTCTGAAAGAACTGACTCCAGCTGAACATGATGTCTGAGGCATTAAACGTACCAGCAGCAGCGCGTGATGATCTAGCATGAACTCAAACGCGAATATAAATGAGTGCATGTGAGGATTTGGAATACAGGCCACGCCACAGTGAGCTCAAGTGTGTGAACACTGCTACAGTTATTCAGCTCACATCGTCGTCTCCGTCCCACAGGAGCAGCAGTTGGAGCTCCCACGGAGGAAGAGATGACCAGAACCTCAGACTCCCTCATCTGCACCCTACAAGAGGCGACACCGTTCGTGGTCGAAAGCAGCTGATTTGTAGTGAAAATCTGCTGCGATCACAAAGATTAAAAGAAAGGATCACTTCTCGCTGGGTTTCATATAAATACCTCCAGGCAGCACAGCTTGTGTATCTAAAAAACTCTGAGGATAAAAATGCTTTTGTGTATTCACCTCTGACATCGAGGCAACGCTCACTGCACATCACCTGGACCAACACAGATGAAGGGAAGTCAGCTGCTGACACGCATCACTTCCTGTTGGGCTACACAAAATCAATAGGGATAAATATGCTTTGGAGGTTAAGGAATTCAGGAGTGTTGAGTAAATTACTTCCATGTTGCACTTCACATGTAAAACGTGTGTAAAAACAAGGAACTCTCTGGATATTAAATATTCTGCCTGCACAAGCAGGACCTGCAGCCTGAGGATACATCAGCTGGGCTCAGTCCTGCCACACGGCTGGCCACAGTCACCTAAAGGTTCAGGACAACGTACCTCGCTGGGCCCCACCCTTCTCCCCTTTGTTTTTCAATCAGTCATCACACGCCACTGGAGCATATACACTGTATATCCACATCTGTATAGCACAACTGTTTATATACAGATGTGCTATACAGTTGTCAGAAGACTCAGCCAAGTGGACTACCAAGTCAAGTCAGTTTTATTTGTGTGTCACCAAACCCCAACCAAAGTCCTGTCCTGACTCTGTCCAAGTAGAGCAGGTCCAGCACCTCCCTCCTTCAATGAACCTCCACCCAACAATTCTCCATCAGCAGCACATCCTGCAACAGCAGCCACCAGAACCTTCCTTTACCAGCAGGAAGGTGGAGCAGATCCAGGATCAGTGGGGACGGAGAGAGAGCAGGAGAGCAGGACAGAGACAAAGACAGAGAATGGAGGAAGACAGAGAGACAGAAGGAAAGAGAGGGACAGAGATAAAGAGAGAGAGAAAGGAGGAGAGACTGACGGACAGAGACAAAGACAGAGAATGGAGGAAGACAGAGAGACAGAAGGAGAGAGAGGGACAGAGATAAAGAGAGAGAGAAAGGAGGAGAGACTGATGGACAGAGACAAAGACAGAGAATGGAGGAAGTCAGAGAGACAGAAGGAAAGAGAGGGACAGAGATAAAGAGGGAGAGAAAGGAGGAGAGACTGATGGACAGAGACAAAGACAGA
>NC_141335.1:26541382-26753882 GCF_037954235.1 Aulostomus chinensis | reverse complement strand
GCCATACTGGTCCCAGCAACAACAGCTGATGTTCAGCGGTGGTTAGCTGGGGATGGCAACAGCATGAGAGCAGCAAGCAACAGAGGAGTCTTTTCATATTAATAGTTCCACAACAGAGAAACGACATGTATAAGATACACTTTAATCATATACTGTTTTTTTTTAACTTGCTCCCAGTTGTCAGCAGAACAAAAATGAGCATATCTAAGAAAAGAAATCAGGCCAGTTAAAGCTGGCCAGTAAGACGCCTGCAGATGTTGACAGCATCTGTAGAGGTTCTGCTGGCTTCTCTCCAGCTGAGCCTGTCGACTCTAACAGTAATGGCAGCTGAATAACAAATACAGCCTACAGAAATCGCACGGCTCCCGGGACAACGGGGTGCTGCCTCCAGAAAGGTTACGCTTCTCTCTGTCTGAGAGGACAGTGGAACAGATCAGACAGAGGAATGAAAAGGGCCTCACGTTGACTCATGCAAATGCCACATATTAAACACAAGAAGCAAAATTGGAAGCATTTAAATACAAAGTCATGAATGTGATATTCTTTTATTGGCTCAGGGTTTCACCTCTGGCCCTGCATCAGCCAATCAGCAGCTGCCTGTCACACTGTTTCCAGGCGGAGAGCTGCATGAAACATTGATGGAGAGAAGAACAAGATCATACTTTACCTTGTATGAAATTGGACTCTAGAGGATAAGAGAAATAATGGAAATGACGCCTGAACCGGCTTCTGCTGGAGCTCTGCACATCCTGGTCCGTGTCCTGGAAACCCTCACAGGACTCACAGAGATGAGGACGGAGCTTTTAGTCCTCCGTCACTGTGAACATTTCTCACCAAAGACTTTGGATGATTCACATCAGTATTATCATGAACCTTTGAGGAAGAAAACCGATAGGAAAACTTCAATTCGAGTCTAAATGCAAAACCTTCAACAGAATAGCAGTAAAGGACCATGAGAGTCACAGATGCTCTGACTGGAGGACTGGCCGTCAGTATTTGGATCCGGTTCTGTGTGCAGCTGAATCACCCCGTCTGTGTTCCTCTCATCCATCTTGGCCTTGATCTTTGGCTCCCAGCTCATCTCCGCTCCATGTTTGGAGCGGAGATGAGCTGAGCCCTGATGCCCTGAGGACAAGGCACCAATCAGACCTCCATTAGACGTGTGCTGGAGAGGAAGAGGGTGTTCTGTTCTGGGTGCGTTGGGAGGAGAGTGCAGCAGCAGCAGTGTCAGGGCTGAGTGGATCCCCTCCCAGCAAGGCGTTCATATGATTTACTTTGAGAGCTGCAGGGAGAGAACTGACCCAGCTGAGCTGCACAACACCCTCTTCACCTCAACACTGTTGGCAAGGGGCGTCGACCTGCTTCTTGATGACTGGACGCCATTCTTTGCTCATTGATCAATGCACTTGCAGCTCTGCAGCTTTCAGACGCAATGCAGGCAGTGGACCAGTGACCTTCGGACGGCGTGATCCCACGCAGCAAAGTAGAGCTGGAACGGCGTGAGGGGCTGATCTGGCCTCATGAAACAATGGTGTCAGACTAACGACAGCTCATCCCTGAAGGGAATCATATCAGACTGGAGGCAGATAAGATCTTATTCACAGTCAAGGCTCAATATGAGTAAGTAAAACTGAGGAAATACTTGCCCATGAAAGACTCTCAGTCACCACCAGTGCACAAATGAATCACCTGATTACTGGAAGCTCAGCTCTGATTGGACCCAATCAACCGTACCCTGTTGATTGTCACTGATTCTGCTGCAAGGAATCATTTCCACAGTTTGAATCCTCTGTGACCTGACAGCGAATAATAAAGCTGACAGCGCTGAAACTGTATGATTCACACATGAGGACGCGGGAGTGAAAGTACAACACAAAAAGCAAGAACCCCCCCCCCCCAAACACTTAAAGTCCAACAGAAGACAAACGAATATTCCACACCGGAGATGGAACGACAGGTGGTGATGGGACGTTCCCTGCCTCACATTTGCATCCCTGCTTTGCCTGAGATGATGAAGTATTTTAATAAAACCCTGTCTCCCAGCGCGCTGTACAATAACATTCTGAATATTTACTTCATCCGGAGCCAGAGAGACTCGCTACGCCTCTCTGAACATGACATTTTAGAGAAACGTGTGACTGCAAGAGATATTTGCTTCACAGGTCTGTCAGGGCCCCAAAGGCAGATCATATTTCATTATTTTCCTCGTGCTGAGGCGGGTGAGGGGCTTACACACTCCAGCTTCCATTCCCCAGATGTGAGCAATCCTGCAGAAATCAACCATGCTGGGAGAATTCCTCACTTCAGGATGTGTTTATGTGGTGCTGTTGAACTGGAGCCTCTCCTCCTGTTCATGGGTGGAGGGTTGACTGGGTCAGGGGTTCTATTTCATGCATTCATTGAAATGCATTTGTAGCTTCCTATGAGTCCTCATTTGTTCATTCTTGTTTTTGATGCTTCAGGTGTTCTGCACTCTATGTATAAAAGGAGAATAAAAGTTCTGGAAACGTCAATAATGATGTTTGTGCTGCGTCCAGCAGATGGCGCTGGTGCGGCGGCAGCCCCAGAGCCGCGCGGAGTGGCTGAGTGTGGAGACGGAGCGTGGAGTGGCCAGGCTGCATATGTTCGGAGGTGTGAGAGGCAGCAGGACGGAGACGGCTCAGCTCTCCTCCAGCCTGGATGTCACTTCCTCGGCTTCTCAGTCGCAGCGCTGCTCGGCGGTCGTGAGTCATGTTCGGGGACGGAGAGGGCACCGTGCGGGTCGGTCGGCCCCACCGGGACTGCATGTGCTACCTTGGACCTCCGACCACTTTGATGCCCATGTAAGACATTTCAACTTTTCCCTCAGTGTGCTGCAGCCAACTCACGCCAGGAGGCAGCACCTGTTGCTCCTGATAGAACAGGTGCGTCCACGCGTCAGAGGGGGACGGAAGGTTGTTCAGGTGGAATTTGTCATCAAAATATACGAGTTGGGTTCGGTTCCTTTGATCTCCATTTTTTAAAACTTATTTTTCTTTGTTGATCTGATTTTGCAAAACAGTGATTTCTCTGCCTGACTCCATAAAGCACATTTAGCTTAAATATGATCACTCGCCAAATTATTAGGTACCCAAGCCCTCATAATATAGGAGGGACCAGTTGAAGAAGTGTGTGTGTGTGTGTGTGTGTGTGTGTGTGTGTGTGTGTGTGAGAGAGAGAGAGAGGGAGAGAGAGAGAGAGAAAGAGAAAGAGAGAAAGATTTCCAGCAATAAAATAATTAAAAGGGTCTTTGTAATGGTAAAACTAGTATTATAACTACTTAACAACAGTAGTTAACTTTTAAATCATTTGCTACTCCTGCTGTGTTTGGATTGACTTTATTTGTGTGTGTGTGTGTGTGTGTGTGTGTGTGTGTGTGTGTGTGTATGAGAGAGATGAATCCTGCATTAGACTGTGACTGTGTAGCTAACATTCAGGCAGGTGAGGCGTGTCAGCGGGGGCTGCTGCATTTGCTCAGGTGTTTTGGAGCAGATGTTATTCTGTTGTTTGATCTCACCTGCTGGAAACAAAGATACCAGAATGTTCCGTGGGTCCTCCTGGTGAGCAGGTCGGGCTGCAGCAGGAGCCGCTCCTCTGTGTGCTCCATGAAGCCTATAAGCTTATAATAGGAGCTGCTCAGCAGGCCTATACAACCGTCGCCACACCAGTCACTCTCACTTAGTGTCTTTCACACGGCTGTTGAGCAGAGGCAGGACCAGTGAAGGATGATGATGCCTCTACTCCACCAGACCCGGGCCCTCAACACTGGAGTTCCTGTTTCAGCCTCACAGAGCTCTCATCTTGTCAAGTCAGGCTTTGAGTTCCTTTTGTTAAGAGGTCTCACTTCATCTTGCACCATCACCCCTTGTGCTCTCTTTCTAGCGGGATGCGCAAGTCGCCCGACGTGAGCCCCAGAAGGCTTTCGGACATCAGCCCTCAGCTCAGACAGCTCAAGTACCTGGTGGTGGACGAGGCCATCAAGGAGGACCTCAAGTCTTCCCGCTCAGTGGAGGACATCAACAGCTCATCCATAGAGGAGCGGATATTGCGGATCACGGGCTATTATGGATATCAGCCATGGAGCGCCAGCTACAAGAGTGAGTCCAGCAGTTTTGTACCTGTGCATGATCAGAGAGGTCACATGGTAGAGACATGATTCTGCAGCAAACTGTGAGCGCACCCACTTCTGATGCTCTGGACATCAGCGTTATTCACCACAGAGTGCTGATGTGTTTTTGGAGCTGCAGCCCGATGGTGCGCTGGTTGGCTCGATGCTCCTGCACGTCTGTGCAGCGAAGGAAGAGGACAGTGGGTTAATACACCAGTTGGTTTATACAGCAGTGGGTTCATACACCAGTGGGTTTATACAGCAGTGGGTTAATGCACCAGTGGATTTATACACCAGTTGGTTCATACACCAGTTGGTTTATACAGCAGTGGGTTTATACAGCAGTGGGTTCATACACCAGTGGGTTCATACACCAGTTGGTTTATACAGCAGTGGGTTTATACACCAGTTGGTTTATACAGCAGTGGGTTAATACACCAGTTGGTTAATACACCAGTGGGTTTATACACCAGTTGGTTTATACACCAGTGGGTTCATACACCAGTGGGTTAATGCACCAGTGGATTTATACACCAGTTGGTTCATACACCAGTTGGTTTATACAGCAGTGGGTTTATACACCAGTTGGTTTATACAGCAGTGGGTTCATACACCAGTGGGTTCATACACCAGTGGGTTAATGCACCAGTGGATTTATACACCAGTTGGTTCATACACCAGTTGGTTTATACACCAGTTGGTTTATACACCAGTTGGTTTATACAGCAGTGGGTTCATACACCAGTGGGTTCATACACCAGTGGGTTAATGCACCAGTGGGTTTATACAGCAGTGGGTTCATACACCAGTTGGTTTATACAGCAGTGGGTTTATACACCAGTTGGTTTATACAGCAGTGGGTTTATACACCAGTTGGTTTATACAGCAGTGGGTTAATACACCAGTTGGTTAATACACCAGTGGGTTTATACACCAGTTGGTTTATACAGCAGTGGGTTTATACACCAGTTGGTTTATACAGCAGTGGGTTTATACACCAGTTGGTTTATACAGCAGTGGGTTTATACACCAGTTGGTTAATACACCAGTGGGTTTATACACCAGTGGGTTAATGCACCAGTGGATTTATACACCAGTGGGTTAATACACCAGTGGGTTAATGCACCAGTGGATTTATACACCAGTGGGTTCATACACCAGTTGGTTAATACACCAGTGGGTTCATACACCAGTTGGTTTATACACCAGTTGGTTTACACATCAGTGTGTTTATACACCAGTGGGTCAATGCACCAGTGGATTTATACACCAGTTGGTTAATACACCAGTGGGTTCATACACCAGTTGGTTAATACACCAGTGGGTTCATACACCAGTTGGTTTATACACCAGTTGGTTAATACACCAGTGGATTCATACACCAGTTGGTTAATGCACCAGTGGGTTAATACACCAGTGGGTTCATACACCAGTTGGTTTATACACCAGTGGGTTCGTACACCAGTTGGTTAATGCACCAATGGGTTAATACACCAGTGGGTTAATACACCAGTGGGTTAATACACCAGTTGATTTATACACCAGTTGGTTTATACACCAGTGGGTTAATACACCAATGGGTTAATGCACCAGTGGGTTAATGCACCAGTGGATTTATACACCAGTTGGTTAAAACACCAGTGGGTTAATGCACCAGTGGGTTAATACACCAGTTGGTTAATACACCAGTTGGTTAAAACACCAGTGGGTTAATGCACCAGTGGGTTAATACACCAGTTGGTTAATACACCAGTGGGTTAATGCACCAGTGGATTTATACACCAGTGGGTTAATGCACCAGTGGATTAATACACCAGTTGGTTAATACACCAGTGGGTTAATGCACCAGTGGATTTATACACCAGTGGGTTAATACACCAGTGGGTTAATGCACCAGTGGGTTAATACACCAGTGGGTTAATACACCAGTGGGTTAATACTCAGTGGGTTCATACACCAGTGGGTTAATACACCAGTGGGTTAATACTCAGTGGGTTAATGCACCAGTGGATTTATACACCAGTGGGTTAATGCACCAGTGGATTAATACACCAGTTGGTTAATACACCAGTGGGTTAATGCACCAGTGGGTTAATACACCAGTTGGTTAATGCACCAGTGGGTTAATGCACCAGTTGGTTTATACACCAGTGGGTTAATACACCAGTGGGTTAATGCACCAGTGGGTTAATACACCAGTGGGTTAATACACCAGTGGGTTAATACTCAGTGGGTTCATACACCAGTGGGTTAATACACCAGTGGGTTAATACTCAGTGGGTTAATACACCAGTGGGTTAATACTCAGAGGGTTCATACACCAGTGGGTTAATACTCAGTGGGTTCATACACCAGTGGGTTAATACACCAGTTGGTTAATACTCAGTGGGTTCATACACCAGTGGGTTAATACACCAGTTGGTTAATGCACCAGTGGGTTAATACACCAGTGGGTTAATGCACCAGTTGGTTAATGCACCAGTTGGTTAATGCACCAGTGGATTTATACCCCAGTGGGTTAATGCACCAGTGGGTTTATACACCAGTGGGTTAATGCACCAGTTGGTTAATGCACCAGTGGGCTAATGCACCAGTGGATTTATACCCCAGTGGGTTAATGCACCAGTGGGTTTATACACCAGTGGGTTAATGCACCAGTTGGTTAATGCACCAGTGGGCTAATGCACCAGTGGGTTTATACACCAGTGGGTTAATGCACCAGTTGGTTAATGCACCAGTGGGTTAATACTCAGTGGGTTCATACACCAGTGGGTTAATACACCAGTTGGTTAATGCACCAGTGGGTTAATACACCAGTGGGTTAATGCACCAGTTGGTTAATACACCAGTTGGTTAATGCACCAGTTGGTTAATGCACCAGTGGATTTATACCCCAGTGGGTTAATGCACCAGTGGGTTTATACACCAGTTGGTTAATGCACCAGTGGGTTAATACACCAGTTGGTTAATGCACCAGTTGGTTAATGCACCAGTGGATTTATACCCCAGTGGGTTAATGCACCAGTGGGTTTATACACCAGTGGGTTAATGCACCAGTTGGTTAATGCACCAGTGGGCTAATGCACCAGTGGGTTTATACACCAGTGGGTTAATGCACCAGTTGGTTAATGCACCAGTGGGTTAATGCACCAGTGGGTTTATACACCAGTGGGTATAAACCAGTGGGTTAATACACCAGTGGGTTTATAAACCAATGGGTTAATGCACCAGTGGGTTAATACACCAGTGGGTTAATACACCAGTGGGTTTATAAACCAATGGGTTAATGCACCAGTGGGTTTATACACCAGTTGGTTTATAAACCAGTTGGTTAATGCACCAGTTGGTTAATGCACCAGTGGGTTAATGCACCAGTTGGTTAATGCACCAGTGGGTTAATACACCTGTGGGTTAATGCACCAGTGGGTTAATGCACCAGTGGGTTTATACACCAGTGGGTATAAACCAGTGGGTTAATACACCAGTGGGTTTATAAACCAATGGGTTAATGCACCAGTGGGTTAATACACCAGTGGGTTAATACACCAGTGGGTTTATAAACCAATGGGTTAATGCACCAGTGGGTTTATAAACCAATGGGTTAATACACCAGTGGGTTAATACACCAGTGGGTTTATAAACCAATGGGTTAATACACCAGTGGGTTAATACACCAGTGGGTTTATAAACCAATGGGTTAATGCACCAGTGGGTTAATACACCAGTGGGCTAATGCACCAGTGGGTTTATACACCAGTTGGTTTATAAACCAGTTGGTTAATGCACCAGTGGGTTTATACACCAGTGGGTTTGTAAACCAGTTGGTTCATGCACTAGTGGGTTAATACACCAGTTGGTTAATACACCAGTTGGTTCATACACCAGTGGGTTAATGCACCAGTTGGTTAATGCACCAGTGGGTTAATGCACCAGTGGGTTTATCCACCAGTGGGTTTATCCACCAGTGGGTTAATAATGTGTACAAATCTGTTCTAATCTACAAGCAACTAAAGTTGTTATGAAGTTCCTCCTTGTTTTATGTGAATACTACTCAGGTTCAGCACCTCAAAAATCTGGCCAGGAAAAATAAAACAAATTTTTGTAGTTGACTAGAAGAGTGGCTTTGTCAGAGATGAGGAGGACGACTAGGACACACCCACATCCTGAACCTGAGCCAGCTGAACCACAATACACAGAAGAAGAACGGCAGGTTTGGGGGCTGACAAGTGATGAGACTGGAGATATGCACTTCCCATCCACTACCAACCGTTGAGCTAAGCTAACTAGCGTAGGTCTCAGCTCCCTAGAGGAGGCTCTCTATCCTCTTGTCTGGAACAGATGGCGATGTGAGTATTTCCCAGAGTGTTGGTGTGGTTCTCTCGGCAGCAGTCCGGCCATTAATCCTTTTAGTTATGTTGAATTTGCTGTATAAACTGAGAGATCTGGTAATCGTGTTCACACCTCAGTGCTGTTCACTTCCTTCAGTAGTTTCACTGAATAGCGATGCGTAGTCTCTCTTGATACTGGTTTGGCCTGTAAAGCATCAGTGTTGCTCTTGGTTGCTTCAGATGGAGGAAGGAGCTCATGTTTGCTTCAGCGGAGCTCCAGGAGCTCCGAGTCAGACAGACGAAATGTTGCTTGGAGCAGCTGATTGTTTGAAGAAGAGTTGTCAACGCAGCTTTTATCATTTCTCTCCTCATTTCCTTTGTCTGCATCACTTCAAAAGATTTGCATCATTTTTGCAGAGAGCGTTTCCTGCTAGTGGTGCTGTGATGGATGCAGGCTGGCCAGCAGCTCTCTGACTGCTGCTCTGATGGCAGTACATTCAGTTGGATTTTTGTTCCTTTGATGACCTTTTGATGCTCCTGTGTGCAAATTTTGTAAATTTCATGAGACGCTCAGGCTGCAATATTTAACAGCTGCTTGGCTTATTTAAAATTCAAAGGCCTATAGCTCACGTCTGAATACTGCTGCGAACTCTGTCCTCGTGTCTCCCATCGAGAGTCAAGCAACCTCCAAACAAGAGGAGCGAACCACCAGGAAGAGTTGGAATCGACTCTGGGGATCTTTATGGTGACGTGCAATGATGCAGGCTGACACCAGCCACTGGAACGTAGAGGTGCTGGCGCCGAGGAACACAAACACGGTGCTTGTTTCCGTCTGCTCGTCTGCGTATGGGGAGCCTCGTTGGCCATCGTCAGTCCCTGAGGGGATGAACACGAACTGTTGTTTTACTAAATTCTGGTTCTCAGGCCTCATGCTATTATTAGTAGAAGCACAGCGAGCGAGCTGGTTACAGAATATGAAGATGTTTGTTTCATCCAAATCTGTTCATACATTTTCTTCCCTGTCCACAACACAATCCCAACCATACGTATCATCTATCATTCCTCATCATTTTAGAAATATGATGGAATATATCAACCTTCATTGTGAGAATAGGTCTGGATGATTGAAATTATTTCCAGAAACTGATGCATTTTTCCTGTCAACCATTTTCACATGGACTCAAGGAATTTGTCTAAATTTGTCCACGACATGTCCAGGAAATACAGCAAACAACTAAATCCTGCTAGTGACCTCGAAGACGCTTCAGGACCTGCAATGTGATCCAGCTCCCTCACAAAGTTGACCACTTGTTCCGTGTATTTTATTTGTCTTTACATCCATTTCCATCTGCATCCATCCAGGGGTGTTTGAGGTATCCTTCTGACAGACAAACACAGCAGCGATCACATTAGCAGGTAATTGTAGCGCCTCGTTGAGCAGCTGAGAAAACTGGTTTAATGCACCCCTGACCTTTGACCCAGAATTTTAACAAGTTGTACTTTACCTAAAAGCTTTTATGAGAGTTTACATAGTTGCATCAGACGCTCCAGATGCTGATTTTGATCTTTGTTGTTGTTGAAATGGTCACTGTGCCTAACAAAGCTGAACGAAAATGTGCCGTGATCCAGAAGTCTCACTCCTGCAAGCCGTTGAAGCCTCGTGTCGGGCAGGAGAAGCTAGTGGTCTCTGCTGCGTGCTAACAATCCACCGGATCATAGGAGGCAGTGCTTAATGGCTGGAGAGGAGGAGGGCTGATGATGAAGGCAGCATCCTCTTTTCCCCCTGTTCCGTCTTCAGACCCGGTGTGATTCATTTACCATCAAACTGTTCAAGGCTGGCAGGTGAGCTCTTCTCCACAGGAGTAAGAGAGGGAGGAGAACGAAGTGAGGAGGCCATTTCATTGAGGATGAGAGGATGCTGTTCAGCCTCTCATCCAACGTCTGTGAGTGTGAAACATGGAGCATCACAGACATGCAGGATGCAGCAGAATCAGGCGTGTTGAGAGGACGAAGGCAAACACCAGGAAGACCGCCATCTGTGCTGTTGGTGGCCGGGACCACTGTCCCTCAGGAGGACACTAACCAGCCTCCATGTGTCTGTCACTGGTGGAAGACTAGTTAACACACAGAGAGGGTCCTGAACACCTGGAGTCAGCAGTGGTAGGAGGCTGCTGGTCAGTGAGCCAAGGGTACTGGTTGGTGAGGAAAGGGTACTGGTTAGTCAGCCAAAGGGCACTGGTTAGTGAGCCATCGTAAAGAAAGGTTACTGGTTACTAAGGAAAGGTTACTGGTTGTTGAGGAAATGTTCCTAGAAAAAATACATCTAAACATGTGTGTAGCTCATATTTGTCATCATAGTCGATATTCTTCCCTGCGTGTTGCCAGAGTATTAGATGTATCATTGTTATTATTATTATTTGTCGTATTTGTCGCATGAAGAATGACGTGACATGTACGCGAGGATCTGAATAACACTGATGCTGAAATACACTCAGCTGATGACGCAACAAGACACAGGTGGAGACCAGGAGGCCGGAAGGAGGAGGACTGAGATGGACCAGGTTGACTAATGAGGAAAGTCAGTGTGCTTCATCAAGTGTTTGTTCTTCTAGTCGTAGCACAACCTGCTCGGGGCTGTGTGTCTTTCCTCAGCATAGTTTGTTGCTGCTGACCACACAGGTGAGCAGCAGGTGACTGAGACTGAGCATGTGGTGTGAAATTGTAGGAAGACCTTAAAAGAATGTTCTCATATTCACAGTCATTGTTTATTTTGAGAGGCTCTTTCAAACTTAGTGGCACGAACCCGAAACTGTCATCGTTCCTTTAGAATGTTGATGTTTTTCTGGAGATACCAAACTGTTCAAAGTTGACCTTTACGCCAGCGGAGCTAACGGCTGCTGCCTGTAACCTGTGTGTTCATGGTAGGGAAGGTGCCTGCTGCAGGGCTCCGGAGTTGCTTCAGGAGGTGGTTCATCTCTGATGATCATGGGGAGGATGTTTCTGTGATTTGGACATCATCCTGTAGGTTGGAGCACTTTGTCAACTAATCTTTGCTAATCTACTCTGTCACAAATGTCGTGTCCCATCCATCCATCCATCCCTCCATCCATCCATCCCTCCCTCCATCCATCCATCCATCATTCATCCCTCCCTCCATCCATCCATCCATACATCCATTCATCCATAAATCCATTCATCCACCCCTCCACCCCTCCTTCCATCCATCCATCCCTACATCATCATCCATCCATCATCCATCCCTCCATCATCCATCCCCCCATGTTCCCCCTCTCCTCCTGTTGAGGGTGGTGGGGGTGGAGCCTATCCCAGCAGCCTTCCCCCTGGACAGGTCACCAGTCCATGGCAGGGCCAACACATAGAGACAGACAACCATTGGCTCTCCCAGCCACGCCTACGGTCAATTTAGAGTCTGGATTAACCTGGTCCCTCTTGATGTCTTTGGACTGTGGAGGAAGCTGGAGTACCAGAGAGAACCCAGCAGGAACAGGGAGAACATGGAGACTCACCCAGAAAGACCCCGTGCTGCAGCCGGGGCTCCACCCACAACCTTCTTGCTGGGGGGCCACAGTGAGGACCACTGCTCCACCGGGCCACCAATGTCGTGTCCCCTCTGATGCAAATTAACAAGGCATGAAATGAGGCTGGATTCTGTTTCCACCTTAGGGATTGTTGGTGGTGAGACGTATGGTGGAGCAGGTTGGAAAGTCGGCACAGGTGCTGATGGGTGGTGGGCATGTATGACGGCGACCAACGGCTCCTTTCCACTCAGCCTGAGTGTTGAAGAGAGGAAAGGGTTATGCAGATGCAGGCTCTCGCTTGCTCAACTCATTCAAATCCAGCTCCTGATCAAGGCTGGTTGGAATCTGCTACATCCTGGAGTCTCCGCAGTATTCATGAGTAGAAAACATCCCTAAAGATGCAGATGGGAGTTTTTCTACTGTAGTACAGCCTCTTATGGCCCCTTGTGACCAGGAGTAAAACTCATCTGCTGTCACCGCTGCTCTCCACCCACAGCAGAGCATAACAAGATCCAGCATGTCGCCGGGTGTGGAGCAAAGACACCTGGGAAATGCTGTCAGTCACAAGCTGAAGTGAAAGCAAATGAGGGAGGCTGGAGCACCAGACAGATGTAGAGTCACACACCTGAAAGAACAACACGTGACACCATCACATGACAGATCCCGTCAGGAGCAAACAGAGAACCTCAGCTAGGTTCTCTGGCTCCTGTTCTTGAGTCTGTTTCTACAATAACTGCACCAACAGCTGTTTATTCAAATAATGTAGGACGCCTCCCCACCGCTGCTTTACCAGCGTCATCAGCTACAGGAACCAATCAGGAGCGACATTACCGTTGGGAGGAAGAAGAGCAGTTGGAACTCGGTTCTGATTGGTTGTGACTGTCTGATGTCTCTGCCTGATTCTAGATCGGACGATCTCACCAGGCTTCTCACTTCTAAGTGATGTTTCCTGAGTGAACGAAGTCACAGACAGCCGCTGCGATAAATGGATGATGGGTAAAGCAAGAGAACAGCCCTGGTTGTTTGCTTGTCACGTTCATACATGTATTAATCAGCTCAGCGGGTGAATAAACGCCATCCTTGAGTCTCTGTGTGCTGTGGAGCCTCCAGTGTGTACTGGGCTGGAAGTGAAAAGCCAGGCGACTGCAGTGTAGGAGCAGGTCTGTCATGTAGGCTGATTTTCAGTCTCGGGGTCATCGACAGTCGCTGTTGTGTCCTCATGCCTCCATGCTCACACACAGCTATTTACAAAGAGACAAGGAGGCTGAAGACAGCAGCAGCGCACCACTGAGCTTCCTTTTTTCTTGGTGTTTCATTTCTAAACTGCTCTCCTGTCTTCATGCATACATTTTTTTTTAAAAAGTGCTGCATTTTTTAGTTATATACATGAAAAGCTGTACCCTAAGGACTTGAACATCAGTGTATATTTAATATTTTATGCAGATGGTTTCTATGATATCGGGAGATCAGAGCCTGGGAATATTTAGACACAGCGCCAGTTTTTACTTGCGTGTGTTTATGTATCAATGACGGTGAAGTCTGAGCCGCCATTACTGCAGCAGTAGAGGAGCAAGCTCGCCACGACATGTTTCTGATGATGTCTGCTGCACTCTGATTCAAACCAAAACAAAATGTAGCTTGTTGACTGAATTTTATATTTAGGAATTTATGAATGTATGCGTTTAACAAGTATGCAATCTCGGAATGTATATAAGGCATCAAAGTACAGTCGAGGCAGCTTCTGTTGCGTAACGTTGCATCTATAATTGAGAGGGAGGCCTAGATCTTCACACACCTGCTCCTGAAGTCCTGCTCCTGGAGCCCAGTGGACTGGAGCAGCTGCTGATCAGCTGCAGGAGTCTGACAACAAACCCACCGTCACGTCTCCTCTGCAGATCAGCAAGAATAGAAGAGCAGGTGAGACGCTCCAGCTGAACGACTGTTACAGGAGCCTGAGAGGCTGCAGAGAGCTGAACGTGCTGCACCAACATGTGGAGCTCTGATGTAACACCGAGAGAACCGCCGGCGTCCTCCAGTTCATGTTTCTGAAAATTAATCCTGAAGACAGTCAAACAAACTGAATTATTACACTGTTATTTTCACTTCTCATGCTTCCTGTAAATGGAGCCCTGTCAGTTTAATACCAAAGCCCTGCGGCGGTCATCCCCACTTCCTCCTCCTCCTCCTCCTGCTCCTTTTATCTGCTGTTAATTAGAGCTTGTGAAGTGATGACTCCTACCTCAGTGTAATTATTCCTGGCTGTGGTGTGGCCGCACACCCGGCTGTCCGCACTGGCCACTAGGAGCATAAATGAGGCTGTGCAAGTCAGGAGGAGGCTGATCCCACATGTCAGAGTGGATAAAGAACAGACGATGCACACAAACGAAGTCGTCACCCAACGCTGCCTCAGACAGAGCTCAATGTCACTTTGTGTCATTATTTTTAACAATAATCATTCGTGACAAAAGCAGCCGTATTGTAGCTTCATGTTTTGACGTTATGGCCACAGCGTTAGCGCCTGGCGTCCCTCTGACCTCCTGCCGCGCCGCTGCTCGCCATCACGTCAGCACTCAGCTGCTAATGGAACATGCTGTAGCGATGTACTCTTCATCACGAGAGGGAATTGGAGATCTAAAGGAAAACATGCTGCATACGTTGATGGGCGCTATTAATCTTGTATGAGGTGATGAATCTGAAAAACTTACAACTTATTTGATGGAACTCCTGACTTTGATTCACTGAGTTCATCACAAACACGCGTATTGTTTATTTATTGAGTAATAAATCCTGTGATCGTGTCGTTGTTAGGATCTGAATGGTGGAAATCGGGTAATTTTCATCAAGAAAATGAAGGGGTGGAGCCTATCCAAGCTCTCATCGGGCAAGAGGCAGGGTCACTCTGGACAGGTGGCCAATCAGTTGTAGTGCTACACAATCATCGTTACAAATTATTCCAAAATATTTTATTATAGTGACAACAGTCAGAAAGCTGTTCCGTAGTTGCACCTTTATGATCTGTATCGCACCACACAAATCGTCTCCTAGAATCAGGAGGCTTTATGACCCACTGGCAACCACAAACAAAGCAGTACACAAGTGCACAGTACACACGAGGTGAACAGTGAGTCAACATGATGTGTACCTCCTCAGGGCTGCTGCTGTTTATCAGGGACTCGTGGTGCTGCCGGCTGACGGTAAACAGATGGTGACTAATAGTTCAAGTATTAATTCATGTTTGTTGTCAACCTGCTGCGTTCCCTGGAGACGTGATGATTCCTGACAAAAGCACGCTGTATTCCGACACGAAAAGGTTGTGAGATAAAGTCAGGTTGATGGGCGTTAACATTATTATTCAGCGTCTGGTAACGTGCGCCAGTTGTTCCTTCCTGATACCGATTCTGAGTACTGATCTGATACCAGCCAATACCCAACTGAACAAAGAGAGACCTCCAACATCAGCCTTTATTTTATCACTCTGACAGTTGGCCTCCAAACTCCAGCCTTGATGCTGGAGGCCTGCTACGCTGAGAAGTCATGGCTGAGATTTGCAGCTCTGCCAGACTGATGTTGCATGTCAGTCATTTCTTCACCTTCTGCTGCTGTTGCTGTCAGCAGAAGCTCAATTTCTGACTGTCATCAGCTGTCCTGCCACTTTCCTGTATGTAGCATTAGCAGAAGCTAACGAAGCTAACTGGGAGGTAGCAGGGTTGAATTAAACGACTAATGGTGTATTGGGTGACATAATGGCTGATTCTGATGCCACATTTTTAAACTCTAATTATGCTTGATTTGATCATCAGTAACTGTGACGCTGCCAGTGGTTAATTCTTTCTCTCTTGTGTAAAACTGGGTGAACACCGCCGGAGTGCAGGTGCTGAGCGGGATGTCAGATTCATGAACTTTTATCCTGCTACACCAGCAACAAATTGCATACCTTTTGCAGGAATGCAAAGGAAAAAAATAGATTTTTTTATATATATAATTACATTTAATTTATTTGACATCAAATTACCATCTGTTTTTGTTTTCTTCACTCATACTAAATTGCAAAATTGTATACTTGCTGGTTTAATACATTTTGGATATGAAAATATAAATCTCACCCAACTCAACCCCAGAGCCACTGCAGCCCGGTTCCGGCCTGCGTCGGGTAGACGTGCAGGGACTGTTGGATCCTTCAGCTGCTCCTCTGGACTTTTCTCAAGTGGTCCATGTGTTCTCTGATTATTAAGATCTGCTAGCAAAGTTTGAGTCTCGTAAAATGCACTTTCAAGATATTCTATTATTGCAGTCTCCCTCTTCCCTGCACAGTCATGCAGCATCAGCTCACGGCTTTCTTACCTCACGCACCCCGTTTGTCTGTTAACCCACCCGGTATCCTCTCCTTCGTCCCCTCGATTATCTCTGCTATTTAGGGTCAGAGCAGGGGGAGAGAAACTTCTCGGCTGCAGCTGATGGTGTGAGTGAGTGAGCTGGGCATGCGGCAGTGGAGATTAAGTTGGAGAGGAGTTCTGGTCTCAAAGGCCAGATAGAAACTATCAGGTCAACACAACTTAATTTGCGTTTGGTGGTTGAGTCCGTATTTGCTATCATTTGAGCCCATTTGGAAAGCTTGAGCTCATCTTCCGTCCATTTGCTGAACGTGGTACTTGAGGTGTGTTGGGTCGTGCTACGCCGGGGAGAAGCATGTTCTGCTGTGGACGTGTGGAGCTGCCAGAGGTTCATCAGGGTCTGTGAGGGGGAGCCAGGGGGGTTTCCTTCAGCGTAGCTGTTCAGCGTAGCTGAAGTGTCAGAAAAGACACAGACAAAGACAGAAAAGTGTCAGAAATCAGAAAATGTTGGACACTTGTTCCTGGCAGCTGTTCCCACCTGCGGCTTCGTCCTGGATTTTCCCAAATTTTGTTTTTTTGTCTCCACAGCAGCAACATGGCTGATAGGAGAAAGAGGACAATCTTAGGAAAACTTACTCAACTGAGAGTTGAGTCTCTCCATGTTTCACTGGTTGCAGTAGCGAAGGGAGAAGTTTGCCCTGAAGGCTTACTGTCAGAAAGAGGTTTGCTTTCGGAAAATGCCATAGTTCAGGTTCCAGTGCTTCTGGTAGAAGCCTGTGGTAGAAGGTCTCCTTTGCTGGTGGCCGCTGACGGCTGAGACGTCTCTTCCTCTACTCCAGGGTTCTCTACAGTCACATCCAACATAGCGCCTATAGCACCATCTTCTGACTAAAAAAAGAAAAATTCCATTGCCTAGTTTTATGTAATGTATTATAATATTACCATAGTAATAATATAAGCATTAAATCACAATGCAAAGAGGGGTGGAGAGGCTGGGGCGTGAGAGCAGCGCAGCTCTGCCTCCCAGGCACACGTCGGGTCTGGCATGTGGTTAACACACTGGTCAAATGTGTGTGAGAGTTTCCCCCTGAAGAAAGAACGAGTGGTCGGACAGGAAGCGCGAGGATGCAAGATGATGGCGAGCCCCCGCTGCCTCTGTCGTGGATGCAGGACAAGTGGTGTGTCTGCTTGAGCCATGGTCATCTGTGTTTGACAACTGCTGTCTTCTTCATCTTCTTCTCTCAAAAACTGCCCAGAGGAGAATCACCCTCTCCTAAATTACAGATGCCTGTCTTTTCAAATGTGCATGAAAATCACCTGCTGACAGGCATCACGGTTCCTGATCCAAAGGCAGGTCAAGATAATGGAGGTGACAAAGACTTGATTGTTTTTGATTTTGAAGTAATTAGATGCTCTGATTTACTTGTACATCAGAAACCCATTTGTAAGTGTGCACTGCCTCTCCCCATCTCCTAGATTATTGGTGTGCTCCAGGAGTGTCACTAATCCCCACCAGGGTGTAAGCAGCTGATTCCCTCTGAATCCAAAAGCCATTCGCAAGCACATCCGACCAGCGCTGCTGCCTCATAAATAGTGAACAAAAGCTGTGAGTGAGTGTGGAGGAGGAGTCCTCACGAGTCCGGGCTGCCTCAGAGATGAAGGGCTTTACAGTGCAGGACACGACAAACAGCTGAAGATGACGAGCGGGACGGTGGCGCAAAAGATATTTGATCTTTCTCCTCTCGTGTGATGCTGAAAAGCACAAAATTGTCCAGAGGACGAAACCTTGGCGCAGACGTACGGGTGCAGCTGAGCGGTAACAAAAATATGACATCATCAAATCAGCTTGTGTTAGTGACGTGTAGGCTGTCGCTGGAGATTCAGCCCCTGGATTTGACCTCTGTGACCTTCCCCCGCCAAGCTCTCAGTGTACCTGAGTGAGTTGAGAAGTACTTCCTGTTAAACCATCCAATAAATGTCACTCCGACGCATCATCAGTGCGTAGCTCTCAGCTCCTGTCTGCTTCCTGTTCAAGAAGCTGGACAACTGCTGCCCAGAGACAAAATTATTATGGGATTCATTTGCTAGCATTCAAGTAAAGCGTTAGCTTAAAAACTACGAGCACATTTGTGTTCGTCTCTGTCCTCAGAGACTCTGCGACACGTCGTGCTGTCCGAGGTCTGCCAGCTCCCTCTCGATCACACCTGAGTTGAGGAGGGAGAAGAATTCCCACCTTGTTTTCTGTTGGATCTGAAGAGTCCTCCTCTCCCTCTGCTCGCAGCCCTCCTGACTGTCCCTGAATATTTTCTCAGTGACACTTGCGTCCCAATATTAAATCAAGTATTGAAGCGAGGCCTTGATGGGAGCCGGCGCGGAAGCCAAGGGAGCGACTCTCCCCAAGCAAGTCACTATGAGTCATTATCATACCCCCCCCCCCCCTCCCCCAGGGTAGAAGTATTCAACATTGGTCAGGAAATCAGGCAATCAAGGGAGCAGTGGACGTGGATGAGAGTCGACAGCCAATGGAGGGAGTGCAAAAGAGCCAGGAAGGCCTGAACCTCACCGCCAACCAACCCCACCCCCCGGGGGCTGACTGCTCCGCCCTCAGCCTAATTCATGGACTCAAGGGCCACTTCATCAGGATGCTCATTCAAATGAAGCCAGCACACAGACCTCAATTAGCTCCAGTACTTATGATGCACAGTCACTGCAGGCTCCAGAGGCTCCTGGAGAACCTTCAGGACGGAACATGGAACCCTGACAAGCTTGGATCCCTGAGATCCTCCTGCCGTTAATAAAGACCCTCACTTTGAATATTGGATCAATAGTTAGCTTGTGAGTGGAGTTCAGTGTTTGTCAGTCAGCTGTCGACTGTAAGGTAGATTTTACCTTTACACACACACACACACACACACACACACACACACACACACACACACACACACTGAAAAAGTCAGCAGTGGGTGTGTTCTCATGCTGTTACACAGTTTATTATTATTATAGCGAAGAAAAAGTAGCATAGATGACACCTGCATTCACCACTGTCGTTACCCTATGTGTGTGTGTGTGTGTGTGTGTGTGTGTGTGTGTGTGTGTGTGTGTGTGTGTGTGTGTGTTTTCTGGCTATTTGAGGCTGGACTGAGAAATGGAGATGGAGGCGAGAAAGAGTGTGAATTTTCCACTTCTAACTAACAGTATACACACACACACACACACACACACACACACATACCTCTGCTCCTGGCCTTTTGAAGGGGCTCCAAACACCTGCTGCCAGCGTGGGTCGCTGGTGATCAGAGAGCAGCTTGATCCTTGTTGGGGGATCTGCTGGCTGGGGGGTCTGCTGGCTGGGGGGTCTGCTGGCTGGGGGGTCTGCCTGGACGGCTGCAGACGCAGCACTTCAAAGACCAAACATCAAGCCTGACACCTCGTGATAGCGTGAGTGCACGTGGCAGGTTCGCCTCTTTCTTCCACTTGGCAATCAACAATCCCCCCCCTTGGGAATGAGTCATTACTGAATTATTCACCGCCAGTCCCGCGCACATCTGTGCGGCTCAACCATCGCGTAGAACGGACCTGATCAGCACAGCTCTGCCCGTGAGGCTGGGACTCCGATCTCTCACCAGCTTCATTTGCGTGCAGGATGTTTTGACAGTGGTCTCCAAGGCAACGTCAGTAACAAAGATGGAGATTAGTGGACTCATTCGTGTTTGGGAGGAGTTTCATCCTGCAGGAGCTAACAGGTCCTCATCATCCACAGCAGGATTCAGGACTTTGACAGTCTGATGCCATTTTTGTGTCATGGAGGTGGGAACTGATGAGCTGAGGTCCGTCAGTCTGATCCAGTTTTCGTCGACGTCTACAACTCCTAACTTTGGTTGAGTTGTAGACCATGAGAGGAGGACAGATGCTCAGCAGCTGACAAAGTTCAAAATCCTGTGAAGCGAGGCGTTGGACGATGGGGGGCAGTCGTCCTGTCCGCGAGGGAGCGTTTGTTCTGATGGCAGCAACTAGCAGCTGCTTGGATCACTGCCAGATGTGTTTAAAAGTTCTGGTCATCATAAGAACCCCCCCCCCCCCTTTGACAAATACTGCAACGTGTACTGCATTGTGTACTTCAACTAGTACATGTATAGTTTCCACTGGATGCGTGCAGGTATCTGGGTCTCTTCTTCAGTCTCATTACTTTCTTACAGTTCAACGTCATCACCGTGTTTCATTCAGCAGGCTCTTGACGTTCCACCACCGCGGTTGAACCCGTGGGGTCACAGTGCCCCCTGCTGACACCAGTGAGTACATGACCGTCACAGACAGCAGCACCAAGTATGACCTTTTATTCTGATTGATCAGAAACTAATAAATGAAGCCGACCACGTGACAGGCTGTCGTGAGCTGCATGTTCTGGATCCGTACCAGGACATTGTGGTGCGCTGGCTGGTGCTGGGCACCATTTAGGAGAATGTTCCAAAATGGTTTCATAAATGTGTTAAAGATGATATAACAGCAGCTGCTGGAAGTCCAGCCCTCTCTTTCCCAGCTCAGGTAAAAGCCTGCTGTGAATGCAAGAGGAGCTGGGAACCTTTGGAAATGCTGACCCAAAATTACAGCAATCTGAGAACTGTTGAGCGCAGCGAGATAAGTGGAGCTTAACGAGGAGCAGCCTCAGCATGATAGAACCCTGCACACCCAGGAGTGTTGAGAGCACAGAGAACCAAACGCTGCACGCCTGCAAGAAGAAATGTACTTCAGTGAGTCAGGTGGAATTTGGAGGCAATATAAACCCTTGTAAAATTGCAGCTGTCATACTGAAGCTTGACAGCAGAGGGCCCCAGCGCCATTCATGGAAAACCTCATTTTAATCTTCAGTTTTTAGAGATGCTGGAGGATCAGTGGCAGTGTGGGTGAAAGGTGGTCCAACTGTTGCCTCATGGGATATGTAGTCTCATTACACAGGGCTGGAACTACAAATTAGTGTAGTTTAGAGGGACCCAGCCATTTCCCATGACTAAGCTCTGCAGAAACCTTGAAGCAGAGCTACGAGGGCGGCCGTCTGCCTGGACGGGCTGGAGTGAGAGAGAGAGTGACTGAGGTGTTAATATTCATGATTCTGGTATTTTTGTTGCTATCTTTATATATCTGCTTGTACATTTTTATATATGACATTTTTCTATCTCCTTATGTTAATGTTCTTGTATGTCCTCGCGTTGACACTGCAGGTTTACTGACAGATTGTCTCTGACGCTCTGTTTCTTCAGTGTGCGGTTGTTTAGTCTTTCAGTGCGTCAGGCTACATGCACAAGTCCATAAGTGAGCTGCACTTTTTTTGCGATAAACATCTGCAACTTTTACAAGCTGCAGCTCCAAATCATCTGAGCCCTCCAGGCAGAAGTCAGTTTAATGGAGACTCACTCTTTCTGATGAACTCAGGCCACCTGGATGGAGGGTGATTATAGGGGCAATCACCAGGCATTACAACCTGACACCCTTAAACACCTCTGGGCTTTGATAGCAGCAGCTGTAATTAAGAGGAAGGCCCACATCCCTTAATTCCATCTCATCTGTCCTCTTCGACAGCTCTGCTGGTCCTGCAGGGGGAAGAGAGTTCTACTGCAGTGAGTTCACGTCTTCACCCGTCAGGAATCGTCATAACCCTGCCGATTCTTCACCGATATCAGCTAATCAGATGCTAATAGATGCTGGTTTTCTACGTAATGTGGAAGTTTTGGAGGTCCTGACGGTCTTTTTTTTTTTTTTTTTACAGGTTCCTGACATTTATTAGACAAACTGACCTGTGAGTCAAGAATGTGATCCTCATGTATTAAAATATCACTTGCAGCTTTTAGACGGAGGGTGTATCAGTGATGGCCGACTGTCATTTGCTAAACAAAGGAAGAGAAAACCAAGATGTTGCATCAGAGGCCCAGAGATTTCCCCAGCAAAGCTCGAGCTGGAGGTGGAGGTGCAAGAGACCGCTACTAACAAACAATCAAAAATGATTATACACCCACAGAAATGACCTGAATTTATTTGATCGTGGTGAAATAATTATTTAAAACATTTATTGGGTCGCTGATCTTTAGATTCCGAGCAATTGAGGGTCTCAGAGCCGATAGCAGGAAGACACTGTTGTCAAGTTTATCTGTGCGGTCGCAGTTGAGTCAACCTGGTAACCAGGTGACTAGATTCCTGCAGCAGGAGTGAGGGAGACACCTGCTGGCCAGGAGGTGGAAGTGCTGGTTATTGCACTTTTAATCCTACTACGGACGTATTATAATTATAGCATATGACTGTCATCCATTCATGTAGAATGTGGATCTTTCTGAATCAGAATCGAAAAAACTTAATAAAAACGTAATAAAACTCCCCGTCTACACTAAGAGGAAATGCAAAAGTTAGTTTTGGTAAACAGGTTTAAATTCCCTCTGAACTCACGAATCAAGTCGGTTCCAGTTTTGGCTCCTGCCGCCACTGTGGGACAGTCCGCGCTGGTCTTCGTGCATCACCTCACATATCACGTTGAACTGAGGAGATCTAACAGGAAGCGCCAAGGCCGTTACCCGCAGCGTTGGTTAGCTTAAACAACCTTAGCGCTCCAGCTGCGTCTTATCCAGGGTTTCCAGCCTGGAAATCTGCTGGACAGATGTGGATCAGTGTGGACTCCCCCACAGGTGTTCACCTGATCATTCAGGAACAGCATCAGCATATTCCATCAGATATAATAGAAACTGGGACTCCGGAGTGACCTGAGAACGCTGTGGCGTCAGAGGTCAAGGGCACTGTGACAGGCCCCCTTTGTGGAAGCCATCTCGTGATAGTTTTCACACCGCTGAACTCTCCTTCATGTCAATGCTACCCAACTCCAGATGTTGCTCATTGACATGCTGATGTTTGACCTTTGTCACTGAGTCTTTGCCACAGTTCCAGAACCAGTCCAGCACCTTTGTCCTGACATCCGTGCTCACATAATCAACCCGCTTTCAAAGTCACTTCTTCCATCTTTTCTTGCCATTTGGAAGCAGAAGTGAGATCAGCTGCTTAGCATTTGTATTCATGCCATAGAGCCTGATTGGATGGTTGAATAGCACCATTCAGCACACCTGCGTGAGAGCATCTGCTCGTTCCCAGGTTGTCTGAGCATTCGTCACCCATCTGTGTCCTCCATGGGGAAATTCTCTTAGCCAGCATGAATGATTTGTGCTGGTGTTAGCTCGAAATCACAGAATCCCTCAGGTTTCACCTGTAGAACGATCAATGCATGTGTGGCCCCCCCATGAAGAAGTTCTGAACTGAGATGTGAAGAGTGTTTTGGCGCCCCCCCCCCCCCCCCGGGTGACCCACCCAGGCCCACTCAGACCTGAAATGAGGTGTTATTTTGGACTTGGAGCCCTGGGAGTTATTGAGTGAGAGGCATTGACAGCAAGTCGCTGTCAGTCCTGTAATGAACCCTCAGTCCGTGTTAGCAGTGCCGCTACCTGAGCAACCAAGGGTCAAGGGTTAGACACAGAAGACTGAAAAAGCACACAAAACTGACAATCTGTCTATAGCTTACTTAAAAATGATTTTTTTGCAATATTTTTGCATTATATTAATAAGTGCAACATTAATATTCATAGCCTTATCACTGAATGGATCCGTTCTCTGTGTAAAGAGCCTCGTCATCTCAGCTCATTTTGCAGAAGCTGATTAAGTCTAATCACTTTAATGGATCTGGAAATGTCAAAGAGTTGAAGCTGCTTCGTTCACATTCCTAGAGGACGGTGGTCCAACAGTTGGTGAAACAACGAGTTCTGGGACGATCGTGGACCCAGGATGGGATGTCTCATCCATTAGGCAAGGCAGTTTTCTTTGTAGCCTGTTTTCCCCACCAGTTTGTCTCCAGGCTTCATGGCATCATAACAACATCCTCTGCCCTCAGAGCCTCACATCGACTGAGGAGAAACTCCATAGAAAACCTTTAACTGGGAAAAATGGGAGAAACCTGAGGGTGAGGAGGGGAGGAGGATCCCTCACCAGGAGGGACAGACGTGCAGGAGATGTTGGTACAGACAAGAAAACAGTTTATAACACAGAATGGAGGAAACATGGAAATGTTAATAACAGTTGAAGAAGGAAGCTTCTGGAAGGGGAGGCAGGGAGAGCAAGCCAGCTTGATGGGGGACTGGATGGTAGACTGGTTCACGGAAGGGGAGGCAGGGAGAGCAAGCCAGCTTGATGGGGGACTGGATGGTAGACTGGTTCACGGAAGGGGAGGCAGGGAGAGCAAGCCAGCTTGATGGGGGACTGGATGGTAGACTGGTTCACGGAAGGGGAGGCAGGGAGAGCAAGCCAGCTTGATGGGGGACTGGATGGTAGACTGGTTCACGGGAGGGGAGGCAGGGAGAGCAAGCCAGCTTGATGGGGGACTGGATGGTAGACTGGTTCACGGGAGGGGAGGCAGGGAGAGCAAGCCAGCTTGATGGGGGACTGGATGGTAGACTGGTTCACGGAAGGGGAGGCAGGGAGAACAAGCCAGCTTGATGGGGGACTGGATGGTAGACTGGTTCATGGGAGGGGAGGCAGGGATGGCAAGCCAGCTTGATGGGGGACTGGGTGGTAGACTGGTTCATGGAAGGGGAGGCAGGGATGGCAAGCCAGCTTGATGGGGGACTGGGTGGTAGACTGGTTCATGGAAGGGGAGGCAGGGAGAACAAGCCAGCTTGATGGGGGACTGGATGGTAGACTGGTTCATGGAAGGGGAGGCAGGGAGAGCAAGCCAGCTTGATGGGGGACTGGATGGTAGACTGGTTCATGGAAGGGGAGGCAGGGAGAGCAAGCCAGCTTGATGGGGGACTGGATGGTAGACTGGTTCATGGGAGGGGAGGCAGGGAGAGCAAGCCAGCTTGATGGGGGACTGGATGGTAGACTGGTTCATGGGAGGGGAGGCAGGGAGAGCAAGCCAGCTTGATGGGGGACTGGATGGTAGACTGGTTCATGGGAGGGGAGGCAGGGAGAGCAAGCCAGCTTGATGGGGGACTGGATGGTAGACTGGTTCATGGGAGGGGAGGCAGGGAGAGCAAGCCAGCTTGATGGGGGACTGGATGGTAGACTGGTTCATGGGAGGGGAGGCAGGGAGAGCAAGCCAGCTTGATGGGGGACTGGATGGTAGACTGGTTCATGGGAGGGGAGGCAGGGAGAGCAAGCCAGCTTGATGGGGGACTGGATGGTAGACTGGTTCATGGGAGGGGAGGCAGGGAGAGCAAGCCAGCTTGATGGGGGACTGGATGGTAGACTGGTTCATGGGAGGGGAGGCAGGGAGTGCAAGCCAGCTTGATGGGGGACTGGATGGTAGACTGGTTCATGGAAGGGGAGGCAGGGAGAACAAGCCAGCTTGATGGGGGACTGGATGGTAGACTGGTTCATGGGAGGGGAGGCAGGGAGAGCAAGCCAGCTTGATGGGGGACTGGATGGTAGACTGGTTCATGGAAGGGGAGGCAGGGAGAACAAGCCAGCTTGATGGGGGACTGGATGGTAGACTGGTTCATGGGAGGGGAGGCAGGGAGAGCAAGCCAGCTCTATGGGGGACTGGATGGTAGACTGGTTCATGGGAGGGGAGGCAGGGAGAGCAAGCCAGCTTGATGGGGGACTGGATGGTAGACTGGTTCATGGAAGGGGAGGCAGGGTGAACAAGCCAGCTTGATGGGGGACTGGATGGTAGACTGGTTCATGGAAGGGGAGGCAGGGAGAGCAAGCCAGCTTGATGGGGGACTGGATGGTAGACTGGTTCATGGAAGGGGAGGCAGGGAGAACAAGCCAGCTCTATGGGGGACTGGATGGTAGACTGGTTCATGGGAGGGGAGGCAGGGAGAGCAAGCCAGCTTGATGGGGGACTGGATGGTAGACTGGTTCATGGGAGGGGAGGCAGAGAGAGCAAGCCAGCTTGATGGGGGACTGGATGGTAGACTGGTTAATGGGAGGGGAGGCAGGGAGAGCAAGCCAGCTTGATGGGGGACTGGATGGTAGACTGGTTAATGGGAGGGGAGGCAGGGAGAGCAAGCCAGCTTGATGGGGGACTGGATGGTAGACTGGTTCATGGGAGGGGAGGCAGGGAGAGCAAGCCAGCTTGATGGGGGACTGGATGGTAGACTGGTTCATGGGAGGGGAGGCAGGGAGAGCAAGCCAGCTTGATGGGGGACTGGATGGTAGACTGGTTCATGGGAGGGGAGGCAGGGAGAGCAAGCCAGCTTGATGGGGGGCTGGATGGTAGACTGGTTCATGGGAGGGGAGCGCAGGCCGGTGTAATAGTAGGGAATAAAAGGGGGGGGGGGCGATGCAGGTGGCGGTTGGGGCTCTGGTGGATCTGTGGAAACACAGAGAGACTGCGAGACACCAAGGCCAAGCTACAAAGTGCAACAAGTAGTGGTAGTGACAGTTCCAAAAATGTGCAGGGAGGAGAGGAGGAGAGAGGGGGAGAGGAGAGGAGAGGAGAGGAGAGGAGAGGAGAGGAGGGAAGGGCTCCATGTAACCTGATGTGTCCCCCAGCAGTCTAAGCCTGTAGCAGCATAGCTATCAATGGTTCAGAGCTACCTGAACCAGTCCTGACTGAAGGCTCTGTCATAAAGGAAGGTCTTGAGCCTGGACTTAAAAGTAGTCAGAGTGTCTGCCTCTCTGACCCATGGAGAGATGCTGGTTCCATAGTAGAGGAACCGGTACCTGAAGGCTCTACCTCCCAGTCTGGTTTAGAGATACTGGGAGTCACTAACAGACCTGCATTCTGGGAGCGGAGTGCTCTGGTGGGACAGGAGGGACTAATGAGTTCTTTCAGAGAGGATGGAGCTTCATCATTGAGAGCCTTATAAGTCAGCAGAAGGATTTTGAAGTGGATTCTAGATCCTACAGGAAGCCAGTGGAGAGAAGCTAAAGTGGAGAGATGTGTTCTCTATTCTTAACTCCTGTCAGAACCCTCGCTGCAGCGTTCTGGACCAGCTGGAGACTCTTTAGAGAGTTGTTGGGACATCCTGACAGGAGAGAGTTGCAGTGGTCCAGCCTAGAAGTGATAAATGCATGCACCAGTTTCTCAGCATCACTCTGGGAAAGGATATTCCTAATCTTAGCGATACTGCAGGTGGAAGAAGGCGGTCCTAGTCACATGCTTTATGTGGGAGCTGAAGGAAAGGTCCTGGTCAAAAATGACCCCAACGTTCCTTGCAGTTGTCCTCAGGGTCAGGGTGATGCCATCTAGAGTAGTGATCTGGTTAGAGAGGTGTCCCTGAGGGGTTCAGGTCCAAACATGATGACCTCAGTTTGATCTGAATTGAGCATTAAGAAGTTAGAGGACATCCAGGATTTAATGTCTTTCAGGCAGTCTAGCAGATTAGTAAACTGGCTTGTGTCGTCTGGCTCCATCGACCAGTAGAGTTGTGTGTCATCTGCATAACAGTGGAAGTTGATCGAGTGCTTCTGGATTATGTCACCTAATGGGAGCATGTAAAGAGTGAAGAGAATCGGTCCTAGAACTGAACCCTGTGGTCCACCATATGTAACTCTGCTATACTCTGAATGGTCATTATTAACATTAAACTGAAACCTATCTGATAAGTAGGATTTAACCCATTTTAGGGCAGTTCCTTTAATCCCAATGTCATGGTCTAGTCTCTGTAGCAGGATGCTGTGGTCGATGGTGTCAAATGCAGCACTGAGGTCCAAAAGGACAGAGACGAGACCTCTGTCTGAAGCTATAAGAAGATCAGTAGAGACTCTGACCAGTGCTGGTTCAGTGCTATGGTGTCCCTGAATCCAGACTGGAAGGCTTCAAAGAGCTCGTTGCTGTGCAGATGTTCATGTAGCTGCTCCAGGACAACCTTCTCAAGGATCTTGGAGATGTAGGGGAGGTTGGATATTGGCCTATAGTTGGCTAACACATCTGGGTCAAGAGAAGGTTTTTAAGTAAAGGGTTGATGACAGCCACCTTAAAGGCCTGTGGCTCATAACCTGTGACTAAGGAAAGATTAATTTGATTTAATATAGAAGTGCTGACTAGAGGGAAGGCATCCTTAAGGAGGCTTGTTGGGATGGGATCCAGCAGACAAGTGGCTGACTTGGAGGAACCGACTGCAGAAGTTAAGTCTGACAGGTCGATGGGGGAGAAGCTGTCCAAGTGAGCACCAAGTCTGGGAGGTGCTTCTATGGGGACTGTAGTCTGTCCTCCATTACTGGCAATCTTTGTTCTAATATTCACAATCTTTTCAGTAAAGAAAGAAAGGAAGTTGTGACTGCTGAGAGTTGGGGGATGCATGGCTCAACAGCACTATGGTTCTTGGTGAGCCTGCCCACGGTGCTGAAGAGGAACCTGGGGTGGTTCTTATTCTTGTCTGTTAGGGAGGTCATGAGGTCAGCTTCTATCCATATTCCATAAGTGAGCACTAAATCAAGGATGTGATTAAAAGTGTGAGTGGGTTGTTACTGTTGCTGGTTCCTGTTGCTGGTTCCTCATTGCTGGTAACTGTTGCTGGTTCCTCATTGCTGGTTCCTGTTGCTGGTTCCCCATTGCTGGTTACTGTTGCTGGTTCCTGTTGCTGGTTCCTCATTGCTGGTAACTGTTGCTGGTTCCTCATTGCTGGTTCCTGTTGCTGGTTCCCCATTGCTGGTTACTGTTGCTGGTTCCTGTTGCTGGTTCCTCATTGCTGGTTACTGTTGCTGGTTCCTCATTGCTGGTTACTGTTGCTGGTTCCTGTTGCTGGTTCCTCATTGCTGGTAACTGTTGCTGGTTCCTCATTGCTGGTTCCTGTTGCTGGTTCCTCATTGCTGGTTCCTCATTGCTGGTTCCTGTTGCTGGTTCCTCATTGCTGGTTCCTGTTGCTGCTTCCTCATTGCTGGTTCGTCATTGCTGGTTCGTCATTGCTGGTTACTGTTGCTGGTTCCTGTTGCTGGTTCCTGTTGCTGGTTCCTGTTGCTGGTTCCTGTTGCTGGTTCCTGTTGCTGGTTCCTCATTGCTGGTTACTGTTGCTGGTTCCTGTTGCTGGTTCCTCATTGCTGGTTCCTGTTGCTGGTTCCTCATTGCTGGTTCCTGTTGCTGGTTCCTCATTGCTGGTTACTGTTGCTGGTTCCTGTTGCTGGTTCCTCATTGCTGGTTCCTGTTGCTGGTTTGTCATTGCTGGTTACTGTTGCTGGTTCCTCATTGCTGGTTACTGTTGCTGGTTCCTGTTGCTGGTTACTGTTGCTGGGGCCTCATTGCTGGTTCCTCATTGCTGGTTCCTGTTGCTGGTTACTGTTGCTGGTTCCTCATTGCTGGTTCCTGTTGCTGGTTCCTCATTGCTGATTCCTGTTGCTGGTTCCTCATTGCTGGTTACTGTTGCTGGTTCTTGTTGCTGGTTCCTCATTGCTGGTTCCTGTTGCTGGTTCCTCATTGCTGGTTCCTTATTGCTGGTTCCTCTTGCTTATTTTTTTTCCTCATTATTCAACAGGAATAAATATTTTAAAAATTTTACACTGGAACATTCCAGCATGCGTAGCAGGCTAACCGCCTCCCATCCGCCTCTGCTTCTCTTCTGGGTCGAAACAAGGATTGAATCAGGCAGGAACTTCAATGATTGTGGGGTTTTTCAGCGTTTCTTTCTGCTCTTACACACTTCCCCCTCTACAGTACGTGAATGCGTGACAGAGACACAGACAGACAGACTGTCTGTCTGTCTGTCTGTCTGAGTTTTCATGTGGCATCTCAGACAAGTCTGATCCTCCTTCATGTTCACAGATAAAAGTCTCAGAGTCACTGATTGGAACCCTCAATGATCTCAGCCTCCATCCCCACCTGTCTGTATCTGAGTCAATAATAACTCGCTCACTGTTGGAGTCTTAACGTGCTAAGTTACCAAACACTGACAAATACCTGAGAGAGGTGGCACCTGCAGAGCCAGTTGGTGTTCACTCAACAAGCTATTTCCTCCTGGATGCCCCCGTCCTCTGATGGGGACGCAGGAGGGGAGGAAGCAGAGAGGACCTGCTGGTTGCTGAGGGACGTCAGAGTGGGTCTGCAGAGCCTTTTTAGAGCTGCTTGTCCTAGTTTGGCAGGGCAGGAGATTGTACCAGGAGCGAGTTCGGAGTCTTAGTGGTGAATTATTCAGTGCAGTTTCCTCTAGGCGTGCTCACACTCAGCGGCTTTCCCCCAACCATGCTGGGCCACTGCAGACACGCACATGTATGACTCTAACGACACTGAAGCGGGTCGTGGGGACAGTGGAGGTGTCGTCCGATCAATACTAGCATCCAATCTGCAGCAGTGACAGCAGCCTGCTCTGCTTGGGTGAATAACAGCATCTCAGCAGGAAAGCACGCGTGAGAGACCATAATGAAGCTGTTCCTCAGAGGTCAAACGCAGTCTCAGCTGACCAGCTGCTACCACTCTCAGGTCGCAGCTCTGCATCACCACTGCAGGTGTCAGAAGCTCGTCAGCAAGCATTCTGATGCTGGTAGATCCAACAGTCACCAGTGCCACTGGGCTTAGAGGCGAGCCTGAAAAGGTTCCCTCTTCTCAGCTCCGAGGACGAGACGTGATGAGAAACGTCAAGCAATGATCGGACAATCAGGTGGATTTCAGATCTCAATGTCGCTGACGGGATCCTGAACACCTGCTACTAAGAACTCACCTGTAGCGAATCAGGCTCCAGCCTCACAACATCCCACCCCAATTACAGACAAACACAAACCAATCAATACTTCATTTTTGACAAAGTCATTTCCCGAATTATGTTCTGAGGTCAATATTCTTACGACTCATGACTGCGTCCAACTTCATGCTCAGGGATCACAAGTTAGACTTTTATCTCTTATTGAAAGTGGAAGTAGAGCAGGTTAGTGATGACGATGCTTGTTTGAGGGTGTGACTGATACATCACATATAATAGATATGAGTCTTTATTCACAGGCACAGAATCTCATTGCTTGTTTGTTTACCGGTACAACAAAATGCAGTTCAACACACAGAGACATGTGACAATAAAGCTCTTCGACTCTCACGTGCCAGAATTCTACATTTGATCAGTTAAACTGTATCGATCCCAAGTGCCACCCTGATCAAATAAACAGGACTTGGCTTGATTCTGTCTGAGAAACCCCCCGATCACCGCCCCACGGAGGGTCAGGGAATACATCTCCGGGCCGGGAGGGGGCTGGACGTGTGACGCCGGCGAATTGCAGCAAATGCCTGTACGTGAGGAGAGACCAGCCAGGACGCACTGGATACGCGCAGATTTGGGGAGGGAAGGCAAGCAGAGGAGGAGGAGGAGGAGAGGGGGTGGGGGGAGGTGACGGTGGAAGGACAAGAAAAAGAAGAAGAGGAGATCATCAACAGGGAGTTGGATGGACGCGCGGGGACCGAGTGCAGGAGCGCGGCTGTAGACGCATCCAGGGTCCCGGAGGTCTGGTGTCTGCCCCCCAGCAGCTTCAGGGATGTAGTCGCGGCGGCTCCGGGCTCAGCCCCTCCGAGCTCAGCACCACCATGAAGAAACACTCGGCCAGGGTGGCCCCGCTGTCCGCCTGCAACAGCCCGGTGCTCACCCTCACCAAAGTGGAAGGTAGGAGGCTTCACGTCGATGTTCCCGCATCGAGACGTTTAGACCCGCGGAGCTTTTCAGCCTCAGAGCCACCAGACCAACTTTACCATCGATTCACGGGGGGGGGGGGGGGGGGGGGGGGGGGGGGGGGGTAAATCAGCGCGAGTTACGCAGACCAGCCTTCAGTCCCTCCTCTATAATCGGTCGATTATCAGTCGATAATCAGTCGATATCAGCTTATGTGATCGATGTCGTCTCACCATCTAATGTTGCTGGAGCCTGATGTTTCTCCTCCCAGCACCCCGATGACGGAGCTGCTGGTCCCTGGAGGCTGTTCAGTTGTTATTGCAGCAGGGATTCCCCTCTCTACCCCCACCCCAACACACACACACACACACACACACACACACACACACACACACACACACACACACACACTCTCATACACACACGCTCTCTCTCTCACACACACTCCTCCCTCTCTCTCTCTCACACTCTCATACACACACTCTCTCCCTCTTCCTCTCTCTGTTTCTCTCACACACTCACCCCCACACACACTCTCCCTGTCCCATTCTCTCTGTCTCACACAGACACCCTCTCCTGCTCTCTCCCTCCCTCTCTTTCTTTCTCATACACACTCACACACACACACACACTTCCTCTCTCTGTCTCTCTTGCTCTGTCTCTCTCTCTCAAACACACACACACACACTCTCTGTCCCTCTCTGTCCCTATCCCTGTCTCTCTCACACACACACTTTCCCTCTCTCTTTCTCATACTCACACACACACACACACACACACACACACACACACACACACACACACACTCTCTCTCCCCCTCTCTGTCTGTCTGTCTGTCTGTCTCTCTCTCTCTCTCTCTCACACACACACACACACACACACACACACACACACAGTCATGAGACTGAGCATGGGGCCGGTTCTAGACCTCCGCCCGCAGCTCACCCTCCTCTGCTTCAGCTTCTTCCACGGTTCCTCCTCTCATCTCCTCCCCCCTCAGCTTCAATGCTGGCAAACAGACGGCGCTTTGCATGTTTTAATCTCCGCCGCAGCGCAGAGGACGAGCGAGTGTGTGTGTTTGACACAAGAGTGGAATAAACACACAATCACCAGTGTTGGCTGCTGATCTTCCAGAGCGTGACCCCTGCTCAGGAAGGACTGAGGAGACTTATGGTTCCATAAATACACGTTTTCACTTGAATACAGACTTTTCTGTTTTGTTCATTTTTGCGTTCCTCAGTTACTCTCATTGTTGTGCTTGAAAGGAGGTAAATGTGGGTGTACCTGAGGATGGGATTTGTGGAGGGCAGCAAAGGCTTCCTTTGGAGTGATGATGAAGTGTCTCTGTGACGGGAAGGCAGCTGAGCTGTGAAAGCGTGTGAGGTGCGAACGTCTGACCGCTGGAGTGAAGCAAGGTTGTGTTAGTTTGTGTGTGTGCTGCTCCGCCCACTCTGGCGTGACCACACCAGTGAGCTGTCACTGATTAGCTCCAGCTCAGCGTCTGTAATGCCATTACTTTAAAATGTAACCTCAGAAAGAGCTCGAAAAACATGTTTGTGTCATGAGACTGCAGGAGTGAGTTTATTATTTTCCTAATGAAAGGTTGCGTGTGTCATGGTTGTAGCAGGTGAAGCGTTTTCTCTTCCTGATGTTCCCAGCAAAAAGTTTGTGAATGTTTGTGGATCCCAGTTAACAGGAGGACGCATCACCTGACTGTCCCAGTTCCAGCTCGGCTCCCGTCTCTACCTGGGCAAATTGATTTGATTCTTCAGAATTCATGGCTCGATCAGCTGCTGGAACACAAACACAGCCCCTGCACAAATCTAGGAAGTGAACCTCCGAATCATCTCGCTGCTGGATGACTAACGACTGTAAGCTCATTAGTGTCACATGTTTGCAGGTGGCTGCCTGTTATTTTAGCAACTACGAGTCTTTCCAGAGCAGCAGCGCTGTGACAAGGCTGAAATGATGTTTGTGGCGGCGCTGATACGGTCTTGTTGGAGGCTGTACAGTTTATGACGTGAATGTTTCAGCAGGCGCTTTGAAGAAGGAGAGAATCACACGAGGGAGCAGCGGATCAACACTTTGAGAGACTCTGCTGCTTATGTAACAGCCACTCCAAGCCTCTGTTCTCACCAACAACAGCCATTCTTGCCTTTCTTCCTGTTTTGTGTCCCTTCAAAGTTGGTTGGTCCACAGAAGGGAAGGAGCACCAGGCTGCTGGGATTTTGGGGTGATTAGTGACACAGATTCAGAGCTGCTTTACTGGAACAACCTCAGTCTCTACAGGAAGTCAGCAGGCTGTGATGGAGCCACCGCTGCTGCGGCGGCTGCCGCCGGCGCTGCCACCGCCGCTGCCGCCGTCAGTTGTGATATCAGGTTGAGTGGTGTGGAGTTGCTGCTTCAAGGCTGCTCCCACCACGACCCCTCAGCAGGTGTCTCCTGTGGTCACAGGTGTGATTCACCATCCTCATCCGCACACTTCCCCGCATCGATGTGTTGTTGCCCACGGCGACATCATTGATCCTGGAATGGTGATGATGTCTCTGGGGAACGTCTGCAGTGTTACTGCATCATCAGTGAAAGTTCATAAAGTCCCTTCGATCTGCTCTATCTCATAAATCTCATTACACGTTTTAAAACTGAACAGGCGACTTCTGGAGGAGAGGAAGCTGGTCCTATTTCACCCGACGCCCCCCCCGGGCGCCATATCCAGCTCGACCACAGATTATATCTATCAACGCTAGTGTAGCTCTGGGTCGCCGTGGCCAGATAATGAACTGATGTATTGATTTTAGTGAGAAAGTTTTTTTTTCCCTTGAGGAGAAATTCTGTACCTTTTCAGCAATTTGCTTTATTCATTTTGCTTCAAGTCGCTTTGAGTAAAAGAAGATTGTCAATGTAAAGCTGGACGAGACGGCTGGTCACTGGACTGTTGGCCTCAGAGCAGCAGCTTTTAACCCCTGAGAACCAGAGATGCTGCGGTGCATCAGCAGAAGCTACAGAGAGGAGGAAGGATTGACAGACGGCAGTGTGAGAGGTTGAATTAGAGGTGGAGTTTGTCCTCATTCAGGACTCCTCCCTCCTGCTGGGGTATACAGCGAACAGCTAGCAGGCTCACAACTGTCTAAGGCAAATGAATCAAACTCTGAAACATCACGAATGCCAAACATCAAAGCTGCATGTGTGACATCATCTTCACCTTCAGTCTTTATGTTCACTCTCATCTTATTTACACGTGCGTATCCATCCAGTGTGTGAATAGCAGCAACCCTCAGCATGGAAATATGGCGGCAGGCCAAACGTGAGTGTGTGTTGGTTGTGTTCTAAGGGCCCCAGCAGCACAGAGGAAGTCAGGTTGGGGGTTTCCTCTCTGGGTTCTGTTGATACAGAGGTCTTCCTTCATGTTGTCATGGTAACTGACACTGACTTTCAAGGTGAGCAGTAAAAGTGAGGCTTTGTCTTTCTTCTGAATTCCTTTTAAAAGCAGGTGAAGCTCTTTTACTGGACTTGCTGAACGCACAACGTCGAGATCAACCCTCTGCGCCAGGCAGCACTAGACGTCAGGTGATAGCGGCAGGCAGCTTGGTGTGTAGCTGGGTGTTGAGGGAGTTCACCTGAGGTGAGCTGCTCCCCAGCTCCACACACCCTTCACCTTTCTTAGCTGTTAATCCATAGAATTAATGAGCTGGTGTCCAGCTGGGCAGTTCACCCCGTCTCTGCCTGGGGCGAGGTGTGTGTGTGTGTGTGTGTGTGTGTGTGTGTGTGTGTGTGTGTGTGTGTGTGTGTGTGTGTGTGTGTGTGTGTGTGTGTGTGTGTGTGTGTGATCTGCACCAGTGTTGCAGTGTTCCATCCTGCAGCCAAACTGTGTCAAGTGGAAGTTTGAAGCTCTGATCTGGGAGAGTTGAAGCTTTCCTCAGGGTGCAAACAGCTGCTGGTCAGGGTTGCTTCAGTTGGGTCCCCTACCAGAAGGCTGATTAAACTAAAGCTGGAATACCAACACATGTTCACACTTAGTAGTTATTGTGGGGATGAAAGGACATTCCTCGCAAGAGAAATGACAGGATACACACCCAGAAATAGAGGGACCCCAGGCTCTGCTTGTTCCCCTCAGAATCCTTCGGTGTGTCCAAGGTCATTTCTGGCCTCTTGAGGACCAACATGGTATGTTTGAGGTAACAAATGTACCTTCGAGGGATCCTTCTTCAACAGTGAACCAATAAGCACAGAACTATTCTTGTCCTTTGAACAGCCAGAGTCCAAACTGACACCAACATCACATCAGCGTTGGCCCCTGGATGGACAGGAAGTCAGGGCCGCTCTTTTAGACACCATGATTCAAACGTGGCACACTGGAAATGTCTGGATATTATTTGTGTCCTCCCTGAACTTACATACAGCATCAGTACTGATCAGATCTTGCTAGCTCCACTAGGCTAACATTACATATCAGTTCTTCTTCGCTACTGTAAATATTCGTCTCCAGTGGTAGTTTTAATTCAGAGAAGAAGAACTGATTTCCTGATTGTTAGTCTCAGATAAGTGGGAAGTAGCAGGGTTCCAGCTCAGGGCTAAAAAAATCACAAGGAGGATGCACTTCTCCTGATGTCACAAGATGGCGGCACGTGTTCTCCAACTCTCATGGAGTTTCTACCCCTTCAGGAACTTCCTCCTAGTGTTGACAAAGCTTAACCCTTCACTGTCATTGATTGTTGATTCGTAACTGGGCCACAAAGGAGAGCAAAGAGTGACTCGGTTGTTGGGTTGTAGATGTGCTTTGCTGTATTTCATCTTTTAGGGTCAAAAACAAAGGTCATTTTGTTGGTATGATAGAAGGTAAAAACTAAAAAGAAAAAGAAGTGAAATAGTGAAGTCATAAATCAGGTGCATGGAGGTGTGACTCAGACCTCAGGTGCACGCCTGAGCGCTGCTACTGAAATATTGATCTGATGTGGGACTCTGGTCAGTATGTTAAACTGCAGCTGCATCTCCACTCACTGTTATGAAGGGCTGTGTAAGTAACACACACACACACACACACACACACACACACACACACACACACACACACACACACACACACACACAGACTGGTTTCATGGATGCAGCGGTGTGATGACCTGTATCAGGAGCATCTGTGGGACCAGCTGGACCAGTCAGCCCAGTGACAAACAGCAGGGCCACTCGTCTGTGACCAAGTGGCTTCATTGTCCTCTGAGGCTGAAGGAGAAAACAGGAAGTAGAGAGAGCAGGATCAGTAACAGCGGCCTCGCCCTTGTCTGCCCTCCTGGGCCCTGCGGCCCACCCAGCAGCAGGGTGTGCGTCTCGCCTGTCTCCTGCTGTGTTACTGAGGGCGACGCACAGGTCACATCGACCTGCTCTGGTGTGCTGGAGGTTCTGGGACTGACGGCTCGGCCTCTCCGAGCTGTCACCGCAGACTGCCAGTGTCAGTCAGATAGAAGGAGCTGAAGACGCCAGATGCGGTCTTTCTGTCCGTCATCCATCTGTCACGACCACCCCAGCAGTCTCCTCCTGAGTGTGGTATTTATAGGTCGTAGCTGAGAACAAATCCCTGGAAACGCTCTGTCTCTTATCCAGACACAGACTGCGTGCAGGCAGAGGAGCTTTTCGACTCTCAGCGTTTGACTCACATGCCAGAAACCACACGTCAACATTCCATCATTGGAACATAATGAACTCTACGACAGCCAGACAGCAGAAAACAATTTGCATTTCTATTAATATATTTGCATTTGTTCATCAGAGCTTCCTGTTTTAAGATCAAACCTGGATTTTTGTTTGCCTTCTTTCAAATCCTCAGCTCACGACTGAGCAGCTGCTCCTGCTGCAGCATCTTCCTGGATGTGACAAACAGCACAGCAACAAAACATGATGGCTGGAGGCAACAGCAGATATGTGTGGACCAAAGACCAGAACATATCAGTCCTCCATCGTGCTTCCTCCAGACCTCTGACACGCCTCCTGCATCCATTTATTCTCACCAGGGTTTTTTCTGATGTTTCCAAAGGCTCCTTAAAATTGACTTGACAATTAAATAGAAACAATGTGACCAGAGTAACTATGCTCACATGATAACTTTGCTTAAATTAACAAGATACCATGATATAACAATTCTACAGTAATTGATTTATTGCGAGACAATAATTTGATGATCCATCCATCATCCATCCATCCATGTTCTCCCTCTCCTCCTGTTGAGGGTGGTGGGGGTGGAGCCTATCCCAGCAGCCTTCCCCCTGGACAGGTCACCAGTCCATGGCAGGGCCAACACATAGAGACAGACAACCATTGGCTCTCCCAGCCACGCCTACGGTCAATTTAGAGTCTGGATTAACCTGGTCCCTCTTGATGTCTTTGGACTGTGGAGGAAGCTGGAGTACCAGAGAGAACCCAGCAGGAACAGGGAGAACATGGAGACTCACCCAGAAAGATCCCGTGCTGCAGCCGGGGCTCCACCCACAACCTTCTTGCTGGGGGCCACACTGAGGACCACTGCTCCAGCCACAACCTTCTTGCTGGGGGCCACACTGAGGACCACTGCTCCAGCCGGGGCTTGACCAAATTTGATGAAACATCAAAACGTGTTTTTATACGGGAAAAGTAACAAAACTCCTGAAAAGGTAAAAAGCAGCTGTTAGGTATTTGTGCACCACTGTAATCAGTTCCTGCTCCTACACATTAGCACGTTCCACGTTTCAGCGCGTATCACGTGACCATTCTGGTACACTGGGTGTCCACGTGAATACAGGACGCGTTTCATCTTATTTTATGAAAAGTGCTTGTGAGGAAGAAAGGAAGCAATGGCAGACAGTAAGACCTGATGAATCACACTACAGTAAGGAGGCAGGTGATATTCAGTGCTGGCGTATTGATTTTACACTGTGAGAGGAAGTTTTGCGACATATTGCAGTATTGATATTTTGTCTCGGCTGTAACGCTGATGAGGCCAAACAAGGTCCTGACCATATCCAGTTTTGTTATGATCATGACAGTGAATCAGTTGCCGTGGTCGGTTCATGTCATCACCAGCCAGAGGCCCCGTGGCTGTGATTGATCCCCCTTGAGTGTGTCAGGTGGAGCTCTGCGGTGCACTCACCCACCGAGGTGTCGCCAACAATCGAGCAGCAAAACAAACCATCGTCCTCCTCACCTCCCCGTCCACCTAGTCCAGGTCCCAGCAAAGTACAGGCCACACTTGTGTGACCACCGGCAAACCAGCACCGCTCGGAGGATGTGCTGTAGCTGTGGGAGCAGCAGGCGTGGGCGGCGGCCTGTTAAGGGAGGAGCGACGTCTGCCGTGGCCTGTTTCTGTGAGCCCAGTGCGCGAGGAGGCAGTCAGGCAGAGCTCTGCTGGCACGTTTGGGATTTGCAGCTATCAGCAGGAGAGATCTGCACTGCAGAGACTGCAGGGGGAGGGAGGGGAGCGGAGCAGCAACGAGGCTGGCTGGGAAGCAGGGACGCGTGGGCTGAGATGGAATAGGAACTGGAAAACTAGCAAGTTAATGTGTTCTCCAGTTGGAGCGCTTCAACCCTGCTGGTGTGGGATGTGTTTGGAGCAACTGAAATATAAGACACAGACTTACAGCCGTGTAAGATTGATTGCAGTGCTGTGAGTGTTAGAGAAACTGAATTATCTAGAGTTTTCACACAGAGATGTGTCTCTTCAAACCGGATTTGGAGAAAAGCTGTAATGAAGAAGCAGCAGGGCCCAGACAAGAACCTGATGCTAAATAAGTTCTTGATTATTTTAGCAGATCCCTTCCAGGCTACCTTGAGCACTGCCGGTTGGTTTCACAGGATTATCTTAACGCACAAGCGGTCAGGATGAACACTCGTGAGGAGCCACGTCCAGCTGTCAGAGCCGGTCCCAGACACTCCTCCCGTCTCCAGCCGTTCCACACATGCCTTTGGGCAAGGGCAGATATTTCTGTTTCCTGTTAGAGATCACTTCCTGGTGGGACACTGGCGTACGGATTCATTGGAGCAATAAGAATCTAAAGTTTTTGGATAAAGAACTTCCTGTTTCGACTCCATCTCACAGGAAGTTGTTCCTTTTTAACTTCCTGAATTCTTGCAGCATCAAAACTCTTGATAATTTTTCCTCATGAGTATCCATAAACCCTCTCTGCAATGTTTCAGAATGAGGTGAGGTCGCAGGAATGCGTGTATGGTTCTAATCATGTGATATTGTTTGAGGGAATTCGGAACCTGAATGTGTTACGGCGCCATCTCTTGGTGGTTGTGTGTAACCTCTCGGGTCTGAGGTACATGCAGCAGTTCATACCAGTCCTGAAAGTTTCACTCACACAACCTTTGGGAGCAGTACTGGCTCACTCGGTTGAGGTCCCCTAACAAGACCTAACCTGGTACGGCATGTTGTTCCCCGTCCCAGGTGACCTCGACCGTGCGCGTTCCATCCCTCACTGATAACTTTAAGAGCTTCCACCATGAAGCTGCTGAGAAGGAGAGTCCGTCGTGGTAAAGATGACTTCAGTTGTTGTTTGCGGAGGACCTTCTGACCCTCGTGACTCCGGTAGGAAGGTCGATACCGTAGCATGAGTCACTGGCGAGCCACGGACGTGCGGTCTCTTTAAATTGGTTAAGGTTGATACAGACTGAAGGCTCAGGCGTTTACGTGAATCATTTATAGTATAACAGTGTCAGAATGTTGTCATGACTCTTCACCGAGAGGTGACATGTGCCAGAACTGTGAATGCTTAGCTGCGCCCCGCAAGCTCTCTGGGGGCTGATTGGCTGTGTTCAGGAGATTAGACGGTGCTGCAGCATGGCGGCCGGGGCGGCGGCCAGCCAGGGCCCCAGGAGGCAGGATGGAGGCCCAGGAAGGACACAGACCAGGCAGCATAAATAAGACATGACCTTCAGAGTAAGACAAAGAGGCTGGCTGCTCAGAATAGAGAAACTTAATTCTCACCCTTGTGCCCAACACTTTGATAGACATCGGTGTCTGTCTCTGTGTGCTGACTCATCACTTCCTTAACAATGATCTTGAATCATCTTTCATTGCTGGAAGGCTGCAGAGATGAGGAGGGCTTTTGTCGCAGATGAGAGCATTGTTCTCCAAAAGTATGATTTCAACTTAATTGCATCATTTTCTCTCTGTCTGTCTCTGCAGCAGCCAAGACAGAGTGAGGCTCTTGTTGAGGGGGGAGTTGGGCCATTAGCATCCAAGGTGATCATCATCAGGGGAGTTAATCTGAGATATGATGAGCCCACCTGGCAAGGTCAGAGGCCGATGAGCCGCCGCCTCGCCGGGCGTGATGAATGTCCTCATCTAGTCTGTCAAACAGGCACGGCTTGATTGGTCACCGGTGTTCGCTGTGACAGGGAAGTGACACAAAGCAGCTGAAAAATGGCAGACGGCGGACGTCAGGGCACTGACAGTACACCAGCATTCTTTACTCTAATTTACAGGGTAGCAATGGATCAACACCGTCCCGAGAACTGAGGAACAATTATGACTGGAAAAAAATAATCATTACTATTACTAGGTTGGGTTAAAAGGGCTTCCAACTGATTTTATTTTGGAGTGTTGAGAGTGTTCCAGTCAGCTGATGAATCATCGTCATCATCATCGTCTGTGGATGAAGGAGATCCCTCATGTCTCACTTGTTGGAAGGAACGTGCAGGAGACAGCGTTTGTGTCCTTCACTGGAGTTTTACTGCGAGATGTTCAAGTAATGTTTTCAGCGGGAAGTTTTTCTCATCCTATGTTTTCGTCAACAGAACATTCCTGTGTTTGCCCTTGTAAAATATGAATATTTCATAATGATTGCAGTGGTCAGCTCACGTTCTAATAATGTCCTGAAGCAACAGTTTAAACTTAAATTTCAAGCAATATTTTAAAGATGTTTGTCAGTTCAAACAGTTTTCCAGTTAATTTTACGATGTTTCCTCTGCAACAGTCCGAGGACATTTTGGAGGCTCCAGAAATGAATGTCCTATACTCTGTCGCCTCAACAATGACAAAAACAGCTTTTCTCATTAGAATTGTTGTGGGAACGTTCCCAGCTAGCCTGCAAGTGTGCTAGCCCCGCTAGCCTTTCATCCTAAAGGTTGCATTTAGGTAAAATATCTGAACTTGATGGGTTAGTGTGTGATGTATTGAGGCTATCAGGTGTTGTTATGTGAACCTCTTGTAGGCTAGCGCGTACACACACACACACACACACACACACACACACACACACACAGAGGATTGAATATGAGATCTGCCCTCTGTTGTCCGGTTTGGCTTTAACCTGTCAAACTCCATCATCTTTACTTCACATGTCTGACTTACTCCCTTCAAGGCCAATTAAACTGTGAACGCAGTTATTTTTATTAAAAGATGACGGCTGGACCTGAAGTCACTCACAAAATAAAGGAGAGGGACAAAGATGCTCCAGGAAGAACAGAGGATGTCGATGTGATCTGATAACAAACTGTATTTTCCTAATCAGCTGGCGTCATTTTCATTCTTCCTCAGCTGATGCAACTGTATTTCTACAGAGGATATATGCAGAGTTAACATGTCAGTCTAAAGTGTGTGTGTGTGTGTGTGTGTGTGTGTGTGTTGTTCAGGAGAGGACCACATCAGGGAGAGTGTGGTGGGCACCACTGACGCCCAGTCGGCTGCTGGCGCGGCAGGAGGAGAGTCCACCTCCAGCAGACGCAGGCTCCACTGCTGCATCAGAGTAACAACTGTCCAGGTGCGTAAGGCTCTGTGGGGCATCGCCATGGTGATGTGTGTTTGCTCGTCCTGGGCAGGCTCCACCCAGCTGGCCAAGCTGACCTTTAAGCGGTTCGATGCTCCTTTCACCCTCACCTGGTTCGCTACCACCTGGAACTGCCTCTTCTTCCCCCTCTACTACATCGGCCACCTGTGTAAGAGTCCGGAGAGACAAACGCCACGACAGAGATTCAGGTGAGGGCACCACAGGTGTGTACATCGCAATGTCCTGCTCAGTATGAAGAAAGGCAGAAAACACTACCAAGGAATCATGCAAACAAAGAGAACCAGGAGAGCTCTCAGAGAGTGAGCAGAACCCAGGATGAGCCAGGCAGGTCGCTGTGCAGTGCAGGCTCACGCTGCACTCTGGTGCCCGTAGCTCGCCCTGCTACCACTGGGTGGCGCTACATCCTAAACTCTGCTTGCAGACGTCTTCAGGACTCTCATCAAAGATATCACCGCTTGAGTCCAGCTACTGCAGCTTCCCGCTCAACAGTCAGGTATCAAACATGGCTGCCTCCTCGCACCGTATGCATCTCCAGGTTCTGAAGGAGGTTCTAACCACATCTGAGAGGATCTGGTCCGCCCATGAGGAGGGGCTGTGATAGGGCTGATGGGCTCCTCCTCCACCATCTTTGATGAATTGGCCTCATAGTTCCAGGCAAGCTGCTGACAGACAAACAGGCAGTTGAAAACATGAGCTCCTCCAGCGAGTGAGTAAAGGTTTAACCTGCAAAAAATAAAAGTTGTAAAAACCAGAAGGAACCTGCCTGCCTGTCCGACATGGCGAGGGATGTCTGAGTCATGGTCAGTTCAGCTTCAGAACAAGAACTGGAGAGCAAATGCAGGTATCACCTCAGCGATGGTCTGGCCAAGGAGGAGAGTAATTATGTTGACATCAGCGTCCGTGGGTTCAGCTCGCAGACCTTCCCAAGGTTCATGAAGGCGTCCTCATGTAAATCACGTTCAAAGACATCTGAAATGACGATGCAGCATTAAACAGATGAATGTTGGTTTTGCTCAGTCCATCATGCGCCGCTCCAGACCTTCGAGGTCACACTTGTGCAATAAAATCAGTTTTATGTGTTAATGACGTACATTTTGCAGAAGTCTGCTGCACATCAGGGTGTATTTGCTCCTTTTCAGGACTTACAGGAGGATCTGGGGCTCAACTCTGTGCTGGGAATATCAAACGCTCCAGTTCCTTTGTTTTGATTCTAATTGCAGCTGCTGGAGATTCTCAGGCGATGCAGAGAAACAGATCCTGAGGCCTGACATCTGTAATCGCTGGGGGGGGGGGGGGGGCTTCTTTCTCCGAGACATTCAGGAGAACCTTTACTGTAAGCTTTGATTTCATCGCTGTCAGAGTGGGTGGAGCCAGCGCTGAGCTGACGCAGCGTTCCGGGCTGCCGGTTCTTCTCTCTCCAGCTCCCTCCTGAGCCCAGCGTCACGTTGGTCTTCGCTGCTGCTGCTGTTGCTCTTTTTCCTTCCACGTTTGTTCTCACCCGTCTGATTGTTTGCGTGACCCCTGTGAGGAGGTTTCCTTTGAGCTGATCCTGGATCTGCCGAGAGGCCAGTCGGCTCCTTCAGAGCTCCTAGTGCCTGCTTTAATTATTGATTTAACTGACTGATCTGCGTGACGCAGCACCGCTGAGTCGTGAGAAAGCAGCAGCTGATTTGATCCCAACATGGAGACGTAGAAACACCACCTGGGTCATTCGTCTGAATTCATGAGCAAGGCTTGTCATCAGAGGACGTAGAAGTCTGATGCTTTTGTTGCATTTGGTTACGTGTTCATGTTTTAGTGAGTCTTTCTGAGATGATCTTATCGTCTCGTGACCATGCTGTCCAGCCGCCTGAGCGTGATGCTCTGTGAGTCCGCGGCGTGTTTATAAAGGAACTTTCAACCCAGCATTTTAGTGCCGACTCAGCTGTTACGAGCTGATTCATAACAATGCTGCTCTGCTCCTCAGGATCCGGCACGACTCTTGGCAACCATGTTACCTGCCACTCCTCGCCTACTGCTGACTCATCAGTTTAAGGGCCAGATGCTTTCAAGGGAAAAACAAAAGCAGCATAAACACCCACCGCCATCAAAACACCAATGTGGGGGCAAGAGAGGTGTAAGAGGAACATTCCAAACAGTAACAGAGGACATCTCTCATATTACAGGACATCCAACGCATTGAATGAAACATTAATTTTCTCTCGTATTCACAAACTCACGGGAGCTCAAGTCCAGGCGTATTTGATGGCTTCTCCAGACTTCCTCTGACAGGCTGATCAGACTCAGATGGAGCCGCCTGCATAAATACGCTCATGGAGTTATCAAATATGGATTTGTCAGCGAAGATTACTCCCATGTCTGAAAATGAAAGTCCCTGAGAACCAGAATCAGTTAGATGGTTCTTGAGTGGACCAGTTCAGGCCCCTCCCCCTCCCCTGCAACCCTCTTATACAGCTACACACAAAGGTCTGTGAATCCACAGCGGTCGGCCTTGTCACAGACGGGGACGGAGGGGCCCGGGGCTCAGTGGACCGGTGCCAACAGAAGCGCTCTGCATCGGTGCAGGTAAAACCTAAGCGCTGGTGCTGGACGTTCACCTGACACTGGATGTCTGAGGCACAGCAGGATCTGGATTTGACAGGCTGGTGAGGAAGGTGAGCTGCTCCTGAGCCCCCCCTCACTGACAGAGGATAGAGGATGGGGGCTGAGCTGCCGTCCCTGGTGGACAACATGTCCCATCCAGGACCCTGTGACAGAGAGACAGGCTGCCTCACTTGATGAGCTGTGTGAAGAAGAGACAAGGCTTCCTTCCTGCTGCTGTCAGGCCTCCTCGTCGCCTAACTAGATCTCAAACACACACACACACACACACACACACACACATACACACACACACACACACACACACACACACACACACACACTCTCTCTCTCTCTCTCTCTCTCTCTCTCTCTCTCTCTCTCTCACACACACATGGTAGCGCAGACAAAATGGGTTATTCTGGTTTTATCTCCAGTCCAGGTGTTAGTGGATCCCTGATCCTACGTCTGGATCAAGGAGACCTGGATTCTACCAGAGGACCTGGAGAGTTGGTGAACGTGTCAGTTTAGCTGCTGTTAGCATCAGTCTCCGTTAGCTTCAAGCTAAATACACATGGCTGGCTCTTCCTGCATTCTGGAGTCACAAAGAAGTGAAACCACATCAGTGAGCTGAAGACTCCAGTTAGTGAGTACCTGGGATGCCAAATACTTTTGGTGTAGGGTGACTTGAAGCAGCGTCACAGGACCTTTACTCAAGAAGGTTCCACTCTTCTGACCTGCCAGCAGCGGCGTTCCCTGTGGATCCTCAGCATCACTGGTGTTTTGTTGCTGCAGCCGGAAGCGTGGGGGCGGGACAGGCTGGATGTGTGTGTCAGCTTCATTAACAGCTGATGTGTGGAAAGCCTGAGCAAGTGAGGGTGGACATGAAATCCTACATATTTTTGCCTTGTTTGTTGAATGGCTGTCCTTCCTCTGCATCGTAGCTGCTGAAAACTGCTTTGATGAGAACCAATCAGGTCCTGGAGAGAAGCTGTGGATCCCAAATATTTAAGTGGCTTTTGGCAGATCAGATTACTTTAGACTTGTTTGTTCCAGGATCCGAGTTGGTCCCTCAAGTAAGGCCGTGTTAATTCAGACGTTGGCATTTAAGACTCTGGTCTCACTGGGCTCATTTGTGCAGGAAGAACACATTTACTCTCATAAATCTTGTTGAAGTCTCTCAGTAATATCTGTCACTCTCAAATTGGTTCTGCCACATTACAACGTAACTCTACTGTGTCTGCACAGGGAGTGTTGTAGGTTTTTCGGGGACGACGGGCTGACCCCCAAGGTGTTTTTCACCAAAGTGGCCCCCTTTGGCCTGCTGTGGATCCTCACCAACTACCTGTACCTGCAGGCCCTCAGGAAGATCAACACAACAGACGTGTCGGCGCTCTTCTGTTGCAACAAGGCCTTCGTCTTCCTGCTCTCCTGGATTGTACTGAGAGACCGCTTCATGGGGGTCCGGGTGAGTCGTTGTGTGTGTGTGTGTGTGTGTGTGTGAGAGAGAGAGAGAGAGAGAGAGAGAGAATGGTGAGGCTGCATCTTTAGATAAGAGGGTTATACACACACACACACACACACACACACACACACACACACACACACCATGGGGCTGAGGGGAGAGAAACAGCAAATGAGAGATTCAGCTGTTAATAAAGCCATTTCCTGAGTGCATCAGATGCTTTTATAACTGCAGCCATCTTGCACTCTGCAGAAAGGAACACACACACACACACACACACACACACACATTTTCACACTCAGAAGCCTTCGATCCCTCCCCTGTGTAGCCCTCATCTCCCCACCCCGATTATCTGTGATGAAAGGCTTCGATGATCCTGCTTCTCACACCCTGCAGCTCTCTCTCCCTCTCTCTACTCTCTCTCTCCCTCTCTCTCTACTCTCTCTCCCTCTCTCTACGCTCTCTCTCCCTCTCTCTCACTACTCTCTCTCCCTCTCTCTCTCCCTCTCTCTCTACTCTCTCTCTCCCTCTCTCTCTACTCTCTCTCTCCCTCTCTCTACTCTCTCTCCCTCTCTCTCTACTCTCTCTCTCTCCCTCTCTCTCTCTACTCTCTCTCTCCCTCTCTCTCTACTTTCTCTCTCCCTCTCTCTCCCTCTCTTTCTACTCTCTCTCTCTCCCTCTCTCTCTCTGTCTCTCCCTTGCTCTCTCCCCATCTCTCTCTCACTCTCTCTCTCCCCATCTCTCTCTCCCTCTCTCTCTCCATCTCTCTCACTCTCTCTCTCTGTCTCTCTCTCCCTCTCTCTCTACTCTCTCTCTGTCTCTCCCTTTCTCTCTCCCCATCTCTCTCTCCCTCTCTCTCTCCATCTCTCTCACTCTCTCTCCCCATCTCTCTCTCCCTCTCTCTCCCCATCTCTCTCTCACTCTCTCTCATCTCTCTCTCACTCTCTCTCTCCCCATCTCTCTCTCCCCGTCTCTCTCTCCCCATCTCTCTCCCCATCTCTCTCTCCCCATCTCTCTCCCCGTCTCTCTCTCCCAATCTCTCTCTCCTCATCTCTCTCTCACTCTCGCTCTCTCACTCTCTCTCTCTCCTCATCTCTCTCTCACTCTCTCTCTCCCCATCTCTCTCTCACTCTCGCTCTCTCACTCTCTCTCTCTCCTCATCTCTCTCACTCTCTCTCTCACTCTCTCCCCATCTCTCTCTCACTCTCTCTCTCTCCTCATCTCTCTCACTCTCTCTCCCCATCTCTCTCTCTCACTCTCGCTCTCTCACTCTCTCCTCATCTCTCTCACTCTCTCTCCCCATCTCTCTCTCACTCTCTCACTCTCTCTCTCTCCCCATCTCTCTCACTCTCTCTCTCACTCTCTCCCCATCTCTCTCTCACTCTCTCTCCCCCCATCTCTCTCACTCTCTCTCTCTCACTCTCTCTCACTCTCTCTCTCCTCATCTCTCTCACTCTCTCTCTCCCCATCTCTCTCTCACTCTCTCTCTCCCCATCTCTCTCCCCGTCTCTCTCTCCCCATCTCTCTCTCACTCTCTCTCTCCTCATGTCTCACTCTCTCTCTCCCCATCTCTCTCACTCTCTCTCTCTCTCTCCTCATCTCTCTCACTCTCTCTCTCCCCATCTCTCTCTCACTCTCTCTCTCCCCATCTCTCCCCGTCTCTCTCTCCCCATCTCTCTCTCACTCTCTCTCTCTCCTCATCTCTCTCACTCTCTCTCTCTCCCCATCTCTCTCTCACTCTCTCTCTCCCCATCTCTCTCCCCGTCTCTCTCTCCCCATCTCTCTCTCACTCTCTCTCTCTCCTCATCTCTCTCTCACTCTCTCTCCCCCATCTCTCTCACTCTCTCTCTCTCACTCTCTCTCTCCTGCTCCGTGGTAGAGATTGCAGTGTTTGAATGTCTGCAGAAATGCAGGAGGGGAACCTGGACAGGTTTTTTTCATGAAAGCGAAGGAAGAGAGAGATGTCAAAGTGCAATGGGCTTCTTCAGAGATGATCCATTGGTTGGTGGAGGTTCAGTCAGGTCTTGGCGTGTGTGTGTGTGTGTGTGTGTGTGTGTGTGTGTGTGTGTGTGTGTGTGTGTGTGTGTGTTTATCACCTGTACAAACAGTTAGATGCAGCAGATCAATCCACACCATGCAGGTGTGTCTGGATCAGGTGGATCCTGATCCTCTCCACTTCTGACCATCACATTAGGAGGGGGACAACAATCCTTCGCTGGAGGTGAAAGCTGTGGCTGTGCCTGAGAGGCAGCCTGGAGTGGTGAACGCCCCATGTGGCCAGAGTGCCGAGCGAGAACGCACGGCTCGTTTGTCCTCCTGGCACCTCCCTCACGCAGAGCTGATCTACTCAGCTGGACCCGTCATCCCATCCTGGATCTTCAGTTCCACGATGAGATGGAACAAAGACAGAGTGGTTCTCTTCTGGGAGTTGGATGAAAGAGATGGTGTGTGTTGAGCTGAAGGTGTGATAATCGCAGAGGGCGGGGTCAGGATGTGGGGGGGGCAATGTCAGGCGATCGGCCCATCACGGGTGGTGCTTGTGACCCTGTTGGGAGCTCTGGGATGTGTGTGTTTGAAATAAACCCCATTTATTCTATAGAGGGTCGCAAGTTGTGTGACTTCTGCAATGGAGGCTGTGTGGGTCCGCTGCGTCTCCATCAGCGCTCTGTGAGCAGCGTGTGCTTCCCTGACGAGCCTCCTCTCTCTCTCTCTCTCTCTCTGCAGATAGTCGCCGCTATCCTGGCCATAGCAGGCATCGTAATGATGACCTACGCCGACGGCTTCCACAGCCACTCAGTCATCGGCATCACTCTGGTCGTCACCTCTGCCTCGATGTCAGCGCTCTACAAGGTACCTGATTGATGGAGAGGAACATCGGCGCTGAGCTTCATAGCGTGTGTTCCATCACAAACCCCTGTTGTGGTGACGCCTTCATTTGCAGTAGAACAGCACAGAATGAATCTCCTCCATCCTGGACTCGTATCAGCAGCTGTTAGTGACGTGATGGCGTGTGACGCTCAGCTGGCACACACTGCTAATATGGGCCTCTGGCCTCCTGTGATGATGTCACCATCAGTGAGCTCATGGGATGACGAGGCTGTGCTGCCTCCAGATAAATGAACTGTTTGATAGCGCTGATCATGGCCCGGTTCTGTTTAGCTGGGCCAGGAGTCTGCTGGGACATACTAAGCAGACCCGCACCGTAACTGGATTAGATCATCACACCTGCGCTTACCTGCTGTGATGTCATAATGGCCTAGCCTGAGGGGATGCTACTGCACCTCTTTGTCAATGAAGGAGCTTTGCTGGGTTGTTGCAGGGATACTAGCGACGCTGCTAACGCTGTGTTCAGGCTAAAGCTGCAGCTGACTTTGCACTTGCTAACGTTGCAACCTTCTCATTCCTGACTTGGCGGGTTTCTCCCCACCAACATCCCGCCCGCCATGTCTGTCCCGTCTCAGGAACAAAAACAGGACAGAGCATATTTGTTTCTCATGACATTAAACCTGCCCTCCTTAAATGCCAACCTCCTTATCACCAGGTGCTCTTCAAGATGGTCCTCGGCAGTGCCAAATTTGGAGAGGCCGCACTCTTTCTGACCATTGTTGGGAGCGCCAACTTTGTGTTCATCAGCTTTGTGCCGGTCATCCTGTATTTCACACGTGTGGAGTACATCAGCTCGCCAGCAGACATCCCCTGGGCGTACCTCTGTGGGGTTGCAGGCCTGCTTTTTGGTAAGGAACCAACATGAACCCCAAACTAAAGAGACACTGTGTCTCTGATATATATGGCATTGAATTAGTGGGACACCTTCATCGTGTAGTCACCTGAATCTGCTTTTGTCCACAGCTTTCAACGTCCTGGTGAATTTTGGCGTCGCGATAACGTACCCGACGTTAATCTCCCTCGGCATCGTCTTAAGTGTTCCTGTGAATGCCAGTAAGTCTCAGCTTCCCTCCCAAACCTTTTACTGACAAAGACGATCGGGTACAAAATTAAATTTGGTGTCTTCTCATTCTATAGTTTGTTGTTTTATGGAACAAACTTGGAAACAAGTTATTTACGGTGCATTGTGACTTTAGCTTGACCTTCTGTCATTCCCAGTGGTGGACCTCTACACCTGTGAAATCAATTTCAACACCGTGCGTCTCATTGCTGTGTTCATCATTTGCTTGGGCTTCCTCATGCTGCTGTTACCAGAGGACTGGGACCAGTGCATCATTCAGCTCAGCACCAGGCTACGCAAGCGGGATGAGCCAGCAGAGGGCAGCGGAGAGGCGGGCGCCAGCACAGGGCTCAACTGGAGGGGCCGAGCCAGGACCTCCATGTCAACATTTGCACACTGATTCCACGACCTGTTATCATGCAGTCGCTGGTACCCACACAGGGACCGAGGCATAGCAGCGTCGGGAGCGTCTGGCGCCCCGCCCCATCACGCAGCCTCCTGGGTGTTCGGAACGTTCTCTGATCAGGAACGTTTCAGCTGAGAGGAGAGATCGTGCTTCATCATTCCTTCATCTGCAGTCTGTTCCACTCAAACGTTATCAGAGTTGGTGCATGGACTCATATCACTTATCCCAAAATATTATCAGGTATATCTGATGAAGTAATTTCTACATTTTCTTGTACCTCTTAATCATTCCATCGGTTCACGACATCATCGCGCCTGGGAAGATTGCCAACTTGCCTGATATTTTTCAGCTCTGTGAAAAAGGCCTAACACCTTGTGGACTTACTGGCTTGAACATGTACATGCTTAAAGATCCAAAGACGAATGCCTACAAATGCTAAATGCCTGAAAACAAACGGGAGGCGGCGGCCCTCAGGTGTTAACTTCATGACAATGACCTTCCGTTCTTGCACTGTACATAGCTGTATTTCACACCTTGGATGTCCCGGAGCTGTCAGCCCACGTGCTCCTCCGCTGTGAGGGGAACTGTCTGGATGTCTGAGCGTCAATCGATTTCAACAAGCTTTTACTGCAGCGCCCTGTGCAGCCGCCGCGAGGTCCGGTCCTTATTGACCGTGCCGAGTGGCCCCCTGTGGTTTCTGTGCTTTCCTGGGGCTAAACTCCCAAACTGTCAGTGTTGACACCCATTACTCAGGCCTGAAGTCCAGTCACGAGAGCTCCACAAACATTTTTTGCTTTTTTCTTCCCAATGCATGAGATGGGCTTCAATTGTCGGGAAGTGAGTGCTTTCAGTCCACCCATGACATTTTCTTCCCATTTTTTAATTAACGACTCATATTACTCACAAGTAATTTAAAGGAACACACCAACTTTTGAGAAACACTCATTTTCCATCGTCTCCAGAGCCAGACAAGAAGATAGAGGCCCTTCCGTGGGGAGCTGAGACCCAGGGGAGCTAGCTTAGCACAATGACTGGTAGTGGGTGGGGAGTGTTAGCCTAGCTCCTTCAAAAGTCATCAAATGTTCTTTTCTCCCAAACAGTCTTTGCCTGCGTCAGCAGAGCAAGGGTTAAGTATCAAGTTCTCTTAGGAATAATTGACTTGGTACGATGGATGAGGAGGATTACTGCTGGATGCTCATCATTCATTGTGCTAAGCTAACAAGTGTGGGTGTCAGCTCCCTAGAGAAGGGTTTCCATCTTCTCCTCTGTCCGGGGACGATGGATGATAAGAGGCTTTCACATGAAGAAGGTGTGTTGCTTTCAGGATGCCAATAACTGGATGGAATGAAAGCACACTTGTTGTGATGTATGATGCAAACTTGGAAGTAGCCCTCTAACCAGCGTGAGCATCGGCCAGCGCTGCCACTGAGCCACCCTGTGATTGTGCACCAAACTCGTCCGTTCAGTTAAAATCATTATTTTGGAGAAAAATAGTGGACAGAAGCTGAAACTGTCTCAGTGTGGCTCGGGGGTGAGAGAGAGAGAGAGAGAGAGACTGGATTAGCAAAAAACAAACTAAACAGAACACTGTCTGCTTTTACTCACCCCCCCCCCCCCATGCCCTCTCAAGCAAATGGTGGAAACGTTGCCTTGCTGTGAATGTATGAACATCACTCGACCACGCGCTCGCTGTCTGCTTTCTACTGTGCCACAGCCCTCATCTGACCAGTCGCTTCTGACTTTGGAGCGAAGTCTCGTCTCATTGTTTTTCTATGTTCACATTCGTTTGCTGATGAAGCCGCAGGGACAGGGAGGGACATCCTGAACGAGCAGACGCACCCACTCCACTGCCTTTTCTTTGTTTGGCAATAGAGAACATTAGCACTGTTTCCCATTGTCATTCTCTATGACAATAAATAATAATATTGTATTCCTCTGGAATTATTGCTAGACATAAACGTAAACCTTTGTAAGGAATGATGATTTTTACACCGAGATGCAACATATGATTATCACAATTGAGGAAGAACTATTTAGTGTTGATAAATAAATGCTGGGTTTATTCGATCTGCTGTCGGGTGTCTTCAAGTGTAATCACATGTACAATATAAAAGATGTCTTTTCAATACGTTTCTTGTCCAGGTTGCTTCTGTCATTGCCAGCGTGTCTCTCTAACAAACGTCGTGCTCCACCGTCACTGTAATTTGGCCGTAGAAGAAGGTGGCCTGCCGCTCCTTGGTCAGAGCAGAGAAAGGTAGTCTGCTGCCCTCTTGTGGCCGAGACGGCACTTGCAGGCAGTCCGGCCCCCGGTTGCTACCAGAGTCTCCCCATGCAGGGCAGGACAGGGGGGGTGTCTCAGGGTGACACACTCTGCATAGATGTTCCTCAGACTGGTGTGTGAACTCAGAGCTGACAGTAAAAACTGAGGAGCAACATTTGGAGTCCTCAGAGCTGTCAGAGCTGGAGAGGGGGGCAGGGTGGGTGGAGTTCAGAGTGCAGGGGTCACTGCTCCTGCCTTCATCACTCTCTGCTCTGACCTCCTCTCCCCTGCCCACCGCCCTCTCCAGGTGGGCCCTCAGTTTTTGCCGCAGTCCCTGAAGAGCGCCCTGGAAGCGTTTGCTGAGCAACGCATAGAGCAGAGGATTGATGTCAGAGTTGAGCAGCACCAGCCAGTAGGAGAAGGTCACAGCTGAGGGCGGCACCAGGCTGGCTCGGCCCAGGACGGCTGTTTCTGTGGCCTGGACCAGAGCGACGCCAACGTAAGGTGTCCAGCACAGGAAGAAGGCTGAGATGACCAGGAAGAGGCGCACCACTCCGTGGTGGCCGTGGTGCTGCTGGGAGTCGTTCTGGGCCAGGAAGGAGAACAGACGTCTGGGCGAGGAGCTGCTCTGGTCCGCGGTGGCGTCATCAGGGGGAACAGCGTTGCTGCGGCGACCCTCCTCCCTTCTGTGTTCAGAAACAATCCTTCCACTGACATGATAAATGAATCTGGAGGGGCCGTGCTGGCCCCCGCAGCCCTGCTGAGATGAAGGACCAGAACTCGGGGTCCTGCTGCGCTGGACAGCATCCTCCAGAGTGTGAATCCTCCTGGCGTGGCTGCGGGCCACCTTCACAATGTTGACGTAGCAAAAGAGAATGACAACCGCTGGTAGGAGGTAGGACAGCACGGCCATGAAGGCTGTGTAGCCGGGACTGCTGGCCCAGTTGACCGCACAGCTGTACATGGGAACCACGTAGCTGATGGAGCTCCAGCCCAGCAGGGGGGGGCAGCTGGTGGCCAGGGCCTGCAACCAGATCCACATCACCACAGCACAGGTCCTCCACAGGGTGCAGCGGGAGCTGTAGCGCAGGCAGTCCATGATGGAGTGGTAGCGGTCGAGAGCGATAGCAGCCAGAGTCAGAACGGAGGCCGTGCAGTAGACGGAGGAGGTGTAGCCCACGTAGAGACACAGGTCCTGCAGCAGGAGAGACCAGCACATGAGCAGCATCACGTGGACGGACACTCACGCTGTAAAGCTGTCAGACAACGGCGACGTACGGTGCAGTCCACCCATCCTCGGTTCATGATGGACAGCGCCACGAAGGGCATCACGCCGACGCCCACCAGGAGGTCACTGACGGCCAGGTTCATGATCAACACTGACGTCACTGAGTGGAAAGTTTTGGTAGCTGCCACAATAACAATGACGAGAATGTTTCCTACACACACACACACACACACACACACACACACACACACACACACACACACACACACACACACACACGGGTTGTAGTTGAAAACATGCAGCCCCCTAGTGGAACCAGCACGTATTTGCTCCATGGACCAAACATCAAAATGGCACCACAGGGTGGAAAACAGTTCAACTAAATTGTGTTCAACTGTACAAACATCACGTTTGTGAAAAAAGTAACTTTTACGGAGGTTGAAATTCCATAACACTCAATCGTTGACACGCAGAACGACACGCGGTGAGGGACAGCGCGACTGGGGCAGGTGCAGCAGGTGCAGCAGGTGAGCCTGGTCCTCCGTCAGTGACGTTTACCCGCAACCTTGGAGGACTGAAGAGTTCAGCTGGTTCCGCCTCGCGACTTCATTTCAACGGAGGAGGAAGTCCTCTCGTGTCCAATATTTCATATCAAAATTAAAATCGGAGTTCGACTCAGCAACAGCTCGTGCAGTTTCAAGTATCTGCAGGTCAAACTGGGGCTCGGGTTCCTTCTAGACGCCGTCAGAGAACCTGCTCGTGTTCATGCCTATAAATGTGCTGGTAGTAGTACTTCATGCAGTCGTACACGTGGGCTCCAACAAACTACAATTTTAGTATTCTTTTGAGTCATGAAATTATTGAATTTTAGGTGAAAAATTGAATCTTGTAACAAAAACAACTGCTTAAAATGTTACACTTCTTTTACAATTAAAGTAACTAAGAAACGTTGTAGAGGGGGTAACTGCAGTACCAGTAAGTACTGCAGCAGTACATTTCCAGTGGTAGTAGTAGTTTGGTAAGCTGGGGATTATACTTGAATCTTATTCACTGACTAGCAGCAGCTGACGAGTCCGCAGGTGTGTACTCACCTGTCACCGCGCCCAGACACATCAGCACCACCACGACCTCCAGCAGCAGCTGAGTCCGCGGGGTCAAGCTGAGCCCCGCGGCCCCGGACCAGCTCGCGTTGACGGCGGCTGCCGCTTGCACCGGCGCCTCGAGCTCCGACCAGCCACCGTCCAGGACGCCCATGTCCCCCGGAGACGCGCTCCCCTCAGGCGCAGAGGGGCATCCGAGCCGCCCTGGACCGGAACCGAGCCGAGAGAGACCAAGTGGACTCTAGCTGCTCCCCATCAGGTCCAGACGGTCTCCAGCTGAACTACGTCCAGCAGGAGGGAGGGAGCGATGGAAGGGAGGAGGAAGGATGGAAAGGAGGAGGGAGGGATGGAGAGGAGGATGCAAACAGTCTCTGCTTTGATCAGTAACATCACGTCCATAATAAATGAGAAACATTTTAATAAAGATTACAATGTCAAACGTGTATTTTACTCAAAGGTATAAAAATTAAACTGACCTGGAATAAATAAACACAAGCATCTGCCTACTGACAACAGCAGCTGTACATATACATATTTACCTGTGTGAGTGTGAGTATTCACACACACACACACACACTAATAAATATAATATATTTAGATACAAATAATGTATGCATGCTTAGTCTTCAGTTCCAGTTCATAAACACAACACAGTTCAGGGGACCCCACACAGACGGGCCCCAGCAGATGAAGCCCCTGCTGATCTCCTTCATCAGTTTTATTGAGGCACCAGAAAATGACAGTAACTGTTTTTTCAAACACAGAAGTTCCCGTTCACAGCCTGGACAGATGAAGCGTGTCAGCTGACCCTTGCTAGCAGAGACACAGGAGGGCAAAGGTCACCGCGTCTTCAGTTGGGTCTCGAGTTGACCTCCCCAGTGCTGGAGGTAAGATGTTGTCGTGTGTGCTCCCAGATCAGCAGGGCGGCGCTCACGTGCACGTTGAGGGAGCGGATGACCCCCTGCTGAGGGATCTCCACACACACATCCAGCAGCTGGAGCAGGTTGGCCGGAATCCCTTCCCGCTCATTACTGTGAGGAGGGAAGGAGAAGGGTCCCTGCCAGTTAGAGGAATAGAGCCAGTCAGCTCCATGGCGTCAAGCATCTCTAGAGAAATGATGAAGATGTGAGGAGAGAAGCCCGAGTGCGTCCCGTTTGCACGGCACCGTCAGGGTTTGACCTTTTGGCCAAAGAACTGCTCTTGTAAATGCAACTCCTTTCTAGCAGACAAAGCAGAGACGATGAAGCACTCAGACATAATTCACTTAAATCTGAAATGACAGTCAAGACTTTCCAGCTGAATCCTGATCTACAACGCACAGCTTGACCTTTTTGGGCACTTTATAATTTCAGCTTCCGATTGGTTGAACAATGCCTCCCAGTTGATTTAATTGAAGAGCCCTCAGGACAAATGACAGAGTTAATCCTTCATTTTCTGAAGTCACTGTAATAATGAGGATTAACCCTTTCACACACGATTCGTGTGTCCACGAGAGCTGTTCAAACAAGTAATCAAGCCACTCCAGGCTGAGATCCAACGATACGGCTCCTGCAGAGCAAACATGGAGAGGTAATGAGAGTGGCAGTGAGGAGTTCACGGGGGGGCGGCACACTGCTACACTGATGGGATGAGCAACATTCATCTGGAGAGCAACTGCGGCGGTAAGGGCGAGATTAGAGCGGCGCTGTGCTGCACAGCTGTCACAGACCTCCAGATTCACCTCACAGGCCGGGTTAAAGCCCCCGACGGCCTCACACCGCCGTGACTGAACAGGACTGAGACGAGATAAATACTGGAGTCTCTGTCCTTCAGGAGGGACGATCACATGCTCACACACCATACGGAGGTGAAGGTTCATGCAGCCTTCATCGTTCTCTCCTCTCCTGGGAGAGCCAATTACAGCCTGGCATGTCCTGACACGAGATGACGAGGGGCGGAGCAGGCCCGCCGGGAAACACGGCAAACAGGCGAGATAACATTGATTAAGCTCTTCAGCTCACACCTTCACCTGTGTGAGCGTCTCTGGGGGCCGAGGACATTACTATTTGTGTGAAGGTGATGGAAAACAGGACTTTAGTGCAGTCGTACCCCAGGAGCAGCAGCGTCTTCTCAGGGAAGTGGAAGTCCTGCAGGCTCTGGCTGTTGGCAGTCTGCTCCACGCCAACAATGCAGTAACCTTCAGTCTGCTTCAGCTGCAGGAAGTCAGAGAGCTCCGAGGGCTTCACCTGAGGGCCACACGCACGCACGCGCACACACACTATTGTTTTTGCACAGTAACACAACAGGACACACTTAGCTTCTGACTGCAGAGCTCCGGGCCGCCTTCTCTGACACGTCTGTTAAGTCATGAACATTAAAAAAAGACTTTACCAGCAGATGCTTTCCTCAGATGAATGACAAAGCACATGTTCGCTGCAAACGTGTGTTCAAGTACATCCCTATCAGATGTTTCCTCAGTCGCTCCCCACTGAACCACAGCTGCTCTGATATCAACGTATGAGTTATGACTTTTCCAGGCCTGGAAAATGCTGTTTTCAAATTCCATGACATTTCCAGGTTTTCATGACCGTATGAACCGGTTGCGTTAGCAGTCTGTCCATACGTGACGTGTATATTGTGTATTTGAAGCTGTGCGTCGTGAAGCAAACGTAATCAAAACAAAGATGGCTGACAATCCGTCAGAAACATTTTGCAAATGAAGCAACAACCGCTTCACCTAGAACCAAACCGCCGTGTGTTCCATCGGGCAAAACTCTTCTTAGACTTTAATGATGAAGGGGGAGGGAAATTATGCTCTTCACCTCGAGGAGAGGAAGCCACAGCTCCGATGAGACGCTCAGGGACAGGAAGTGTTTATCGCTGATGTGGCGGAGGCTGTCCAGCACCAGAGCGCTGGCCCCAAAGATCTCACAGGTCCTGCACAGACCTGCACCACAAACAAACACACACACACACACAGTGAAGGAAAAGAAAATCATTTGGGATGCGTAACAGGAAAACTCTGAATAGGTTTTTAGGGGACGATGACTGAATGCCCGAGTCATCTGTGGCAGTGATGACTCAGCATGTTTGATGTCTACCTGTCTATCACGGACACAGAAGGTTAAAAAAAGCCTCCATGTAAGTTAAACATTTACAGATGGGAAAAGCTAATGTTGTCCCTTTTGTCACAGCACCAATGTTAGTTTGTAGAAGGGCTCTTTTCCTCTGCAAACACATCCATTCAGGCTGTTATCGTCTGAGACAACAACACGGGAGGAGGGCTGCACGCTCCCTGAAGCAGCTCTGATGAGAGCTCTCAGGACACATCTGGGTTCTCATGATCAGCTTGAGAGAGCAGCACATCAGCCCTGCTCCTCACCTCCTAAGTTGGTGGGCTTGTCGATGAGTGACGCCACCACCAGCAGGGCCCCCCCCGGCTGTTTGCCCACTCGAGCTGCTCTCTGCTGTGGAACCAGCTGAAGCTCGGGGTCCTGCTCCTGGATCCTCAGCCTCCACGGGGTAATCTTCTTCTGCACTTCGGCCCAGCGCTCCTCCTTCTCCTCCTCGCCTGGAGGAAACAACATGGTGACTCTAAACAGCCGAGGCGTGATGACGGTATTTCTGTCGCACTGCTAGCTCGCTGGATCTGCTGCACCTCTGTCCTGCTGGATCCAGTCTCCAGGTTGGAGCTGGTTCAGGTCCGGAACAGGATTCCTCAAAGGGAAAGTTGGACTTTCAGAGAAACATGAGAGCTTCTCAAATTTCCAGGGTGGAATCCACTCATCATCGGCCAACCCAGACAATCTAGGAAACGTATAGAATATAGTCTAGGAAAGGAGGAAAAGTGAAAACACATGATGTGATGTCACTGTATTGCAGGAATGACTTCATCCGCACAGCAGGTACACCAACACACCTCAGCACTGTGATCCCGGATGGGATGAAAGGCACCAAAGAAGAAGTGCTCCTGGATCCTTGTCCAGTTCTTGTTAGCGTTTCTGCACGGCGAGATGGAAGACGCCAGGTTAGATAACTTCCGTCTCAATGCACGATAGCAGAGCTGCAATTGTGTCCTCACCCGCTGCTCTGCATGGCCTCAGCCTGGCTCAGACAGGCCTGGACTACAGCAGACCGCCCTTCCAGACCCTCCACCCCCTCCTCTCCTCGGACCTCCACCAGGCTCCACACCCTCTTCAGGGCCAGTAAGGCATACAGGCGCACGCTGAAGTTATGGCTGAAACACCACTGTAGGATGACGTCCAGTGCTTTCACCAACTGCACTGCCTTAGAGAGAGACAGACAGAGTGAGGGAGAGAGTGAGAGAGAGGGAGGGAGAAGATGATGTAGATACTGAGTAGTCATGTTAGAAGACACAAATACTTTACCGGATCCTTCAGGAGAGGAACAAGGACACTAAAGTGCACCAGCACTGACAGGAAGGTGCAGATGCTGGTCTTGGTTCCGTCATGATGCTGCGGGGCAAAAAAAATCAACCATAATCAAAGAGTTCGATCTTGGTTTAATAAAACCTGTTCTGGTGTCCTTGTCTCACCGTGCTGAAGCAGGACCAGAAGCTGTTTATGTGCCGAGGACAGCGGACCAGGATCAGAACCATCATCCATTCAATCAGGTACTTGACTGAAGCCTGGTTACTGCAGAATCCAGCCTGGAGGACACTGGTCAGCAGAGAGGCAACAAACTCCTGGACACACACACACACACACACACACACACACATACAGACAAACACACACACACACACACACATACAGACAAACACACACACAAACACAGAGACACACATACAGACAAACACACACACACACACACACACAGACAAACACACACACAAACACAGAGACACACATACAGACAAACACACACAGACAGAGGCACATACACACATACAGACAGACACACGAACACACAGACACACACACACACAAACACACACACATACAGACACACACACACACATACAGACAGACACACGAACACACAGACACAAACACACACATACATACAGACACAAACACACAGACACACACACACAGACAGAGGCACAGACACACATACAGACACACACACACAGACAGACACACACACACACAGACAGAGGCACAGACACACATACAGACACACACACACACAGACAGACACACACACACACATACAGACAAACACACACACGCACAGACACACATACAGACAAACACACACACGCACACACAGACACAGGCACATACACACATACATACAGACACACATACACACACACAAACACAGACACAGACACACACACACAGACAGAGGCACATACACACATACATACAGACACACATACAGACACACACACACATACAGAAAGACACACAAACACACACACACACAGACAGAGGCACATACACACATACATACAGACACACACACACATACAGACAGACACACGAACACACACACACAGACAGAGGCACATACAGACACACACACACACATACAGACACACGAACACACACATACAGACACACGAACACACACATACAGACACACGAACACACACATACAGACACACGAACACACAGACACAAACACACACACATACAGACACACACACACACATACAGACACACACACATACATACAGACACACAAACACACAGACACAAACACACACATACATACAGACACACACACACACACACATACATACAGACACACACACACACAAAGACACACACATACAGACAGACACACGAACACACAGACACAAACACACACACACATACAGACGGACACACAAACATAGAGACACACAGACACAATTTGAGTGGTTATCATCCGTTTGACTGTCGGTGTCACCAGGTGTCCTGCAGCTTTACTTCTTGTCTCATACCCAGCAAATTGAGGTGACACCTGTATTGTGTTATAATTCCTGCTAGTATTACTAAGCCTACTACTACTACTACCATTACTACTACTACTACTAGTGCTGCTGCAGGACAGACACTTTTAAAATGGATGCTGTGGAGCCAACAGGCGAGACTGTCTGATGTCAGTCAAGCTGGGCCAAGTCTTCAGTGTGTAATTTCCTCACTAAAAAGTCACAACTACACACAATCCTCTGAATGTGATGAAAAACCGCAGGAGGCCACGCAGCTGCAGTGCTGCTCAGGGATGCTTCTGGAGCAGAGAATCCCGTGAAGCTGCGCAGTCGGCTGGTTCTGGGGGATCGGGCGCCACCGTCTCACCTCTTTGAGTTTGGGCAGCAGCAACAGCAGTGTTTGCCAGACTCTGTTTTTGACACGATGTTGCAGGGAGTTGCTATAGTAACGCACTTTTGACTTTGATATACTGTTATCCTGGGGGCGGGTGAAGGGACAGAAGAGAGAAGAGAGAAGATGGTGTTACGTGAGGTTCTATTAGAACAGATGCTTGGTTCCGATCCGTGATGAAGGAGAGTCTGAACAGATCTACCTTCTTCACCAGACTGATCACCAGCTCCTCCATCAGTCTCTGGTGCTGCGGGATGGAAGGATCCAGCCGACTGAGGAACGCCAGGGCACAAGTACGAGGCAGCTGATCGTCCCTGTTGTCACTGGAGTAGAACAGATGGAGCGTGAGCTCATATACAGTGTGAGAGACCTCTAGTGGCCATATGTGAAACCTCATGATGGAGACTGCAGCTCACCTTGCTACCACAGCATTAGCAGGGCACTCTTCACCCAGCCGCTCCACATATGTCTGGACATCCTGGACGAGCCTTTATTGAGGGATAAACACCTTAGAAAGTCCTGTGAAATATGTTTGACACCCTACTGCACTGTAGCCATAGTTACCGCTGGTCTCTCCTGAACACCGGTCCGTACACACAAGCCTCAGCCAGCATGTTGGTGTGACTGAAGACACTGGAGAAGTTGTCCTCGCCGCTGTCTCCATGTTCGGGCAGCCATGTCTGACAGCAGTGAAGAATCAACACGCTGAACACGCCACTCTTAGACTCTGACAGCTCCATCAGCTCCATGGCGATCTACAAAACGGTGCACACCACCACCACACGTACATATATTATATAATAGTGGATGTCGACAGTGAAGAATCCCACTTCTGAGTGATCACCTGCTTGATGGCTGCTGTGAGCGTCGGAGCCTGACTGTCGGTCAGACTGAGAAGTTTCTGGTGGAAGGTCATGGAGATGAAGCCCCTCAGGGCCGGCCAGAAGTCATGAGCGTTAGTGCTCAGGTCCTGGACCAGCTCCCAGGTCCGAGTCACCGCCTCCACACACAGAGCCTCCTCATCACACACTAACTGGGAAACACACATGAGCAGCAGTTGCTGTCACACTCAGACACTCCTTCATCCTGCCAAGTTCACCAAAACACACCGGGACTTACTTGTGGCAGCACCGTCTCCGTGAAGGTGAGGACAGGCAGCACCAGGTCACTGGGCAGCAGAGCCAGTGCCTCCACGCTGCAGCTCAGAGCCGCCTTCAGCGACTCTGAGGCCTTGGGAACCACAGCTGCTTTCGTCAGAACGCTCAGGCAAATCCACTGGTCCCGCAGGAAGTGCGCAGCTGTTCGTCCCCAGTCCTGCAGCAGAAGACTCGGCCCTCCCACGTCACTGAGGAAGAGTGAGTACACCTCATCCCACCAGGCTGGTGTGAAAATTATTCTTGACAGATATTGATGCAATCAAGCGGCACTGACCTGGACGTGTCATCTGTGTGAGGTTTCAGCAGACGTTCATTGAGGCGTCCCGAAGGTGAAGGGCTTCCTGAGGTAGAGGACGCTGGGTAGTAGAAGTGCTCGTTGAGGGATTTCAGAAGAAAATTGGTGTCTGATCGCATGTCAATCACTTGTTGCTCCATGAGATGACACACCAGTGAGAGGGACGCCATAGCAACCGCTTTCGCTATCTGGTTGGCCACAGTGGGGACCTGCAAAGAGCAGAACTGTGATCCATCATCAACAACAGCTTTCCATTCCCGTAGGATCACTATTCAGCTTTGTACCTGTCGGCCGGGTTCTTGCAGGGTCTGGAGGCTGTACTTGATAAGCTGAGGGAAACATGCCAGCTGTGTCCGACTGTGGCGCTGCGTTGTACCAGTGTACGAGCTGAGCTGCTTCAGGACACATAAATACAGCTCCGCCCGCTCCGCGTCACACAGCTGTGAGAAACCAACAGCACGCACACGTCAGAGCAGAGCTGCTGATCGCAAGTTTCTCCTCAGAACTACCACACGACATTTGCTGCCCTGTGATTCAGCTTGAGACTGAGATCTGCAGGCCATGTGGGCTGACAGCTTGAGAGGAATGTTGGAGCAGGCGAGAGGACCTGCGTCACGTCCAAGCAGTACAGATGCATCAGCCTTACAGCGCTAATCTTGATGGTGCTCACCTCCTGTAGCTCCCCACACAGCCGCCTCAAGATGAACTCCTGGATGGGGTCCACAAGTTTAAAAATGAGCCCCTCAATCGCAGCCATCACTTCATCTACCGGGGAGAACAAAGACAAAAATCACACACAGTTTATTCAGCAGATATGAACATTCACGATGGCGGATTTACCAGCCGTGACCATGAACCAGTGTTCACATGACAAACCTTGATGGTGGGGGACACGCTGAGCTCCTCCGAGCTGGAGCAGTCGCAGCACCAGCTGCAGGCTCTTGTCACTCTTGCGTAGCGGCAGGTAGATGTTGGTGCCGACTCTGCTCAGCGTGTCCAGCAGCGGAGACACTAACGTCTCCAGCTGGTGGCCGATGTCTGCTCCGGGTGGACGTGTCTCCATGTCCGCACACAGCAGGATGGACCTGGCAAGCTGATCAGCCTCTCTAGAGTCAGGCATCCTCTCTGTCTGGCCTGAGCAGACCGACTACAGGCTTCAATAGCAGAACCTTAACACTGCGTCAGCAGACACAATCATTCACTCCATCAACGTCACCCGTCTCACTAGGACGTACCTGTGCTTGCCGGGACTCTCAGGAAGTTGTGTACTTCACTTTGAATGTAGGCTCTGATGGTTCCTTTGTTTCTGGCAGCACCGATGTGATCTTCATCAATAACCATGGGTTTGAAAGAGCCTTCATTGTCTGACAGCCACACACACACCTGCAGTGAGGAGACGAACACGTCAACCACCTCAGCTCTCAGGGGCTGCGTTCATGTCTGTCTCTTTGATACCTGATCCCAAAGCTCCGTCCCTCTACCAAGGGATTCATCCGGCCGGAAATGCATCAGGAATGTAAAGACATCCTCCAGAGTCACAGTGGTCTGGAAAGACAGGAGAGGACGGCTCATGACACCTGCTGCTTGTCCCAGGTGGAGAGGGAGAGCTGCCGCTGTCTCACGTTGTTCTACTCCAAATCTTCAACTGAGGATCAACGTTAGTCTCTCTGACACTGCTGAGAAGCTTCAACCTGATTAACGGTAACAAGACTGCAGCCAAGCCAAGGAGGGAAGCAGGGTACTGGATCTTCTAGCAACAGACTGATATCTGACGGCTAAGCTGGCCACCAGCTGATATTCATCAGAGTAGATTCTGAAAAAACATGTCAACATTTTAATGCTAGTTAAGTTTCCCTTTATTTCCAAAACATTTAGAAACTCACTAACTTTTATACTGAACAGTTTCCCATCATCTGTTGTTGACTTTGTTTATAAGAACTGATGATCAGCTGACGCGCGCTCCAACACCATACTCAAGGATGACCAATATGCGCGGATCCAGGTGACGTGCCGATTTCATCATGCTACCTTTAATGTCACCGACCCTTCACTCTGCCTCGGTCTGCACACACGAGCGTTCTTACCACGTCCAGGAGACAGAGGGCGCTCTTCAGCAGGAAGCCCTGGGCGGCAGCTCTGAGAAGGACCTGGTGTGTGATCATGGTGCAACGCAGCACCTCCCTGCAACACACACACACAAACACACAGACACACACACAAGCATCAAAAACAACCATTACCAACAGCAAACGTGAACACAGTGCTGGACCACCTGAGGGCGGCGAGCCCGTCGGCCCCCAGCAGGGGGCTGGGAGGGAGCTGGGACAGGGCCTGAGAGAGGAAGAGGAGGGGGACCGCACACCAGTGCTTGGAGCCCAGCTGCTGGATCATCTGCAGCAACACCTGACCTGGAACATGAGCACAGTGAGAGGGAGAAGAGAAGTGCGGCGTCAACGGACACTCTCCCCGTACCTCGCTCCTCTGGCGGCAGGCTGCTGAAGAAGCCGGTCAGGAAGACCTGGAGTTTAGCAACCAGCTCGGGACAATCGCCAACACTCTGGCCCGCCGCCCTTCAAATGTAGAGAGGAGTACTTCAGTCTGGTGCAGCAGCACGAACACAGAATTCACTTCCATGATGTTTGAGTCTCACTTGTGGAAAAGTGACGTTTCAGACAGAACGTCCATAAAAGGTCCAACAACAAACTGAGGAGAGAGGTCAGAGAACCACATGATCAGCGAACGCAACTTTGATGGCAGTAAATGAAGATGCGTGTGCGTGTGCGTGTGCGTTTTCACCTGAGAAAAAGCCAAAGTGAAGGCCGGCTGCCGGGGGAGCTGCAGCTCCAGCAGGTGACACACTCCCTCCCTCATGAGGGTTTTATTCTCACTGTGGAACATTCGCTGGTAGACACACAGCAGCCAGGAGGGGTGGAGGAGACCCCCACCTGAGAATGGGGGGGGGGGCACAAACATGGCTCGGTCTTTAATAGTTAATTCTGTGGCAACAATCAGTGACAGTGAAGACCACGCTTTCAATTTTGCAAATAGAAAATTGAGTTTTAAACGTTTTGGGGTACAGGAGCAGAATCGGACCTTGACTGTGATTGGCTGTTGTTTGAGCCAGTGAATCGATTCTGTTCAGAACTGGCCGGACGACGTGAACCTGCAGAGAGAAGCAGCAGCAGCAGCGCCGTTCAGCTGTGACGTCACCAACATGCTTCTCAATCCGTCAGGTGGGATTTTCTACCTGGTTTTCCTCCAGAGTCTCCATCACCAGAGCGTAGTCCTCCCAGAACTCTCTCAGCAGCCCCCTGCTCTCAGGGGCCCATCTGAAGAAGATCTCACCTGCAGCAGGAACACGGGTCAGGCAGGTCCGGAACCGGAGCAGCTGCAGCAGTCACACAGACTCGACTGTCTCTTACCGTCCGCTGATGGGGAGGGGGGCCAGCCCTGCCCCCGCTCCTCCGACAGGGTCACACACCTCTTCAGCAGGAAGAGCGCTCTCTTCCGGGTCACGCTGTCTCTGTGTATCAGCCCATCCTGAACCATCCTCCAGAACTGGGGGCTCAGGCGAGGCTCCGGATGGATGCGAGGCTCCAGCAGGTGGTCTGACAGGGCGGTCAAGCACAGCAGGACCCGCTCCGTCACCGCAGCGGAGCGGGCGGAGCAGTGCCAGCTGCTCAGATCATCCAAAACCACCGTGCGGATGTTGTCGCGTCCGGCACCGCAACTGCGGTCCAGGAGCGCGAGCAGAAGCCGGACGGTGGTTTTGGGAACGTCAGGGAGGGTTCTGATGCAGGACAAGGCTGACGACAACGTGCTGGACGTGAGCTGCTCATCTTCAGACAGAGAAGGTAGAAGAGCAGCCATGAGTTCACTGGCGAGCTCCACGCTGAGTCCCCCCTCCTCGGACAGCTGGAGGGACTGGAGGACGGACCGGGCCAGCCGCCCAGCCGCCGCCTCTCCGCAAAGCGGGACGGCGACGCTCAGGAGCCGACAGACAGCCGCGGAGCTCTCCGCGCGGCGCGCCCCTCCGCCTTCCCCTGAAATGCGGGTCAGGAGAGGGAGACACTGAGTCCAAACGAGCGACTCGACTTGACCCACCACGCGCTGTCTAGTCGCCGGGCTACTCGGACGCGGGTCCGAGTCCAGCATCAGCGGCCCGAGTCCCTCCAGGAGCGCCGTCACCGCCTCCAGCTGCTCGGTGCCCGGCCACGACCCGTCCGGCCAGCGCAGAGACTCCAGCAAGAGCTCGTAGTTGGGGCAAGCCGACAAAACTGCCTTCACCAGAACCGCGTTCATCATTACCAACTCCCACTCCCGGAGGAAGCTCGTCCTGGAGCCGCACGCGCGTGCTTCCGTAAACGTCATCTCAGACTCTCGCGAGAAGTAGGTACGTCGTCTCACGGAGGCCACTGGTGGAAGTTCAGCAGTGAGACATGAGTTGTACTGAAGTTTTGATTGAATTAGAACACAAGAACCAACCAGAACCACCCGAAACATGAGGAACGATGTTCGAGTGGTTATTAGACTCGAACTGTCCCGTCACAGCTGCACGTGACGATATCTGACCTCTGATCGAGGTCAAACGCCTTTATTGTCACTGTATCGCATACAAAGAAGTCCGTGTGCAGATGATCTTAATTCCATCCAAGTGTCGGAGTTCCTCGCCGGAGGCCTCCTGTTAGTGGCCTGGCCCTCGTCGAGCTCATCTAGAACCAGAACTTCAACCAACCCGAACCTCAGGGTCCCACCCAGGCAGCAGGTTCCTCATCTTGGAATCCAAATGAAAGAAGGCACTTGATTTCATCATATGGCAGAATTTATTCCCACTGTCATAAAAAAGCTAGGTTTGACAAAAGTGACCCGTTCTCAGGATCCAGGAGGAGGGTTCCGTGACATTCCCCCCCGCTGGGATCACATAAACACAAGTTCTTCTGAATGCCAACTGTCGTTTACAAAACAGTGAAAATTATATTTGAGAAAAAGATGGTAGAGGCTCTTTGTTCAGGGTTTACGTAATACAAAAATACTGCAGATTCATTATATACTACAGTTACAGAAATAGTGCTTTACAATGAATACTTTCTGTAGTAATTATGAGAGCCGGAGGACAGCGGAGCAGGCGAGGCTGTGGGTGAACGCATCACCAGCTGGGAGGAGGCTCAGTGTTCCACACCAGTTGCTACATTGCTGTGGAAGAAGAACAGCCAGGCAGAGCTCACAGTACAGGACACTTGTATGAAATAAGATTAAAAAAGGAAGAGAGGAATTCAGAAGCCTAAACCCTGGCACCATGGCCTCCGAGTTCCCTCCCAGTAAAACCAGCTCAACACAAGCGCTCGCATGAGCGACCAGTCCAGACGGCGACAGCCTTTAAATGTAAAAAGACACCACGTTTGTCCTCATGTCAACCGACTGAAACATTCCAGAGATGCTACACAACATGAAGTGAAAATGATTAAAATGTTTTTGCTCAGAGAAGTTGAATTGTAATAAAATATTCCAAGTAATATGTACAAATATACAATAACATCAATAAATATGCAGCGGTGACTGAGCTGTTGCTGGATTAGCTTTCTAATCCAGTTACACACATGCTAGAAAAACGAGGGCAATCTAGAAACGCACACATCCCCCGACAACACGGAGAGGGTCACATGGTGCTCTCCACACAGGCACGAGGCGCGTGTGGCCTTAGCGTGTTCAGAGAATGAACTCCAGGAAGTGTTCGTCTCCCAGCAGGTCCAGAGACAGGCAGTTGGTAGACCTGCGACCGTAGAAGGAAGGTTTCTCCAGGCAGGGTAAAAACGGGGTGTGGCTGTTATCTGCGGGGGTGTTTGTCGATGCGTCCGTGAGCCCAAAGGTGTAGCTGTGTGAGGAGTCAGGTGGTAGGGTGGTCCCCAGAGGGGCCTGAGGGGGGAGGACACGGACGTCGTCCAGACTCTGGCTGTGCCGGTCCACACTCACCTGAGCTTTAGATTTCAGCGTCTAAAATGATGACAGGAGGGCAAGAGAAAGATCAGTGATGCACCAAATGTTTCTGATGGAGGCAAACAAATGCAACGAACCTGCTGCGTCTCGGGGCTGCGCAGCTGTCTGAGCTCCTCGATGTTGGAGGGATAGACGGTGTCCCCTGGACAACACACGTCAGGTTATCAGGACGGTTTGACAAAAAGGACAGCCAACGCATCTCGAACCTACAGATGTCACTGCTGATCCTGAATATGATCACCTGGTGACGGCGTGTCTGCGGGGAGGGCTGAGCAATCCACCGATACGCCGGTGAGACGATCAGCCAGCTGGAACATGTCGTCAGGATCGTCCACCAGAACTTCCTCTCCAACGCTGCTCGCCATTTCTGGAAAAACGTTCCAGCGCATCGGATCAGAGGAGTGCGTCAAAACTACTATCGGCTCCAGATGAAGAGGACACACACAGACTGTTTCAGGGGTGCCCAAGTGGGGATTGGGACCCCCCAGAGGGCCATCATTCACAGATGGCGGGTCAGGGGATGATTCAAGGAAATCAAATCAAATTCCACATAAAAGTAAAAAGCTTATTTAAGGCATAATTGTTTTTTAAACCAAACAAACAGTTTAAAAGTAATGAAACTTAAGATAGATTAGAACTGAGAGGTGTTGTGGGGCCTGTCGGTCCCTGAGTGACGCGTTTGCGAGCTTTCAGAACTCTGCCAGCTGCGCCTCTTTGGGTTTTAAAGTTGGAGTCTGAGGCCTCTTTCTTTAGGGAGGCATGGGGATCGACCCCTGACCTGCTCCTCCAGGATCGTCACCTTGTCAGGAGTTTGCATGGAGTCAACACACTTCTTTCCAGGAGGTTGACAGACAGTTGCACTCCCATGACAAGCAAGGACAAGGACAGCATTTGCTCCCCTCACCTTCTTCGCACCACTCCTCATCCTCCATGGGAGCCTTGCTGCCCGCGTCAGTGCCACATGTGGACGAGCTGACTCTGCAAGCCGTGGAGCCGAAACACTTCTCTGCCTGGTGCTGGGCCTCCTCTTCCAGGGAGGCCATCTCTGTGGACAGGCTGTGTTGGCGGGCATCAGCTTCAATACCAGAGCTGCTGGTGGAGAGTCGGGACAAACCTGGGCTGCTCTCACTGCCTGGGGGGTCCAAGTCCAGGTCATCGCTGATGTAGGACTCTCTGTAGCCCTTTTTCTCTGAAACACAGGACACATGATTTGTTTTTAAACGTTTATTAAAGTGAAGTTTGTTGTCTGACACTAATGTTGTCCTTGACATGACGTACCTTCGCTCTCCTCCAGCTGGCGTAGGTGTCTGAGGGCAGGCAGGAGGCTGAGGTAGAGGCGATGGCTGCTGCTCAGGTGCAGCAGGAGGTGGCGAGAGCGGAACGAAGAGCCGGTGTAGTACACAAGCTTCCTGGCTGAAGGCAGGCCATCTGGCTGGATCTCAAATTTCTTCCCCTGAGTGGAAAAAAACCCCGTTTTAAACACAGAACTCAAAGCTCAAGCTGAATGCATACTGACTGCACTTGATCTGTGGACACGAGCAGCACGTTTACCAGGAACGTGAGACGCCCCACATTTGACCAGGGGAAGTCATAGAGCAGCTGCCGCACGTTGTTCACCTCCTATCAACACCAAACAAGAACAAAGATTATTGACAGATGTCAGTCTTGGCAGACCTCACTGACACCAAGTTCTTCTCTATGTGCGTAATCTACTTTAAAATTAAAATCAATGAATGATCAATGGACTTTTGTTGACAGAAGACAAGTGGACTTGGCGAGGCCTGGCGTCCTGGTGGTATCTCACGGTCTGTTGGCTCTTTAATCAGGCAGCCCCGAAGGCCTAATCCCCCCCAGATGGCCCCTGACGGACAGATCAAACAACTGACGTGCAGGGAGACGGCTCCTATCTCCCCGTGCCACTGCTGCTGGTGATCCCACACATTCCTCACACGTCTGCTCAGGTTTACAGGACTGCTCCCTGAATCTCTGAGCTAACGCTGATTCTCCAGTGCCGTTTGTACTGACGTGCATTTGTAACAAACTCACAACAAGCACGCACCTGATAAACCTGCATTCCTCGCAGGGTCAGCCCTAGCAGGGCCATTCCTCTCTCCTCCTTCTTGTCCTGGACCAATGAAGGATGAGATGTCAGACAGGCAGCTGAAGAAATAACCCTCCTGTTCACCACTGCGCGATAGAACATTACGCAACATTATGCTCTTGAATCATGACCTTCTGCAGTCTGTAAAACGTGACCGGTACATCCTCCAGTCGACAGGCCTCCCTGATGAAGAGGAGGATGGCATCGCGAGTGGACATGCCCCACAGGTCCTGGTGCACCTTGGGCCCGTGGCAGAGGAGATAGTTGAGCCCCCGCCTGGCGATGATCTGGAGGAAGGTGAAAGAGAAGACATGCTGAATGAGCCAGGAACCCTTCCATTCCAAACCAAGACCAGGAGTGAGTTCCTGACACCGACCCATGGGGGAAAGTACTCCTTCGGTTCAAAGTAGGGGCTGATGTCTTCCCTAGGCGGGGGGTGGTCACCGAGGTCAGCCTGCATGGCGTAACCTGCCAGCTGGAAGTACACCTCCTCCTGCTGACGACACTCGGACCGCAGCACTCGCTCCCGCAGGTCGGAGTAGTACAGATGCCGGGCCTTTCGATCTCTGGTACCAAGGAGAAAAGAAAAGGGTAGGACGGTTGGAGAAAGATGTCAGGATGTGAAGAGGACAAAGAAAAGAACCTAGAGTTGTTCCCCTACCAACACCAATAAGAAAAGCATTGGATACTGCCGACAGCTCGGCCAGTACACAAGTCCAGGACTGACCCGATACCAGGCAACCAAAGACTGGTTTCCTCTCTCTTCAGCATCAGCAGCAGCAGCTGTGCTGCCAGCTGACACGACTGTGATCAGGAGCTTCAGAGCAACCAAGTCAGGCATTTGGCGACATTTGTTACGAGAAAGTCCCAGCAGTAAGACAGCGACATGCACCGTGGTCAAGGTTTTAGCCTGGAGGGGCGGCGCTGACCTGTGGAAGATCAACACCAGCGTTGGAAGACGCGTCACGCTGAAGAACACGGCTGACAAACCACGAGTCCTTGAAGGAGCCTTGAACAGGATTCAGTCCTGTTTACTTTTTAATGTCTTCATCTGAAGTTGCTGTAGCACTGCAGCGGTCACAGAGACGTGTCGGTCCAACAAGCCTCTGTCCAGATCGTTGCTGCACTCACAGTTTGGGGTTATTTATTCTGAGATTTGTGTGACTGCCAAACTAGACAATAAAAAAGCTCAATGGCTTCAATTCTCAGTTTGTATTTGTTTTACAAGTGTATAGAGACTGGGTTAGTAGTTTACAGCTCTTAAAGATATAAGATATTCAAATATAGACATAAGTATGTTTTAAGCACTGGTATCGGATCAGTACCCAGTATCAGCAGACATTGGAAGTTCAGGTATTGGAATTGTATCAAGAAGGAAAACTGGTATTGGAACACCTTTAAATGACCACAGGTAAACAGGAGAATGAGCCAATTCAGAGGAGGGAAGCAGAGGTAGAGGCTCCTACCCGATGAGTCTACCGTTCTCTACGTAGTACTGCACTTTGACGCAGAGCACCAGAGGCAGGGGCCTCCTGTGTGATCCCTGAGGAGGAGACGGCGCGTTAGAGTTCATCTGCATGTGTGCAGCTTCTCTTCGTCACACTAAATGAAATGCAACACTGAGGGCAGTAGCCCAGTCGACATGTGCTACTCAGCCTCCTTACCTTCCCCGAATCCTGCTTCCACTCCTTAGGAAAGTACTTTGACAGCCTCTCATCCAGATCTAAAAATATGTGCTCATTGTCTGGGAGGAAGAAAAGGAGACAATCAGGAAGTAGGCAGACAGTTACCGAGCAAACAAAACAAAAATGCAGCTGAGCGTAAAATGGGCCCAACAATGGGTTTAATGAGGGTGAGAGAAAAAAAGCCCTTGTTCCTCGGTTAGTGAACGAGGCTGCGGGGAAGCCAGTGGCGACAATGGTGACGTTAATGTATGTTTAACTTCAGCTGCAGCGTCAGGCACCTCATCCTCCACACCCTGACAGTGAATGTTGGTACACTGAGCGGAGGGTCTCCTGAGCAGCAGCCACCGGTGCTGGGAGGAAGGAGGTGGTACTACTCTCAGCCTGGTCCGATGACTCACGATGTGGGCATTCAGTCCTCACCCCCCTTTTCTCTTTTGCTCCACTTTGCGGAGCTAAATCACGCTCAGCGAGCGGTTTCACAACTCGTACTCATCACCATCCATCTCCACTCAGCCCAACTCTTTCCCCACTCTGACTCACCCCTTCACCTCCGAGGCTTTGAGAAGAACCGAGTGTGAGTCACTGGGAGTCCCCCTATCTCCCCTCTCCCTCCACTCCCACCATCTATCCCTCCCTCCACTTCCAGGAGGGGAGGAATGCAAGGGTGCATTCCAGGCTTAATGAAGTTAATATTGCAGGAATTCAGGCCCAAGTGATCGCTGGACCAACACCACAAAAACAAACGGCTGCTTGTTTAAGAGATGAGCCACACAAGATTACTGAGGTATTTCAGTGTATTTGTACGCAGTGAGAGAACAGGAGGAACGGAGCTGGGCTCCACGGCTGAAGTGGATTACACCAATTATGCAGACCAGCAGAGGCAGACTGATATTTTCAGGGTTTGAGTGAAATAGCGTTTTGGCTGAACTTGTGGTGTATAAATGTGGCATGAACAGTTATACTGGCATATACTGCAGAGGTCTCTGGTGAGAACGCTGCTCCAGGCCCAGAGGGACCAGGACGAGTCCCTCTCTTCCTCCATCTGTCCTCTATCTCTGCCCCCCTCACGCCCTTTTCTCACCCACCGCTCGAGGCAGACGGCTGCTCCGCTCAATGTTTCTACCTGTTAAAAGACACTCTTCACCCCTGCGGTCGCCAGGTGCCCAGCTGGAGACGCTGGGTCTCTTCAGACTGGGCTTGTCTGGAGAGTCTGCTTCTAGACCGTCTTGTCTTCGTGCCGGGAGATGCTGGGATTTGTTGCTAGGGGGTAACGGACTTGACTCACCTCTGACCACCGTGAGGCCAAAGAAGTGCAGCTCTTTGACTCCGAGAAGCTCAGCCAGGCGGTGGAAGACGTCCTGCCCTGTGGCCTTCACCTGAGGACAGGCAGTCGACATGAGTCCCAGTCTAACGGAGGGTAGTAGGTAGCAGCACCCCGGACCACACTCACCCCGACAGCTACGTCCAGCTGGTCCTTGTTGGGCAGCAGAACACAAACGTTTCTCTCCTGCTTTATCGAGGTGGACATGATGTCTTGTGTTTGTATTCTCTCTCCGTTGAGATTCTGAAGCCTCGTCTTCACTTCTTATCTGCTCCAGGGCAGCTCATCCATCCTGCATCTGAAAAGAGGCAGATTACATCAGAGGCAGATGAGTCGAGGAGGAAAGACATGATCGACACCTGTTTACTGTTGAAGCAAGACACAAGCACACGGATTTCCTTTAATTCACAACTAGGATTGAGTTCCCAAGGCTTGGCCACAGAGACAGGATTAAAGCCTAACTATTACCATCACACAACTAAAAACTGAACATTCAAATGGACATGAAAGCCAGTGGTCACATCACGCAAGCACAAGTGGCCTCATCAAAGCAGGCCATTCCCCTGTAGCCCTAATTAAAATCAACCAAGCCCTCCTCATGCGTCCTTTCTCGGACTCGACACCCTAGAAAACATGGGGTTCTTCAAGGCTCCAAAACAAACGTCTGAGTGGAGTGAGACCAGCTGGCTCACCTGAAGCGTGGCCTGGTCACCCCCCGGCTGGTACCAGGCTGATCTGATTAACGTCTCAGAGTCTATTAATCAGGTTAATTACTGCAGCGCGGCGACTCTGATCCCCTTAAATCCCTCACTGGACAATAACTGACAAAGAATTGAGAAGAAGGGAATAAATCCTGTTGCGTGAATGAAGCAGCCTGCTACTGTGGCTGGGTAGAAGGTGGATTTCAGGCCCCAGAACCAGTGAGAGGGAACGCAGCTCTGTGCCCTCTGACAGACATTTGTTAGGGGGAACAAACGAGTATTTAAAGCTGCTGCCATGTGAGAAGAAGTGGCGGCTGCTGAACATGTCGGCCCCAGCAGCCATGATTTATAGACGTGTTCCAACAGAGCCGCTCACATCTGGGTGTCAGAACAGGCCTCCACAAACCTGAAATTCCAGTAGCTTCAAATCAGACGTGACAGGACTGAACACTGGCACTGCATCAACGCATCCCTGTGTCTTCATGTCTCTAATAATTCATTCATATCTTATCACAATTATATCCTTAGCGCGCACACACGCACACGCGCGCACACACACACACACGCACACACACACACACACTGTGGGTCTAAAGAGGAGTTATAATTATCAATTATTGATAAAACCGTGCTGAAACAATGACGTGATCAATAACAGCATTCAGATGAGTAAAGGAACACACAGAAGCTGCATCAGGACTACAGGCGGGCCAGCAGCAGGACCCACCCCAGTCCGCCCGGACCGGCAGGTCCACTTAACATCTCAGGGATAACGGCACCGTCAACCCCAGGAACCAGAGCGACAGGGACAGACCAGTTACAGACTAAACCAGTGTTTTCTGGTCTACAGCTGATTCGTGGTCATCAAGACTTCCGTGCAGTGGATCATCATCAAGGGATCTATTAGAGTCCAACAGCTGCTGTGAAGCACTAAAACTCCGGATGACATCATGACTGACGTGTAGTCACGTCTTCCTCATCCTCCCGTCCGGCTCCTCCAGACCCAGCATCGCTGGAACACCGGGAAGCGCATTTTTGTGGGAAGAACAAAACATGCATGTTCCACTGACGCATTTCGATGCTAAAGTGGGTATTTTTCAGGCGTAAAACTCTACAGTGAAGGACCACTTCTTCGCCGTCCCGGTTCTCTCAGCGTCGTCACCGCAGCATCACTTTAAACGAGTTCGGTAACTTCGAGGGTCAACCAGCGCGAGCGAGCGGGGCTCGGCTAGCTAACCCCGCTGACCAGCAGCGACTCACCCGCACCAGAGAGCTCTTCACCAGCGGCTCCTCTCACTCCTCTCTCCCCCCGAACTCTTCCATGACAACGCGACGAGTGCTGGAACGGGCCCCCCTACTCTCTCCATGGCGTGTTGAAACTCCTCCAACTGCCGCGGGATTGGGTCATACCATTGTTCGCGGCAGCGGGGGTGCTTGGACGTGTGTGCGTTCTTGTTTTATTCATTTTTTGTTCTTGATACTAACACTTCTTATTTCAGAATCTTTTACTTACACTGATAGTTATTATCATATAAAAATAACATCTTTAACATTTGAGTCTACCCGGTCTACCCAAGCATCAAATACCCCCCGCCCATCTCGAAGCGTTGTTACACCTCGCGCTAAAGCAGTCCGCCCGGTTTGGTTTAGTCCACTGAAGTCCTGCAGGTTCCGGTTCACACCGGAGACCACGAACCTCCCAAGTTCTGAGTCTCAGCTCCGACCAACTTTGACCAGTTATGGACCATCGCTCCCTGCTCCACGATGCCGTCCCCTCTCATGAAGACCACATCACACCTCAGACTGCTCCGCTCGCGCTCTTACAAGATGTACATGTATAATTGTAGTAATATTACTCCTGGTTTGTTGAGCAGCTCAGACTTTCGTATCTATACGTATCTAGTAACATTTTAATGCTGTCAATGTTACCTGATGATGCCCAACTGAAAAAGTACTCCAGACTAGCAGGACAGGTACTTGCAGGGGGGGGGGGGGGGGGGGTTCTTACACTGCCCTCTACAGGACAGGAGCGAGCACAGCACCAAAGAGGAGCGCAAAGACCCGCGACCGCATTCCCCAAACTGCTCTGATTCAGATTCGTAAAAACTACCGGATTACTGACCGTTCGTTTCAAGAAATTACTTTAAAGGTGGCATTTTCCCTAAAATGATTAAAACAAAATCACAAAATGCTGATAAAATACAAAACACCCACATACTTTAATCCAGGTACTTTATGAAAAGGCTGTTTTGTATCATCCTGGTAAAAACATGACGAGCAGCTCACTGCGGGCAAACCAGCCGACCAGAGACCTTCAAGGTGGTCTCCCCTGCAGTTTCAGGTTCTCAGATCTCCTTCTTTTTCAAATAAAAAGCTGCCTCATTAACTTCAAGAGGACAAGTATGGTAATATGCATATTTAATGGTATAGTATAATGATATAAACATTTTTCCAAGAAACATTTTTTAATCCAAGCAACTCTCTTCCAGTTTAAAACAAAAAAAAAAATCACCAAATGATACCAACCTATACTTTCAGTAAAACGAGTTCACATACATGTGCTTTTGCAGAACCATGATCGTTTCTTAAAACCCCTGTAATAAAATGTCGTAGTGTTACAGGCGAAGCTTTATTCCACCAACACCAGGCTGGCGACACGTGCAGAAAGCTGCGATGGAAAGACACAGCAGAAAAAATATCAACAGCAAAGGATTACAACTGGTGAACAATCCATTTCAAATCCAATATTTTGCCTTTAAAAATGATGGAAAAGAGTTGATTACAAAAGTAACTTGTACAAATGACAGTTTTCAGTACAAAAGCTTGTAAAATGTAGTTGTGGTGCAAATGAATGCAGCATCTCTTAAACTCTGGTTGTAATGGTGAGGACATTATGTGCAGACTTGCCTTGCCATTCTACTTGTAGCAGCTCTGTTTCCATTTCAGCATCTAAAATTGATGGACTTACTTGGGAGGAAAATAAAATTAGGAACAGACACAAAATTACACTGAAAATATACCAAATATTATGGGGGACATTATTTCCCAAACCCAAAAACAAACAATGGTTAACATGGCAGTAGAAAAATAAAAAAGGCGAACTCCGTATAAACGGTGATTCCAGTATAAACACAAAACAAAAGAATTCGTCATTTGCTCTCATTTCTCTGAAAGGTAAATCAAAGTATGTAAAAACGAAGTGTTAATCCAGATACCATCATCAGAATAAAGTTCAGGGTCAGTGAGGTATTCGCACCACATTCCTCCTGTCCATGTGTCAGTTCTACTGAAAGAACTTCAGGCCTGCAACCAGGAAGAACTTCTCCAGGAAGATCTCCGAGTCGAGGACGGCGATGTGGGCGGCCCGGCCGATAAGAGAATTGGCTGTGTTGGGCAGGGCGTGAATGACATCATATCGCACGAGATTACAGTCTTTGCTCTGAAGTACTGGCAGCAACAGATTCTCAATCATCTCAGCATACACGGGACCTGGTGAAGACAAGAACCACAGGCAGGCCCATCCACCTCATCAGCTTTGACTCATCTCACATGGCCACGCCGTTACTGTGGTACCCATTTAATTTAATTTAGCAGATTATGACAATAATTAGGAGAATTATTTTATCAATTAGGACAGAGCTGGAGCGGCCACTGAGCCTCCCGTCACTGTTCTGACTATTCCTTCTTGAGTTTGACGACTCTTTCTAGCGCTGACTTGGTCAATACGAGATCGTGGAACAGCGATGTGGTGTCCTCGCACTGCTTGTCCAGTAGTGTGCTGTGTTGTGCTACACTGACTTCATCTTGGATTTATTGTGCAACCCTAAAATGTTCATTCTCTAAATGTACGTGTCAAAATCTGTGTGTTTATGCATATTTATGTACTCTCTCCGTCTTTCCATCCACCCATGAATCGGCGGAGCAACAGATCTGACAGTGACCGAGTATTTGTGGATTCAAAGAAAGAAGCGACCAAACTAGCTGGGTGAAATTCAGCCCTGCGAGGTGATGCAGGTGGGTGTGTCAGAGAGCTGCGACCGTCCCGCTCGTGTCAACGTACCCGTCTGTTTGTCCTTTAATGCCGTTTTGCACATCTCTATTCGAGCAGAATGATAGGGGACGTAGCGATCCTGCAGCGACCCCACCAGCACCACATTCTTGAAAAACTGCAGACCTTCAGAAACAAAACCCAATCAATACAGAGGTTTTCTGTACAATCTCATGTTCCACATAAGAAGGTCCTGTTGCAGAGCAGCAGGTGGTCAAAACTGAAGAGAGAATCTAACCAGATTTCTTGCTGAGCTTGTAGAGAAAAGTTTGACGAGGATCAGAGTGATCACGACAAGTCAGCTGCAGCAGCGACCCTGACTTCTTCCATTTCTGCATGAACCACAGGCCTACGAACAAAGTTATAGGGTTGTGAGCAGGTATGACAGAGCAGATAAGAGAGACGAGCAGCTGGCAGTCAGCTACTGCAATCACAGACCTCTCAATGATTTGACACCAACCTGTGTTGACCAGGGCTGAGCTGTTGTAGAGTGTACCCAGGTGAGGTCCAGAGAGGGAGAGGAAGGTGTGCAGCCGGCTGAGATAACATTTAAACCTGGGTCTGGTCAGGACCGAGCGGACAATCAAGTTGCCCAAGGAGTGACCCACAAAGCTGCAGAGGAGGACAGAAGCTCAAAAACGAAACTAAAATAAGGCTTTTTCTTCTATTAAACCAGAGACTTAAACTAGTTCTGGTATTACCTTAAAGTGCATCTTACCTTATCTTTGACACTGTGAGGTTGTATATCTGGATGTACTGGACGATTTCATCCAGCAGTCGGTCTGTCATTGACTCAAAGTCAGCAAATGTATCATTCTGTGGATGGAAAGACCATTTAATTGGAAGACCCTACAATGATTTGAGAGCGTTTGGTTCAATGACATTTACTGCTCCAGTACTTGTGTTGGATAAACCAGTTGCTCTGCTTTAAGCCCCAAATTCTAGACGTGACGCTGATATCAGGGAGCAGTGTTTATCCAATCACCTGGTTCCTCTCTGACATCAGGAATTCTATGCGAGCACCAGGCAGTCCAAGCTCCAGGTAAGTCTTCACCAGTCTCAGATCGGCGCTGTTACCTGCAAGAATATAAAGGAACGAAGAGTGCTTTTTATTACAAACAGACTTGGAGGCAAGCCACTTCTCTGCTGAAGAAGCCGACCCACCGTCCAGGCCGTGAACACAAACTATGAGGTGAATGCCCTCATCACAGCTTTCATCTTCCTCCAAGCTGAAGTAGGGAACAGTGGACGCCAGCTCTGGCACCTCACTGTACACAAAGCCTGGTAGCCTCAGCTGCTTCATTTCTTCCTTGGCCTTGATGAACCTGGATAATTTGTATTGAACACGTTGATTTAAAATGTGTGAGCCAGGACAAATCTCTGCATCAAGCACAAGTGGGACATGAGGAAAAGTATCACTCACACTTTCATCTGTGGTGTCGGTGCACAGTCATACCACTGCAGGCTACAGGGAATGGAGGTAGAAGGGCATCGAGGCCTTCCCCCGCTGAGCCCCGCACTGCTGGAGGATGGGTTGGAGCAGATTGGAGCTTTTGATAGATCCTTTGTTTCGTGGATGTAGCCGATGCCAAGCTGTTCAAACAGAAGGCTCGTCTCCTGAGCTGCTGAGTCCCCAACCTGCTCCTCGTCAGCAACACCGTTCACAAACGCGTAGCCATCCCCTTCCTCATAGTAACCATTCTCAATCATCTCATGCTCAGCCTCCTCCTCATCCTCCTCAACCTGAGGTCCTGTCTGGATACCGAGTGTGATAGCAGATGTTTCTATCGGACTGATCTCAGACACATCTGTGCTAGAACAGGAGCCAAAGTAGTTTTCTACCATCCCACGTTTTACCAGGTCAGTGCTGCTGGTGGCCGAGTTACTGGAGGGGCACGCAGTGTGTGGGTCACTACGGGATTCTTTACTGGTCCCAGGACCACAAGCTCCTTCAAGTCCAACTTCAGAATTACCTGTAACATTGGGATCTATTTCCAACTCAGATTTTACAAGTTGGGACTGCCCTACTGCAGAGTCAAGGGTGCAGGCTACATCATTGGCAGGACTGGTCGTGAGCTCCCCAGTGAAGACAACACTCTGCTCCTGCACCAACACACTAGACTTCCTGCCAGGGACATCAACACCACTGGAACCCCGAGAGGAACCTTCGCCTTCATCATCTGAGGGCAGGGAGTTGATGGACGTCAGAGAAGACTGGACTCCCCTGACAGCACTGGCATTTTCTGGGTAAAGAATATCTGCTGCCTCATTGGGCTTCTGCACTAAACCTGACTGAGCAGGCCTCAGTGCAGGACTGAGGAGGGTCTTCTCTGACTGCAGGGCAGCTGGAGTTGACTCATCTCCACCTTGCTCTGCAAAGGGTTGTGGTCCTGGAACAAACTGAGTGGCAAAGGAGCTGGGCTCACTTTCAATGCCCGAGTCTGACAGGCGAGAAGAGGCACTGGGGGCGGCTCCATCTGGCAGCCTGATACAATCACTCTTTACCTGTACCGAGACCAGACAAGACTGGCTATGTTGGGTTGCCTCTTTAGCAGGCCTCTGAAACACAGAGTCCACCACTGACTGACCTGAGTAACAGAGGTCTGTGTGGGTAATCTCAGGAATATTACTGCTAAAAGCACCGTCATTCCGACATGGGAGAAGAACTGTGACATCGCCTGGGTACGGGTCCCTGTGACTTGGTTTCAGTTCGATTTGCTTAAGCCCGGCAGACCACTGTGGCACCTTTTGGCCACAGTGGTCGGCGGGCTGATCTTTGTTAAGTGGTTGGTTGCATGAGGCGACAGCCCCAGTACCTGCCTGAGGGCCAAAGACGCCTTTCTGACAAACAGCAGCAGTTATATTGTCATCCGCAACAGAATCAACAGCACTGTTTCCACAAAGTGCTGATGTGGCGGCAGGCTCAAACACAGAACTGGCATTAGTCCTTAAATAATTCACTGAGTCCCCCTGAAAGGTTTGTCGTTCCTCCTCTGAGTTTAGGGGAAGGTCCCCTTCCTTGTACTTTGTGCTAGTGTCAGTGAAAGGAGCTTTGAGGTTCTTATAGCCCACCAGAACAACAGAGTCCTTTGAACCCTGTCTAATAAGCTTCTTGGAGTTCTCAGTCTTTGAATTTTTTTTCAGTTTGACTGCCTTGCCTTTGGACTTAGGCAGTGGATCATAGTTGTCAGGCCAGGTGTTATCCGTCGGGGCACACTGAGTGTCCAATAAGGCGCTGGCTGCTGCGCTGCAGTCCTTTGAACTGGACTTGTCTGTTTTACTGGACGCCGAGCCAGTCCTTGTGTTATGCAGGCCCAGCCAGGGTCCATCACGATCTTCACAATCACCAGGTTGAACATAAAAACAGACAACCAACAGAAAAGTCAGGTGAGCTGAGCCTAACGACGATGTTAATTGACAAGCAATACTTTGTAGCCAACCTTCAGTGATGGAGTCCAGGTATCGATCCTCAAAGATGATTGGCAGGGAGCTGACATCACCATCAAGGTCAGCACATTCCACTGGCAGCGGAGGCAGAGACAGAAAGTAGCTGGAGCTTTTGATAGCATTAGTCATCTGCTGGTGACTGTGAGCACTGACGGGAGGAGGAGAGGAGAGTCGGTCAAAGGAAAAAAGGGGTTCCCATACTTGGACTTCAAACAAGACACTGCAACATACTGGAGCTCTTGATAAGCCAAAGCAGATTGTCTTGGATGTTCCAGACAGAAGAAAGCTTCAGCAAACCGCCTCACCTGAAATAACACCGGGATGCTGTCAGTCAGGGATATCTGTTATTTAAGCCTGTACATGACTTAAGACAATGGGTTGACTCACTCTCAGAGTGTGGTGCTCCATAGCTAGAAGGGCCGCCACATGCTCCTGCAGAGATACAACCTCCAGAAACTGTCCCCAGAGGGCCATGAGCAGAGAGCAGAGCTGAGCCAGGTTCATGTTTACCAGTTCTGCCAGCTCATCAGGGGACTCAGCCTTTTGCTGAGGTACAAAAGACAGCCCAGAGAACTCAAATGAGCATATTTCCTTCAAAATCAGCATCCAGAGCAATGGGTCAGTACTTTCTCTTTCTATATGGCCCTCTGCCATACTTCCTCTAATCCCCGCTGTCTCCCCAGCTAAGCTCCAGTTCTGATGGTGTGCCAGTCTTGTTGCTGTATAAACACTTTGCCTCACTGCATTGCCTAACAAAGGACAATCACCAGAGACAGAAAATAGCCGGACTCAACAGGTCTTACCTTAACTTGGTCACATAGCTCGGCTAGCCGGGCCTCTAAGTCCAGCTGTTCTGTGGAGGCAGAGGAAGAGTTTTACATTCAGATTCACTTTTGTGGTGCATTTCATGGTTACAAGGACGTCAGAAGAAGGCAGAACAGAAAGTGGCGTCAGACAGCACTTGTGTCCAAAAGTATTTCTCAATGACACTGGTCAGACCAGAGACAGCCGACAAACTCTACAGAACCGAACTTCCAGGCCTAGACTGGGGCACAGTACTAAAAAATGGAAAAAAAAAACAAAACAAAATACACAGGGAATACACAGCAGGCAGAAGATGCAAATGGCAACGGTATATTGACAGGTATACTGTCTCAGGACAGCGTGGCAAAGAGTGTGTGTTTTAATTTTTAGAAGAGGAAACTTAAGTGAAGAGGAAAGGGGAGAGAAAGGAGGGCTGATTAGAGGTGCGGAAGGGTCAGGACATACCTATGTAGACGTGCCTTTGACTTCGGGGATAGGGTCTTCTGAGAACTCTCTCATAAAGGACTTGCATGCTGGGCTTGGCTAGTAAGATTGCACATATAGGCATGTTTAACCCCTTTATTACTTGGTCCTCTGGGATGGGTTAGTATCTGTCCAGTAGTGTGGATTAGGCTTGTTAAACCATAGACATTACAGTGAGTAGTCTGGAAGTTGTGATTTTTTTGGTCTAGAGCAGGGGAGGGCAACCCTGTGCCAGGGAGGGCCGTGTGTGTGCAGGTTCTCCTTCCAACCCAACACTTTAACAGGTGATTCCACTGATTAACTCTCTTCTGTGGCTGAAGGTGTGTTAATCAGTGGAATCACCTGTTAAAGTGCTGGAGGGAGAGCCTGCACACACACGGCCCTCCATGGCACAGGGTTGCCCTCCCCTGCTCTAGGGGTTAGGAGACCTATCTACTGAATGCAAATGTGATTTTGATAAAAATCTTTACATGAGTCAGTAACAGTTAATTCCCTACAACTAAGCAGGTTCCCCAGTGTGCAGTCTGTCAGAGGGTAGAATACGGTGATGTGTTTGGGTCAGGTCAAATCACATGTGAGCACTATAAACTTGCAATATGCAACACAAACACCAACGCTGAAAAGACAAAACAATGGAGAAGCAACCAAAGCAAAAAATGAAACTGAATGTATCGAATGACTTTGAGAACTCCAGCAGCTTTCCACTTAGAAAGAGCATCGGTGTGCACGAGATTACAGCACAACATTAATAATTAGGACTTCAAGATTACACCATTTAGTAGTGGACTCTATTTTCATTTTATAAAGAAATGTCAGACTTGTGGCTGGCCAACCTAGATGTAGCCACTCCATGTAACCTCACAAATGCAATGATTCAACATACCTAGTTCCATACGGTGGGAGGAGGGCAGGTCCTTGGTAACGGAGGTGAAGTAGCCAAAGAGGCCCTGGTAGGCTAGGAGGAGACTGGAGCACAGGTTCTGGTGGAGACTGAAAGCATGCTGCAGACAGTGGTCGGACACCAGGAACGTCCTGCCCTGAGGACCAGGAGACACACAGGAGGCGAGAGATGATAAAACCCTGTGAACAGTAGTTCCAGGAGGACAAGCGCAACTCACACTACATTCACGACTGGTACTTCAGTATGTGGAAAGAATAACTCTCAACTCCCTTTTTTTGGTCCAATTCCACTTTTGCATTTCAATGGTTGTGTACACAGTCTATCCACCCAAATAGAATTTAGAGAAGGACCTCATTGTAGAGTGTTGACATCAGCTGAAGGCTACTTGCTAAGTTAGTGGCAATTATCATCTCTCAGGCGGAGACGTGGGATGTGTCCTGCAGGTGCGGTCATGTGCAGCAGGGCACCGCGGCTCTAAAATGAGAACACAACTGAGTGCTCTGGGTCTCCTTGGTCCGCTCCAGCTCCAATTTAGTTTAAACGTGATCAGATCCAGATGACATCATTTGGACCCTGCACCCCTCTGCTCTCCCCTCAGCGCCCCATAGTTTCAGAATTACTGCCCAAGAAAATGAAACAAGTCAAAAACATTTAAAAAGACAAAGAACACATTCAAATCTGTAAGTCTTTTAGAATGGAAATACGTGAACCAGCCTGTAATTTACACCATGTTTTGACTTTCTTGTTATTTCTTTGTGTCAGACCGCTACAGAACATGGTCACGTTCATTCACAAGTGGTCTGTTCAAGTGGCACAGCTGGAGTGTCCACCAGCTCCTGCTCACGTTAGCAACAAGATCGTCAAGTTGTCTCCAGTCTGGGTTCAGTTGTATGGAGGACGAGTCGAAGCCCCAGTGTGTGTATGTGGTGCAGTTCTCAGCAGTGAATCATGAAACCAGCACCATCATTATGCCTCGTCATCATGTGAAAAGCCCACAGAGAGAGATTATCATCACGGCCGCAACAAACACCTTTGCTGGTTTGATTTGTTGGGAACATACTGAGAAACGCTGGACCATTGGGATTTCTCTCTTCCGCTTTTACTTTCTGACTGATAAACTAGAGGAAAGAATCTCTGGCTGGACTGCTCTCTCTCTCTCTCAAGAGCAAGTGTCGCCCATCAGCTTCTCTCTCTCTCTCTCTCTCTCTATTCTAACTATTCAAAGGAGGGATGACTTACATCTGGTGATACCTGCTTTACATAACTGCTGCCAAATACCACGCTCTCCAAAGGTGGGATGACAGAGTCTTTGCTTTGTGCTGGAGCGTTGCGGTTCAGCCATGTTGTTTTCACTGGTCGAGGAAAACTAAACACAAGAGTTCAGGTTAAAATTCCACAGCCATTTATACTCCAACTGTTCTACTAAATCTATTGAGTGAAGGAGAAGAGCTGACTTGTGTCGGGACCTTCAGCAAACAATAATTCAGGTGAGACAGATTTCAACACTTGGAATGTCCCTCTTTAACAAGTGTAGGATTTCTGACCTGATGAGTGGTTGATGAAGCGCCACCAGGGAGGCGTGGATGGCGACAGAGACGACAGAGAGGTGGAAGTAGTCAAACATGACATTGACGTGTTGGTGGATGCCTCGCTGAAGGCTAAAGTGCAAATGTAGTGTGCGGCCACTGATATTCTGCAGAGAGGTTGGATCATCTGGCCTATTGACATTAAAAAAGAAAAAAAAGGAACGTATGAGCGTCTAATCTGCATATGAGGTGAAAATATAATTTCATTAACACACAAGAAGACAGTTGAAATCAACCAACACTTACGTGTAGTCTCCATCCGTGAAGTACAAATCCAAGAACAGCTGGAAATCCATGTCACTGAGGGACTCTTGTACCTGATGACACAGCAAGATGGACACATTCACAACATCATCATCAATCATTATAATGGCTTCAAAATAAACCTCTCCTTTTTAAAAACGCAAGGCGCAATTCACCAATGAAATTTCAATTTAAAAATGAAGTTTGTTCCTGAAGCCTGAGTCACATGGGACCAGCACTGACAGGGGACCTCATCCTCCCATTGACCCTGTAAGGTGGGAGTTCTTCCAGTTTTTCCAGGACACCTGTAAAATCCCAGGAATGAGACTGTATGACACAAGTCTTTGAGAGGAATATCGGAGAGAGAAGTCGAGTCCCCCAAATAAAATCCAGAGGGTGGAGACTCCACGCACAGGAAAACAGTCAGTCCTCCTGAAGAGTATTTAAGTACATGAGCGGCCATGTTTTTTAGAATCTGTTGTATGAAAGGCTGGACTGGTGTTGAGTGAGTACTCTATCCAGACAGGAGCGCAAAACTAATCACCACAACAAAACACCAGAGCCATTAAATGCTTTGCTTTCCTCTTCTGTTGACAGCCAATCAGAATCATCCAACCCACAAATATGACCACTGGGAGGGGGGCAGGACTCCCTGAGGCCTCCTGGTGTCCACTGATTCCTGTGGACACCTTGGCAGGTCCTGCCCCTTACACATGACCCCCATGTGCAGATGCTGAATTTAACAATCCCAAGTCAGAAAATTCTGTCATAGGGACATTTCTCCGGGAGTGCTTCCCTGAGGTGCTAGCTGCTTTTTATTCAAGAAGGCAAACACGTCTCATCTTAACTGGCTAGTCTTTCGATGTGGGTCTACTTTGCAGGCGTATCCACCACACAGACAAACCGGATCTCTTCGTCTAACGCACCCTCTTCTCGTCCAGCAGCATCATCACTTTGAAGAGAAGGACATCGTTGACCACCACCTCTTCATTCTTGTACAGAATTTGGAACGTTTTGCTGGAGATGACATCATCTTGGACAGAAGCAGGGAAGGCCAGATCAGAACCTAGACAAAAACAAAAACAGTGTGTGATTGTGTGTTAATGACCACAGCAAACAATTCAGCCCTAACCAGCCAATCTACAACTGTGTAAGCTTCAGAAACATGAGCTGGAGTTATGACCCAGCACAGGACATGACTGTGTCAAACGTGGCTGACAGTCAAACCTGTGACTTCAGAGATCAAACATTCAAAAACACATGAACGTACCTCCTGGGTGAAGTAGACTGGTCTCAACTTTGTGTGGAACCCTGGCTGGCATCTTCAGATTGGCACGAATCTGGTAGAACCTGAAAATAACAAGTACAGGAATGGAGCCCAGGCCCTGTTGGTTTGGCATGCACCTGTTAGCTCGAGGAAAGTAGCAAAGCTCACCGGTTGGGTTCTACTGCCTCAACTCGTAAAATGACACTAAACCTTTCATCAATGAATCATGAGCACTTTCTTTTGCAGTCACTCAAGTAGAAAACCTGAGCTCTTGAGTAGAGATGTTAGAGAGACAAGGGTTTCCATGACACATATACATATTAGTTGAATCTGTTTTTTTGAGTTTGGTCGAGAGGTAAGAAACCTGAATAGGCACTCATATATATATTTGATGGATCGCGTTCGTCCTATTTCTTCCGAGAACAGCTCACCATACCACTGTGCCACGATAAGAAGCAGAGCCACAGTCAAACTTGGAGGGGAACTTTCTCCTACAGCTGTATCCTGTTTGAGAAGTAAAGCCACTCTTGGGCAGTCGGTCTTCATGGGGGAAACTGCAACGCTAGCAGCAATCAGGTGCAGGCCTACTTCAATGTCTGTCGACAGGACTGAACCCTTAATACACACATATTCTCCAAAGCACACAGGTTTTCCCAACAACAAGCTTCTGTTACTATCGGCCATGTCACATACACCACAATGACATTTAAATGCACTGCTCAGATTGTCAGCTTGTTCCACTGACAGGTGATTTACATTCAGTGAGTCGTGAGATAACAAAATGCCATCATCACATAGAAACTGAGAAAAGTTCCACTTACACTGATATATAAATACATGCAGTCAAGAGCTGCTTTGTACAGAGTTTGTTCAGGGAGCAAGTCACCCCCCCAGGGTCTAAACAAGATGGCCAACTGTCCCAGATTAGCTGGGACACACATCATCAACCCTGGTCCCCTCGAACACAAGCTGAATAAAAGCTCAAGCTTAAAGCATCATAAACGGCTGTAAGCAGTGAAGGCATGAGTGGGCAGCTGGAAATACAGTGTTGTGTTTAGTTATGTGACGTAGAGACAGCAAGACTGGACTCACCCTCTTTGGAACAGGTCCACATTGTAAAACTTGTGAAGCTCCACAGAGAACTCCACTGTGGCCTGGACTTCAGACATCTTGGTCTCTACAGGCAGAGATGTCTCACATCACCTGGGATACACCTGTAGGCCTGCAGGAGACAGGAGTCCTTGAGTCAACCCAGTCACTGGCTGAGCCGCAAAGCCAGCTGCTGGGTTGAAAAGCATGTAACCAAAACCTGATAGTTGTTTATGCTCCAGCAGAAGGACATTAATGAACAATAACAATCATACATACGGTCCATAAATCAGTCATGTGTGGAATAAATAATTCATCCACTGGAAGACAACATGTCACTGGCTTCACACCAATGATAACCAGCAGGAGACACAATCTGACTGGGTTGCTTTGAGTAGTTTCAGGTTCTACGAAATACTACACAGCTTCTGTTTCATAAAGAGATGATCATTAAATGATAATCAGCTGCAACGAAACAAGAATGACACAGAGATTCATGCTGAACCACCGACAACATTAAGGTTGGTACTCCTTTGGACCTTTACGTAAGTCCTCATTACTACTCATCAATGGCAACAGCCTTTGTTGAAACTTCCGTGTAGCAAAGATGAAAGTTCAACAACACTTGCAGGGGGATGAAGGGAAGCCTTACTACCTGAACAGCAGGTGAAGAGTTCGCGGACTCAGCGGGGGGACATGTCTGTCTAAAGCTTATCAACTCAAAGACAGAGATTAAGGTTTGATGAAGTTCCTCCACACTTGTGTGATGGTTGTTATTCATAGCATGGTAATATCCAGAGGTGAAGCCATGCTGTCACTTCTCTGACGGTCTAAGCCACCAACAAACGCCAGATGTTGGTTGATGCATCCAAGAACGTCGTTGTTTTGAGCAGCTGCAACAAAACAAAGTCCCCTGACGTCACCTGTCCTCAATATCTTTGGTAGCCTAGTTGAGCCACGTTGAGAGAGAACAGCTCACAAACACAACGGCTTGGTGTGACTGAGAAGGCCTCGTCTTCAGAGAGGAGAACCCCGTCAGCGCCTTCAATCTGTGTTTAAGACAAAGCAGCCGAGAAGCCGCTGAGTTAATGAAGTTCCAGCTCACTGCTAGCTAAGCTACACGGCTGGACGCGAGTCCCACGGAGACGCGGCGAAGGTCCCTGCTGCTGCTGCTAGGCAGGTAGTCGGCGGCAGGTTAGGTTGAGTTAGCGTTACAGGTGGGTCGCAACACCGGTGTCTAGCTGAAGGCCCCTCAGACGTCAGCAGGTTCCAACACAGCCTGAACCACGCGGACATACGACACAGAGTCTAACTTGATAGCATGCTACATGACGGCACCGTTAGCCACCCACCGAGCAGTTGTCACCGGTCTAACATTAGCAGCACGGGCGAGCTAACGACTCACCATTACGCTGTTGGTAAGCTAACATGGGCTAACTAGCCATGCTAGCTCCGATCTCGGTTCTGTCGTCGTCCTTTCCCGCCGAGGTGCTGACACCGGTAGACCCCGCTGACTGTCCCAGCCGCTGGTCGGAGGGACTGTAGAGGAAACTCCCTCTTACAGTGACAGACCGGCCATGTACCCTTCAGGACAGGCGCGACTGCTGGCCGTCCAGCTACCTGAGCTCAGTCTGGGTCTGTCAGCAGCGAGCTGCGCGCTTGTGAACGTCCAACTGTGCGTTACTGCACATACTACAGACGCAGTTGACGCCACACGCTGAGTGTTGCTCCCCCATAATGGACCGAAGAATATTTGCTCACAAAACTACAACAACATTAAAGTCATCATCATCATCATCATCATCATCACCATCATCATCATCACCACCACCACCACAATAACATTCACCCATTTAATAATAGGCTTTTATCTCTTACAATAGGAAAGTGCTACTGCGTGCCTGTTAAAGATGACCATTCTTATGGCTGGTTTACCGGCCTGCATCTCTAGCGTCCTGGGGCTGCAGTTTGTCGGCAGATGTGGCTGAGTAACAGCAGTCTGGGGGATGAATTAGAGAGAGACACTGACGGATCATCACAAGTTCCATGTCTAGTTTCCCTGAGCTAACGTTCCCAGACGAATGGCCTTCAACCTCCTAGTAATCTACGTGGTGTTTCTCTAGATTACAATCAAGGATTATCGACAGTGGCAGAGTCCTACACCTCATACCTGGAAGTCCCCCATTTAACAGGGCAGCTTTTTCTTTCTCTCTTTTGCTCTGTCACTTGGTCTGACAAAGACAGATCTTGAGTTGCCTCTTGAGACAATGCTTCCTGCACACAGTGCTACCGTGGAGATCCCAGAGAATGTGGAGCTCAACAGTGCTGAGTAAATAAAGCCGCCGCGGAGGAACTGTGTCCTCCACAGATGAGGTGGACTCAGTGTGACACAAGTGTGATGTTTTACTGGAACCACGTGCTTGAGCACGCAGGGATCTTCATTCAAGTCAGGTGCAGGAGAGACGTTGACACGATGGGCAGTATTGACTCACCCCCCCAAGATAAAGGACAGCAGCCAGGCCTATAAGAGAGCCCTCAGTGGGCCCTCCAGTGCTTCACTCCTGCTGATGGAGCAACTATCCAACACCTTCTTCTCTTCTGGAAAGGAAACTGCAAAGCAGAAGAAACATCCTGCAGCGACTCGTATTTTATTCGTTGCCAGATCACATCATGAGATGGGTGGAGTCAGAAGGTAAATCTACACAAAAGCAACTTCTCGAGCAGCCTCATTTTATCAATCTTGTTATTGCGTGAGAATATTAGCTCTAGAGTAAATGTCTGAATACCAGTTCCTTCGATCACTCATTTTGCTTTCCAGAAACATCCTCCTGTACTCGTTGTGCTGCTGCTATGTGCTGCCACAGTGTCTCTGCACGGGGCTCCACTCTCAGAGTAAGTTCACCTCAGATATCAGCTGACCAGATCATGTCAGCTTGTATAAAGTAACAGACTTATTGCTGCAAATCCTGCTGTGAGGTGGCGCACGGTTGCTCACATGCCAGTGAACAGCGTCAGTCGATCCGCCTGCTTTCACAACAGCAGGCAGTTTCTCTCTGACTGGCTTGTGTGTTGCTTTCCTCACATGAAATAACTGCAGTTTGGTGTTGTACCTTTTCAGTGAGGTCATTTGGGCTCAGTGCAGCTGCGTGTCATGTCACAGACCTTCGTCATGGCTGACAAGCACAGCTTCATGTGAACCACTGCCACGACGATATCTTGTTGTATGCCCACACAGATGAGGCGTTCAAGCCCCTTTCCATTAGTGGTTTATTTGTCCTCTTCTGTAGATTCAGGACTTGATTCCTGTGTGTGTCTTTGTAGCAGCGTCACTCATTGACATTAGAGATGAAGTTGTTCTGAATATAGAATTTTCAGAGTAAAATGCAGTAATCGGTTACCTCATGTGTTTGAAAGGTGTAATGTTTAATGTACTTGTCCCTGGTAGATGCGAGCCCTCTACTGGAACTTTTTGAAGAACCCAAACTTCCTGTCCAGATGTGCAAAAGCAGGCAACTCTGGAGCTCTTGTGTTAAAGAGGAGACCCTAAACAGCCGGAGATAACCTAATATTTATTCAAGGCAGTGGTGCAGCTTTCCAAACACTGCGCTTTTATTTCCTCCTCACAGCACACACACACACACACACGCTTGCACACGCGCCCTGCGACTGCTAACGCCCTTCTCTCTGTTTGCGTCTTGCAGCCATCAGCTTCTCCTCTCAGGTTGGGTCTCACCTGGAGCAGCAGTCCTTGTGCCCTGAGGTCAGCGTCGGCCAGGATCGTTTCTCAGGTGGAGCCACTTGATCTCAGTTTATTATCTAGCTGAAGATTTCTGTTGACAACGAGTGACAAAGAACTACATGAGATTATCAGGGTTTGCTGGCTTGGGATGGTAAGATCTCTGTCCCTCTCAGAAAGGTTCCAGGACATAACAATGTCCTAAATAACAATGTGTGCATTCTATTTTCTCCACAACATGAGCCAGATATGTCCACATCAACCCGGCAACCCAGGGTCACGCAGGCTCTGTTGCTCCTGTCAGACTTCCAGCTGCGTGGTAATACTGGAGGTTCAAGTCTCCACCTCCCACCTGCAAAGCTGCAGTCCCCCCCTGATTTATGTGAAAGTAGTTTTATTTTTATTAATCGTGTCCATGCAGGTCGATACAGAGAAAGGACACTTTCCCTGTTGAGCAGATGAACCCAGAGGAGTCAGAAGCTCATGTTCCTGTCATGTGACGTCATCCACCCTGCAGGCCGGGTTTCCGGGTCTGTAGCAGCTGGAGCACACAGACCAGCCCCTGTGCCCTCACCTCCTACAGGGAGTGCATGCGGAAGTTCTTTTCTTCCTGACAGCACAGGGAAGACTAGGAAAGTAGGAATGACACTTGTCTACATCGGAGGCTTGTTTCCAGCGACTCTTCTGCCCCCTCAGGGTTTCACATCATGTCCCAGTTCCACATAGCGGAGCTGGCGAGCCGAGGGACGGTTCAGGAGGTTCCCGGGTCATCCCCGCAGCAGCTCGCGTATCACATCGGTCCAGCCTTCAACTTCAGGATCAACACCAGGTACCGAAGTCCAGCCGCCGCCTGAGTGAGTGAACAGCGGCATCTAGTGGCGGAGCAGGTTCCGTGCCGTTTTCCCTGTCCATGGTCCTGAACCCCCGCACGGATCCCCGTGCGCGACACGCCCGCCATTAGGATGAACGGCCTGCTGCCGCGACCAGAGCACACATGTATGAAGCTGCAATGATCAGACTGGTTTGACTGGGGGGTGGAAACAGCTGGACTGTGTGTTGCAGGTCAGCGTACCCGCGGGGGCTGCCGGAGGAGTTCGCCTTCGCGGCCGAGCTGCGCATGCGTGGCGGTACCGTCCGCGCGTCCTGGAATGTCTGGCAGATGCAGGACGCGAAGGGGGGCGAGCAGCTGGCCGTCGGTCTGGACGGGGGGGCCGAGACTCTGGAACTGACACTCCCGGCCCCGGACGCCGGAAGCCAGACGGCGGTCTTCGGTCCTTTGCCGTCGCTCTTCAACGACCGGTGGCACCGAGTCCTGCTGGAGGTCCGCAGACGCTCCGTGACGCTGGTGGTGGACTGCGTCCCGGTGGGGGCTCGGGACGTGTCACCCCGGCGGCGAGTGAGTCCGGACGGGTTCACGTTGATAGGAAAACGGAGAGACCACCCGGGGACCGCTGCTCCGGTACGTCGGCAACCGACACAAGGTTAATGACGATTCATCTCCGAGTCAGAACCAGGTGTTCCAGATTTCCGCTGTCGCTCGCGGGCTCTGGGGAACTTCTGGTCCGCAGGACGCTGAAACACGTGGGACAGAGTAGACACGTGATTTCCCTGAGTCGTACTTGCTTCCCTCCGTACAGGGTGAAACCATGAATGTCAGAGGTTGGAGCTCTGGTCCGACTGACGTCATTGTCACGTGTCTGTACGTCGTCTCAGCCTGACCGGGTCCCCCGGTGCTCCATGCACCGTACATGGGACACAGCGCGAGGAGGACCTGGAGTAGTCCAGGACCACACACGCAAGCACTACTGGGTCTACTGGGTCCGAGTCTCTCATTCTAGTCGTTCTGGGTGATTCGGGCAGTGCAGTGCCGGCCCGAGCCTTTAGGGGGTCCTAAGGAGATTTTGATTTTGGGCGCAAATCACAGTTTTCCAGTATTGAATTATTAATTCATTCATTAATTATGTTGTCACCTTTTAAGATATTTGATATATTAAAAAAAAAGAAAAAGATAAACACTCGATTGGAGCAGCCGCTTAGTTCGCCTGGGCCTGGGCCGGCCCTGGGGCAGTGCGACCAGCTTCTCCACCAGCCTCGTGGTTGTGATGTCATCTCCTGGTGACGTTCTTCTGACGTTTTTGTCTTAACTTATTTCCGCAGTTTGAGCTTCAGTCGATGCTGATTCACTGCGATGTGACTCGAGCCCGAGAGGAAGCCTGTCAGCTGCCGGCCAACACTCAGGTAAGAGGCCCCCGGGAGCTTTGGACTCTACTAGTGTGAGTTGGTAGCTGGAGGTCAGCGGGTCAAAGGTCAATGTGAGCCTAGATCAGCAGCAGCAGAGGTGATTGGTAGAGTAATGCTTCACTCGTCAAATAACCCGCTGATGCTGCCTATTGGCGGTGTCTCCAGTGTGGCCCCGCCCCCCGCCACCCCCCCTCCAATCCCTTCCTGTAACCAGACCTGGCATGAATATCCATGAGCCCCTGGTAGCTCTGGGACCTGGAGGGTCTAGATAGCTGCAGCGGGTTCACTTGGCTCGTTTTGTCTGGGCTCCTTCAACCCAGCAAATCCCAGAGAAAGGACTACAACTTTTACCTTTCCTGCCCCGGGAATCATGGCTCGGGCCCCCAGCTTCAGAGGGCCCCTCCTGCTGCTGCTCCTGCAGCTCCTGCTCTGCTCCTGTCAAGTGAGTCTGATTTCTGTGTCTCTGCTGTCTTTGTTCCTGCAGACGATCAGGACGGAGGTGCAGGTGAGTTTCCCTGCTGGTCCTGCAGGATAACTGGAGTGGTTTCACTTCCACTGGTCAGTGAGCAAAACCCTGAACACCTGCCTGCCTCTGATCAGATGTCAGTGCCTTGCATGGCAGCTCCACCATAAGTGTGTGTGTGTGTTTGTGTGTGTGTTTGTACCGTGTGTGTGTGTTTGTATCGGCTGTGTGTGTGTGTGTGTGTGTGTGTGTTCTGGCTACCGATGAGTTCAGATACTTATGTGGAAGTCAAGTTTTTTTTTTCAAGTTTATTCGATATTTAGGGCCAATAACGTGGCTGGACACGCCATTTTAGTTTTGTTAGACACGATTTCTTCAAGTTTCCATTCAGTCCTTCAGCTCTCGTCTCTGTGGGCTTTTAAACGAGCCATTTTAGTTGTGATGTAATGTAGAACGAGAGGTGCGCCTGCTCCTTATTGTCCACTTTCATACTGATGGTGTCGCAGTAGGATGATAAAATCAACAGAAGTTGCCGTTGTCTTATTATATTGTTCCTTCGTGTGCTTGCGACTCAGAGGGGCCCTGGATCTCCTGGTCCTGCTGGACCTGCAGGTGTCCCGGGAATCAATGGCATCGCTGTAAGTCTACTTATCTCATCCAAACACTTTGCCAAGAGTCAACATTTGCCTGAATCTCTTTCTTTTGTTTTAGGGGGAGCGGGGATCAGATGGCGAGGACGGTCCCCCTGTAACTAAAACATTTGCTACTCTCTTAAATCATCACACATTTTGATTTTAAGTCTCCTCATTTCACTGCACTTCTAAATGAAACCTGAATTTTCAGGGACTTGATGGAGACGCAGGCAGACCTGGATCCTCAGGATTACCTGGAATTCCCGGGAATGATGTGAGCCCTGTGTTTATGTCTGTATTTGAGATGTGGCCCTGCTGCTGGCTGTGGGGGGTGGGTCCTCAAGGTGCAGTCCTCCCACCGCTCAGGTTTTATTCACACGACTAGTCTTAGTTGTAGTCTCAGGCCCATGACATGTTGAATCTAGGGAATCCTGGGTTAGTGTGTGCAGAGGTGGGAGGGGTTTAATAATCCAAAACAGATTCTAGTGAACCTCCTCACTCAGGTTGAGGAGAGTAAACACGCAAATGTCAAACTGAAATCCAGAGGCTCATATTTTCGTCTGCCTACGATGGATATAAACTCCTCCTAAACACGCTTGTTTTGTCTCATGAATTTGCGTTCCAAGTGGACGCTTTGGCTGGGCTCTAAGACAACAGCAGCTTTGTTGGCCGGATGCTGTTGGAGTCTCCTGCCCAGAATCCACACAGCAGTGTGGAATGATTCTTTTCGGAGGGCTTGTTTGAAATGAGCCGAAGGAATGTGGTGGTCTGCCCTCTGCCCTGCTGCTGACGCCGTCTCCTCCTGCTTCTGGCTTTCCTCTGTTAGCTTCAACACACTCTTGTGGATTATTACCTTTTATGTAAGCGGGGGGGGGGGGGGCACTAAGGGGAAACACAGGAAAGTTACAGGAGAGATCATCAGCTTGGACACCAGCGCTGACCTGATGCCTCCCTACTGCCTCCGGCCGCCATGAGAGACGCCCTGATGTGTTCGGAGCTGCAGCTTTAAACTGATAGATTTCAGCCTGAGTTGCGGACTTGCAGCTGCAGGGTCGCATGTGCACACATGCAGCGGCCCGGTGTGCCGCGTACATCCCTCTTGAATATTAGCAACATAGGACTCCTCCCATCAGGTGCATGGTGCTATAAAACTCACTGACGTGCTGGAAGGTTTGTTATGATCTATGACTCAAGCCTGATGTCTGCTTCTGCAGGGTTTGACCGGCCCTATTGGAGATCCTGGGCCTGACGGTCCCCGCGGACAGAAAGTAAGTGACTAATGAGCCTTCGCTTCCCTGCTTCACAGACCGTCAGCGAAATGGTGCCAAGCTGCTGTCCAGTGTTTTGGCAGGGCAACGAGCGCTGCAGTGCATGAACCAATTCCTCATGACAAATGAGACTTAATCCTGCAAGTCTTCCGTATAATCTCCGCGGGGAATGAAGCCCCGACATCGCTTCTCATTAGGCTAAACATTGCTGGGTCAAGTGTGCCCGGCTCAGTCATGTGACGAGCTGCAGGAATGTGGTCTCTTGCAGCTCCCCTACCTGAGTACCTGCGTGAAGCATGTTTACTGAGTAAAGATGATCCTGAGTCTTTTTTGTGTCTTTGCCCTTGCTGTCAGGGTGAACCTGGACAAACTGGACCTCGCGGGGCAGCTGTGAGTTAAACAGAGTTCTCTATGACCTCATTCATGATACATGTCATCAAGACTCACTCTCTGTCTCTCCTCAGGGGGTCGGGCGAGACGGACCGCCTGTAAGTTATAATTCACAAGCACTCGGTGACACGTTTTGTGTGGAGCTGCCTGCTTTTCCACGGTTTCATTCGTCTACTTACAATAAAACATATCGGCATTTTTGACCTTTAACAGGGACCTCCAGGACCTGGAGGACTTCCTGGAGAAGTGGGGAAAGTGGGACCGCCTGTGAGTATAAACTGTTCCAGTCTTGTAACCAAGGACTAAAAGTAAGGAAATAGACGCTGCAGCTTCAAACCCTGAGCGTTTGAAGCTGCAGCGTCTGATCTACAGACGATAGGAGAACCCAGTCACACAGGCACATGCGCCTCTGTCATGAGATCTGGAAAAGTGAGAACCTGTCATGGATCAAGACCAACGTAACTGCAAAAACCAGAGGCTCGAGTTCACTCGGCCGGACTCAACAGCCCCAGTCCTCATCTTACTGGCGTTCCATATCCCAGACAGTTGATACAAACGATCGCTGTCATGTTGCTCCTCGGCTTCAGTTGATTTCTCATCAGTGACACTGACATGCTGAGGTGTTAACAGCACATTTAAATCACTGTTCCTGAAGTGAGACTCCCATGAATGTCACGTACAACACGTGATGCTACAAACAGAACGTTTATGAAGGAAATACGGGAGTCAATGTTCTGACAAGAATTGCCATCATCATATCACACGACAGTGTCTCTGTAGAAGCTGCTCTCGCTAGCACTTAGCTAGCACTTAGCTACGTAGCACTTATGCTTTTGTCACTCACTTCGCCCACTGCAGGGGCCGATGGGTGTTCGAGGGCCTCAGGGACCCCGTGGACCCACAGGGCCAAGAGTAAGTGACCCAGCTCATTATTATGATGTGGTGTTCTCCAGCTGTGGCCAGGGTTCCTGATGTTCTCCGTCTGTCTCTCAGGGAGCGGCTGGGATGCTGGGCAGCGCCGACCTGGTAACCCTTCACGCCCTGACTGGGATTATTTGTGCGTATATAATCATGAATACTGTCTGACTCTTCTGCTGCTGTCTAGTGTCCAAACTCTTGTCCGCCTGGGACTCCGGGACATCCCGGCCTTCCTGGTATGAAGGTGAGTCTTTGGTGCACTAAAATGTTGTTGTTTGTAACTCCTCTTACACATTCATGCATATTACTTATTTGGTCTTGATGTATTTATTGTGTTTTATGAGTATAAACATAGATTGCCATTAACCTTTCAAGTATGAGGCTCACATTTTCATAATCATTATGTTTTTGCTGTAACGTATCACGTTGTCATATATAACATAACGTTGTGCAATTTCTGTATTTTTAAATGTTCTAAATATGTTGATTCACTTCATTTCCTATATTTTTATACTTGAATGGGATCAGTGCAACGTGAACCCCCTCATCATCTGTGTATATTGTAATGGTGTGTGTGTGTGTGTGTGTGTGTGTGTGTGTGTGTTTCCAGGGCCACAAAGGTGTAAAAGGTGAAGCAGGGGAACCTGGGAAACAAGGGCACAAGGTAAACACCGTTATTCCACTCAAACACTCTTCCCGGTGACTGACACACCCACCAACAAGCATCAAGGGATGAAAGCCCGTGTCCTCCCTGATGCTGCTCAGACTGCTGCTCCTCCTCAGGCGTGTGTGTAATACCTCAGACTCCCTCCGACACGTGTAGGATGATTTATTCGACATGATGTTCAAGCACAACTACCCTTCCCCTGTAATGTGTCCACGCGCCATATAAATGGAAATGAGTCCGGCCCATCTGCCTTCCCCGGCCCGGGCAGGGGATGATTTACCTGCAGACCGCCGTCGTCCCCGCCATCAGTTTGTCCTTCCACAAAAGTTTTATTTGAAGAACTTCTTTGCCTGTTTTCTCTTCACAACCTCACAAATATGGAGACATTTGGAGCTCATGATGTGTTATTCCTTCATGGAGAAGAAGCATAAAGCACGGGATGGACTGACTGTAAATAGTTTTAAAAAGATGATTTTGGGATCTGCAAACTGCTTCCATGGAACCGTGTCACACGAATCCTGCCAAACATGTCTTTAAGTTCTCAAGCAATAAGTAGGAAGAGCAGTAAGCTGCAGTATTTACACGCCATAAATCATCTCTCCGTAAAGCAGACACACGACCAACCGCCTCAATGACGCGTGTCTCGTCTGAGTGACTCCGGCTTTTATCTTCCACTTTTTGAAGAACAAAAACATGAGAAGAAAATGATGTTTCAGATCTGACAGTCAAGCAGAATAAATCCTGTTTTAATCGACAGCTGAATTTCTCCGTGATATAGAAGAACCCATGACCTGTTCCATCCTCCGTCTTTGTCCTGTTCAGTCCTGTCAATTAAGCCATACAAAGAACAGATGACCTTTTTCTTGATAGAAAATAAGCAAAGCCCCAACATTTGAGACGTCCACGTCACTTACAACTGTCAACATCCACAAAACCTTGATGAAAGCACCCCTAGAGACATGAAATAAAACCACTTGCCCTGCTGCTCACGGAATATTCTTTGAATCAATAAACAAAAATGGCGTGGATGATCTTAAAGGCTTAAACCCAAACCATGATGGATTTGGATGAACACCTGGGGTCAGCAGCGAGTGCGTGTACATTGTTTGTCATCCTCAAAGCAGGAGACCAGGTTAATGATCTGCTTTCCTCATAATTCATGAAGCCAAACGCACAAAGCTCACTGAAGAGTGTCTTTTCAGTGTTACAACAATGTGTAATTGTCTGTGTGTCTGGCCTGCTGCAGGGTGAAGAAGGAGAGCAGGGGAGTCCCGGGGAGGTCGGATCTCAGGGACCGACGGTCAGAGACGGACATTCATGTCATGTTTGTTTCCTTCTCCCGCTCGTCTTTCCTCTGCTCACCTGTTAGCTCTGCTTGGTATTGCAGGGACCTCAGGGACTTCGTGGAGCCACAGGAATGATGGGCCCCAAGGGAGAGAGGGTTGGAGCTTCTTCTGATTCACGAGCAAGCTCATAAAAGCCACTGTTGTCTCCCCATCGAAGGTCTCATCCTTGATTGCTGTCTTGCAGGGAGCTCGAGGGCCTGATGGAGAGCCGGGTCCCCAGGGTGTTGCAGGAGCTACTGTAAGTTGAATCCAGTGAGGCAGATCGTTGGGTTTCTGCTGCAAATAAGAAAGAGACATGAATGTTTCTCTGCATTGTTTCAGGGGGATCAAGGCCAGAGAGGCGTGATGGGCGAGCTCGGGCCCAGAGGCCAAATGGTTCGTGGACACATCACCACGGAGGCAGAAGATAATTGGGGATTGTAGTTCTACGTGTTGACTAGATGTTTGATTTCAGGGAGCTCAAGGGCCGAGAGGAAACACAGGTCTGCCAGGTCCCAAAGGAGAGGCGGTGAGTGTTTCCATCAGTACCACCAATTACACCGACATGCCGGAGCACATGACTCACTTCAGCTGGTCCTGATTCTCGGCAGGGCTTACCAGGCGTGGATGGGCGCGAGGGTATTCCCGGGATGCCGGGGGCAAAGGTACCACATCACCGGCACTGCTGAGTCCATCTGTGGCAGCCAGGAGCAGCATCGTCTTCACGTCTCTGTTTGTCTGTTTGTCCACAGGGAGACATCGGGAAGCCCGGGGTTCCTGGAGAGGTTGGGCTTCAGGGGCTTCCTGTGAGTATGACCTTTGACCCGGAACCTCTGATTAAACGCATCTGAGTAAACTCCTCTGAGTCAGTCCAGAGCTGTGAGCTCCACAACATCAGAATTATTTTGCAGAAACAAGGAAATCATTAGTTTCTGAATGAAGATGAGCCAGATGTGTCCTCTCTAGATGAGCTGACTCCTCTCTGTGATAACATTCCCGGCACAGTGAGACGCTGGGGGACAGGCAGACACAGCCTCCTCCCCCAGGAGTGAGAATGTGGAAGCTCAGCAGCACTTTTATCAGGCTGCTTGTGAGGGGACACCAGCCTCCTCCTGGTCATCGTCACATCCATGAGCCCTTTTCTTTCTTTCTAGGGTTTGCCTGGTTCCCCCGGACCGAAAGGACAGAGCGGCCCGAAGGTGCGTGTGCCTGATCAGATATGAGATATGAGCTGGTGGCGGTCCCAGTGAATTTGTTCAAATCTGCTGTGCTTGTTTTCTCTCAGGGAGACGGAGGCCAAACAGGCCTCGCCGGAGCAATGGGCTCAGCTGGCAAAACCGTACGTAACATGACATCATTGTCCAGTAACCAATAAAAAATCACCATCACAATTTGGGACAAACGACCTTTGACTGTTCCTCCGCAGGGCGAGCGAGGAGAGCAGGGAGAGTTGGGACCTGTTGGACCGATCGGTGATCCTGTGAGTATCTTTCCTGGCTGAAATTGGAACTTTGTTTTAATTATATCAGCGTTCATATATATATATATATATATATATATATATATATATATATATATATATATATATATATATATATATATATATATATATATATATATATATATATATATATATATATATGTACTGAGACAAATGTATTTTTGCTTTAATAGATGTTTATGTCTGGTGGTTTGTTAGGGTTAATTTTCATGACATTTTAGAGAATAAATGATTTGAAATTTCCTCATGAGTTTGGAAGAGTCATGAAATTCTGGTGGCAGAAATGTGTTTAAACCCTTGATAATCCAACAATCCTTGGATTCGTGCTGGGAGATGAGCTTTTTTACAAGGATGAAGAAGGTTGATGGGCTTGATGCCGTCTTCGTTCTGCTCGCCAGCATCCTGATGGCTCATCAGTGCCCAGATCTGCTTTGACAGAATGAAGCATTCATCAAAGAATCACTTCAATAATAAGAACATTTTCAACGTTGTGTCTCCTGTCGGATGCTCCTGCAGGGAGACGTGGGGGAACAAGGCCCTGGAGGTCCCAGCGGTAAACCAGGAGCCAGGGTAAGACAGTAACACACGAGCCCACTTCAACGAGGGAACGAACAGACTGAGTTAGTTCAGATGTTGACTATTGAGCTCATCATTGGTAGAAATTTGGGGGGGGGGGGGGGGGTCCTGCTGTCGCTCCTCTGGAATGTCTCAGGGAACAGAGCTGCAGAGTGGATCTCACACAGGACAATTTTCACAGTAAGAGGAGGGCGGCGGGCTGAAAGAGCTCTCTGTCCTCCTGACATTCCTCAGAGCTTCGCTGGGTGGTCACAGACACGCCTAAGACAATAGACCGCCGTGCTGAGCCGGGCCTGGAGTTGGTCCTGAGCTCGTTAGGTGGATATTCCAGATCACGTGTTTCATGAATGCTCCCTAATGCCACACTGACACCGTTACGGTGTTATGTTCTTGTCACATGTGCTTGTTTGTTGGTTTGCTTTTTTCAGGGACCCAAAGGTGACCCCGGCCTCCCTGGTCTCCCCGGCCCACCTGGCCTGCCCGGTGTGAAAGGAGAGAGGGTAAGAACAGCTTCTCTGATTGCAGTTGAAATCATTGTGAGCTCAACAACAACCAGCTGATCAGCTCCCTCTAGTGGGGACCAGTGACAGCGTCCGCCAGGCCCGCAGCCATGAGTGTTTGTCTTGTTTCCTACAGGGTGAGCGTGGTGACGCAGGGCCCAAGGGAGAGCAGGTAAGAGATCCTGGTATGAAGTGATGAGTCCATGTGTGTTGCTCTGTCAGTCACTGACACACTGCTGCTGTAGGGGGTGCAAGGTGACGAGGGAAACGCTGGAGACAAAGGCGACCTGGTAAGCTGACAAACACAGACTCATTTTACCACCATTCAGCATTTCCACTCTTTAACGATGTTCCTGTGTCTTTTTTCTAGGGTGAATCAGGAGAACCGGGTCCTAAAGGAGACGTGAGTATCAGCTGATGTGAACCACGTGTCTCAGTGTTTCTGGAGCCTCATCATCTGGATTAATTCTCCCGTCTTATTGTCTGTTCAGGTGGGAAACCCAGGCGAGGCTGGCAGAAGAGGTCCTGAGGGAGGTCGAGGCCAGCCTGGCATTGAGGGGCCGCCTGGCACACCTGGACCCAGGGGCATGCAGGGAAACAGGGGTCCACCTGGAGTCCGAGGGACCCAAGGGCCAGCGGTACGTCCATGAACCCCCCACCTGTGCTGTCTGTTAATTCCCCCGTGGCTCCTCCTGAACAACAACTATGTTGAGTGAACGAGAGAGACTTGATGAAGGAATTCAGGCTTTGTGTTTGACCCCTCGACCTCCAGAGCTCTGCTGCTCCCCTGAACCTCGGGTGAGGCACTGGTTGATACTGGAGGAAATGGTCACAGGCCTACTGGGTGGACACGCCCCCAGCACCACTCTGCCTCTACTGGGCTAGTACCTATAGTACCACATAGTAGGTGTGATCAGGGTCAGAGCCAATCAGAGGAAGAGAGGGAGCAGGTCTTTGTAGAATGTGTGTGTGTGTGGGGGGGGTACCCAATGATTAACTGGGTGCCCCCCCCCCAACAGTATACAGTACTTTCCCCCCAACAGGCAGTGTTTCATGTACTTGTGCACTGGTGCTGAAGTGGGCGTGGCTCTCCACGCCCCGACAGAGCGAACCTTCACACCGCGGCTCCCCACAAAGACGCTTCTTTGAACGTTTGATTGTTTTTCCTGTGATAATCGGGAGCTGAACCACAATTCGTCACTACAGAGGAAGAAGGTTATGGAACACTTTTCCTTATCAAGACGGGTAGAACTGGTTCAAAGGGACGCCTCCGTCAGCAGAGTGAAGCTGGAGTTTATCACACAGGTTTCATGAGCACAAACATCATGTAAACAACCTGGCAACAGACACGCCATCAAAACATGGGGGGCACTTCTCTTGATATCACGGCGGAAAGTTTCAGACGCTGTCACAGGATCAACGCTGCCATTTATTTTGTCTTGCAGGGTAAAGAGCCGAGTGATCAGCACATCAAACAAGTCTGCATGCGAGTCATGCAAGGTAAGAGCTGATCAGCCCTTGACCCCATTTATCATTCCCTTGTGTCTCGTTTAAGGCTTTAATCTTCCCCCGAATGCCTCGTTACACAACCACACATGGAGCCTCGCCTCCGCCGGCACATTGATCTGGGTGGTTGCTGAATGTTCTCAAGCTCAAACGGGAACGTCTCATAAGCAAAACATGAAATAAGCTTCAGCTTTTGTTTGTATGATGGATGAAAGATTTCTTCTCGGAGCTTTACAGATGTTGCACCGAAGACACAACCTCTGTTCTCTCCATACTTCGCTCTTCACAACTCATCTCCTGCACTCATTACTTTTTTATAGCAGATGCACTGAAAAATTAATTTCACCTCCAGCAGACCTGCACTCCTCCGCTCTGAGCAAAGAGTCTGCCTGGGAAGCAGATCTTAAAAAAGGAGCAGTCAAGCAGCAGCCACTGCATGAATTTTCATCAGGAGCCAGAAAACTGGAATCTTAAGTGCAAAATACCATGCAGCAATGAGCCACAGGAGATTAATATTAGATCCTTTGCACCGTGAACATAAATTTCCTGTCGCAGATCCCTCGAAATAAAGAACATTATCTCCTTTCTGCTCAATTTACTGAGGTTTCATGGAAAAAAGGTTGAAAAACAGGAGAGGCTCCAGGGATCTGTGACCATAGTTTCACCTTGCTCTGTTTCACTCTGAAGTGAAGCACAGCAGCTCGCGGACCGTCTCATCTGCCAGTGTGGCTCTGGGCTCGGAGACGAGGCTTCTCATGCAGTGACATGATTTATTAACAAGAGCTTGTGTCTAGAACGTTCCCTTGACAAGCGTCGCTGCAGCCGTGGAGGTGTCAGCTCTTCCTCTGCTCCAACAGAACAGCTGGCCCAGTTAGCGGCTAGTTTAAGAAGGCCGGAGTCTGGCGTTGCTGGTTTACCTGGCAAACCTGGACCACCGGGCCCTACCGGTGCTCCAGGAGACAACGGCTTCCCAGGACAGGCAGGATCAAGAGGTCTTCCAGGACTGAAGGGACCACCCGGACCTATTGGAGCAAAAGGACCTAAAGGTAAAGACCGTCTGGACGGGTGTTGCTGTGCAGGGTGACAGACACCCGTACTCATCGTTTCGTGTGTCTGGCAGGTGAGATGGGTGACCGAGGCTCCCGAGGGTCCACTGTACGGGGACCTAAAGGTCAGCCAGGACCTCCAGGACTGCCTGGTGAGTACACGTGGCCCTTTAAATGTGTTTATCCTGTCCAAATGTGGCAAATGTATCCTAGCAAGATTTTTGTGGCAACAGGTGAGCCGGGTAAACCTGGCTACGGTCAGGATGGCCGGGACGGTCAGAGGGGACCTCCTGGAGTTCACGGACAGCCCGGCGTTCCTGGGCCTCCCGGTGCAGCTGGTCCTAATGGTTATTGTGACCCGTCAGCTTGTAACCTCCAGGCAGGGGCTGCCCACCAGTCCCTGGATGTGAAAGGACCTGCAGGCAACTAAGAGCCACTCTGGTGGAGACAGACTGTTGGTTGTGTCCCTGAGCAGAACACTTGCATCTCAGGGCCGAGGTCTGCAGAGCCTTCCCTCCATTAACCTCCCGTCCTGCGAGAGCGCCACTTCTCCATCGGGGGAGCCGCCTCTTCAAGGTGTACAAAAAATGTTGCAAATCTGTCTTGTTCTGGTGTGTTTTTCTACCTGAGAGTTGTTTTAATATTCCCTGAAAGGTGCGCTGACATATCTGTGATTAAATGAGAAGAGCAGAAAGGTTCCAACCCACTCTCCCTGCACCTCTGCCAGCGTTCTCTTGTGTTCTCCGTTTACACTGTTCTCTCAAGTAAAAGCCCTCCACTTTCTCACAGAACATTTCTAATAGTCACAAAGCAAATGGGGATCAGCAGCATGTTCAGTTTAAGTGCCTTTTTTTTCAATTATTTTGTGCAGTGTGTGGCAGCGCAGCCCAGATAAACCTGCTGAGAGCCTCAGGTCTTTTCAGCCTGACAGTTCTTAAGAGAGAGGGAGCGAGAGGGTGAGAGAGGGAGCGAGAGGGTGAGAGAGGGAGCGAGAGGGTGAGAGAGGGCGCGAGAGGGAGCAAGAGGGTGAGACTGTCAAGTCACACTGACTTCAGTGTGTTGTAAATCTGTAAAAATGTTTGAATTGTGGTCTATATTTCCTACAAAGCAACCTGATGTGACATCTTGCCTCATTGTACAGAAGGACAGAGCGGAAGCACATGTTACTGATGAGGGAGATGCTCATTCATGTAAGAAATTAAAAAAATACACAACATTGTGTTTATTTGAGTATCAATGATTTTAAACACGAGAAGAGACACAAAGATAGAAGATTCTTTATTGGCTCAAATAAAAACAGAAACGCAAAGACTTGAGTCACATCCTGTCACCCTCCACGAGGAAGCTTGTCCAGTTGCCATGGAAACATACATGTCTCATCCCCATTTCCATGACAACAGCAGCAGGACGCAACCCCCCCAGGGATGGAGGTTAAAGTGTCACCTCTCAAGATCTTTGAAAGTAAAAAAGCTCAATAATATTTGACATCTGTGGTTTAATTTGTCAATGTCAGTAGAACACTGGTAGCTATTTAACTGGCGTGTTATTGGCTAAATATTTCAAACTTGTTTCCCTGTTCATGTTGTTTAACTCAGCAGTGAATTGTAACCAACTGAATATTTGCTCTACCTAAACTACATGAATAAAGTCTAATGTTCTTTGGTAAATGCAGAAACCTCCATTTTTAAGCAGTAAAAGAAGTGAAAGTTATCAATGTTACAACAAAATAAAAGAGTAAAACAGAACCTTTAATGGAGCTTTTCATCACAACAGTGGATGCAGGACAGACAGCAGAACCCCAGAAATAAAGCACTCTTTTAGCCAAGCGCCACCAATCAGTGTTGAAAGAAAAGTGTAAAATATGACCTCTCGTGTCTGGTGGCCGCGCCAGACTGACGCCCGATGGGAGGATCAGCAGAGAATCAGGTGGACGTGGCGAACCAAGACTGAGGTAGATAATCAACCAGAGGCTCAGCCCCCTGTGAGAGAGCAGCAGGCAGACGAGTCTGAGCCCCCCCCCCCGCAAGCTTATTTACAAGATCAGATTAATGAGCAACTTCTGAGAGAAGAAAGAATGTGAGCAGATGTCTGAGTGAACGCTGCAGTTTTTGATAATCAACCTCAAGATTAGCATTCAAAATAATGATAGCACTTTGAAACCGTCCAGCTGACATTTTCCTCTGACAACCAATGAGTTTAACTCAGAGTGACGCGCAAAGAACGGCGCTAAATCGCCAGCAAGGACGGCGGTGACATCAGCAGCCATTTTCTGTCCTCGCTGGTCATGGTGGTGCTTCTGGTGAGATCTGGTCTCATCTTTGTTCTCTGAACTGAAGCCTCAAACCAGCTCCATTCACATGAATCAGGCCAAACCCAGCATGAGGACGAGCCGCTCATCAACTGAGAAAACCAGAAGTTCACATCACGGTTTGCTGAACGTGGTCAAGGTCGCCCTTGATGTCCCTGAGGGGAAGCCATTAAGGCAGATATGAAAATGAGTGTGATGAAAGGACGGGGGGGGGGGGGGGGGGTGGGGGGGGGGGGCTTTCTGTAGCCAATAACCCAAAGAAAGGTTGTTTTCCCATTAACATTAAAAGCAAAAAGGAAACAAATACATGTCCAGCAGGGGGCTCTTTGAACTCACAAATGAAGACAGTGGCACATATTTTTCCATCTAACCCCCCCCCCCCCCCCCCCCCCACAGATCAAAGTTTAGAAGATGAACACACACGCTGACAAAAGTGGATCAGATGAAGATGGGATTCATGAGGACATGTGACACTCAGCGACTCGACACGAGAAGCCTTGAGTGAAAAGGAAACAGAAAACCAGAAGTGAACGTGAATGTCAGTCAAACCTCAGATTCTCTCGACTTCCTGACGCCGTCAACGCCTCTGAGGCCCGCGAGTCACGGCTGAAGCCGGCAGGCTGCAGGCCACTTCCTCGTTCATATAAAACTTTGGAACATCTGATTGATAACGCAACAGGTTGAGAGGTTTGGATTTGCTTCCGCACTTTGAACGTCAGGTTGAGCAGAGGGCGTTACTGCCACTGAGAATTTGTTTCATTGGAAATAAAAGGTTTCTCGAATTCTAAGAAATCGGCCGAATTTTGAGTTTAAAATCAGAATCTGAGGATAAAAAAATTCAGACTGTGTTTCCAAAATCAGGTATTTTCTAATGTTGGGTCTCACACGTGGCCCTGATCCTCTTCCATAAGGAGAGCCCCACCAAACCCCCCACAACCCTGGTCCAGAAGAACTCTGGCAAGTTGTTTCATTCGTTTCAAATCACAAATGAAACACGCGGTGAGGTTGAGTCTGACTGAACAAGTTTGACAATAAATAAACGATAAATCCAGTTTTAAGACGCGAGAAGCCTGAAGGACACAGAACCAGAAGAACCAGCGGGCGACAGTACGAGGAAGAAGTTCAAGTAGATTTACGAGAGAAGTGTTCGGACCGCGAGTGACTGAGGAGCAAAAATATACAAATAAACCAGAGGAATCATCACACACACACACACACACACACACACACACACACACACACACACACACACAGACGACCATGTCATAGTCAGTGAGAGATAAGTAGGGTGAGAGCTTCATGCGTGACTACAGCTGATGTTAGTCTGGCTTCAGGTCCCGTTAGGAGCTGCACTCAGGATGAAGACGAGGTCACGTCGTGCTCATTGAACATTCCTTTGTGTTTTCCATCGACTGTCAAATATACAGAAATGTTATAAATCCATGGCGACGAGCCAGCATTTACCAAGACAACTTCAATAACAGTTACACAAGAGATTATTCGAAAAATGATTATCATGCACATCCAACATGGGTGGTAATCAAAAATAAACTCTCAATAATCCAGAAGTGTTAATCCACATTCTTAGTCAATATCCATGCTGCATTAAATACATTCTTTAAGAACACACGTCAAATAAATAATTTCCCCATCAGACACAGCGGCTGCGCTTTGGTTACATGAGGCGCCGTGCCTCTCGCCAGTCCTGCAGAGACGCCGTCCTGCAGTCTTCTGCAGTCAGTCAGTCACACACACACGCACGCACACACACACACACACGCACGCACACACACGTGCACACACACGCACTCGTTCCTGCCAGCACAATGGCTTATCTGAATCAGGACAGAAGGGTGCATAGACATGCCGATTAAGGAGGCAAACAAATAATTAAGATGGTGTTTTCAGACAGGACTGAGCTCAACCGTCATTTCATGGCGTCGACGGACGAAATGAGAGTTGACAAGGAATGCATTTAATCACAGTGAGGGACGTGAGAACAGGAAGTAGCTTAAAAGAACTGCATTGCAGAAGAACAAGAATCTCTCGACTGCAAACACGCCCGATGGCGATGCCACGAAGAAAAGGCCCCAACTGCATCCCAGTGTTAGTGTCAGCTGGAGGAGGTCAGCTGCGAGTCTGCGTGATGAACCAGAGCCAGGGAGGCTGTCCGACTCAGAGACTCCGCCCCCCTCTGGCTCAGCATTGCATCTTCCAGCGGCGCTGAGCTCAGAGCTGGACGTCTGGTTGCTCTCCTGGCTTCATAAGAGAGGAGGAAGACAGTCACGAGGGTCGCATGTCCCAGGAGCTCCGCGGGGCCCCGGAGAGCCAGGAGGACCGTGAGAAGTCATCCCAGGGGGGCCTTGAAGAAGAGAACCAGATGACACGGATGCTGCAGGCCGCACTTCCACCACTGCTCAGACAAGCGCGCGCACACACACGTACGTACACATTCACACACACGTACACGTTCACACACACACACACACACACATGCACGTACACATTCACACACACGTACACGTTCACACACACACACGTACGTACACGTTCACACACGCATACACGTACACGTTCACACACACACCCATGCACACACCCATGCACATACACATTCACACACACGTACACGTTCACACACACATACACGTTCACACACACACACACACATGCACGTACACGTTCACACACACATACACGTTCACACACACACACACACGTACGTACACGTTCACACACACACACACATGCACGTACACGTTCACACACGCATACACACACACATTCACACACGCATACACACACGTTCACACACACACCCATGCACATACACATTCACACACACGTACACGTTCACACACACACACACGCGCACGTACACGTTCACACACACATACACGTACACATTCACACACAGTGGCACATGTACACGCGAACGCAAACACACACATACACACAAGCATGTACACACTCGCACGCACACACACAGTTGTCATTCACCATGAGAAGTCAAGTCTGATGCCAGGTATGACAGCAGCCGATGACGTACGACACAGACGTACGATGTCGTTATACCACCGTTGTACGGCGACATCGTACGTCTGTGTCATACGTGTGCGTCGTAGGTGTGCGTCGTAGGTGTGCGTCGTAGGCGTGCGTCGTAGGTGTGCGTCGTAGGTGTGCGTCGTAGGTGTGCGTCGTAGGCGTGCGTCGTAGGTGTGCGTCGTAGGCGTGCGTCGTAGGTCCCACCAGCAGAGGATTTCAGCCTCGTTCTTCACCCAAATGTGACAACCTTTAACGTCTAAGATCTCTGATGCTCATTTTGTTGGCTGCTGGTTTGCAGTTAATTCAGAAATGCTTAGCATTAATATCAACAATTCAAAGCCAAAATACTGAACACGAAGCCGAATTCAGCTCCTTTACATACTTGAAGCATTTCAATGAATATAAAGCAGATGGCTGCGAACGCTCTGAACATCAGTGGGAGGAAAATGTTCGAATACCTGAGCCTTCATCAAGGGTTGAAGTAAAAAAAAAGTTTAAAAAAGTAAGAATGTTTTTTCTAAAAAGCCGGATTCCATTTTTCCAACCGTTAAATTCTTTAGGTTCACTGTTTGAGGCTGACAGAAGACGACATCCCCTCTGTCAACACCTGACAGGCCTGGGGACGCTGAGCTGACTCCGCCTCCTCAGGTTCTACAGAGGCAACCGTGTTTCTGTCCCGTCTGTCCGTCTGCTGCGCCCAGAGCTTTTACATGTAGATGGAACGAGGGACGGTAAGTTCTACTGTCGCCTCCCCTCGCCATCACACACAGGAAGTTATTTATGAGCTCACAGGAGCGACGGATGAGCTGCCATCCAGGATGCGTTTGCTGAAACTGGTTCAGGACATCAGGCTGTCTCCTCATACAACAGAGACACTCAAGGAACTGTGATATGATGCAACAAAACGTCTGGCGTTTCCTCGTCAGTGTGAGGAACAAACGGCTGCTGCTGTCCAGCCGCCATTTCACTCGCAGCAGGTTCACACCCTTCCTAGTTATGGCTGCTGCTTATCATGCGGAGTGAGCCGGTACCGGCCGGGCACTGGCCCGGAGTGACGTGGACTAGGTCGTGTTTCAGCAGAAGATCTGCTGCCTGTATGGAGGCATGATGAACCAGGGAAAAGAGTCCCGGCTGATTTAAGAGTCATGTGACACCACACGATGTGGCACTGAGACGTCACCGTGGATTCACGTGTTTCACTGGAATCCCGTGACCGTGCAGCCACATCTGCTTCCTGGCACCTGACAAAGGCAGCACTCAGTCCTCACTCTGCTGTCAGATGAGGTCTCCAGCTCCTCCTGAGGGAAGGTCTGGCTCTGCAGCTGATAACGGCTCCGGGTTCAGCAGCTCTCACTGAGACGCCGCTGCTCCATGAGGAGCACACACTTCATTCACCAGCTTTTTCTGCTGATAACAGCCGCTGCTGGGAACTATGTGAATGACGGTGATGACGATGATGGCGAGGCTCGAACGCCACAACACAGTTTAAGGGGCAGTGCCTGGTGGAGGATGCTGAAACAGTCGGAGGGAAGGCGGAGTCTGTCAGAGACGGCGGTTTCTCCTGTCTTGCACATGGAGGCAACAGCGCGTCCTATTTTGATATAAATGACCGTCCCTCAGGTTGCGGCCCTCCTAAACTGGTACCATCAGACGCACCACCAGCAGGTTCATGTCTCTGTGTTTCACACTCCACGGCTTTGAGTCTGGTGACATTCCACGTGATGGGCAGGGGACACGTTCGCCGGTCAGCTGGCTACTTCCTGTCGGCCCTCTGCTGACTTGAGCACCACCTCCATAACGTTCTCTGACCAAATGGGTCGAACTCTGACAGTGAAACGAGTCCTTTTGTGTGACACTGAAAACAATCATCCAGCGTCCAGCAGCCTGAACCGATCCAGCACCAGTAGATAAACGCGGACTAGAATGGCCTCGTGACGCGATCTTACCAGGTGGCCCCTCTGGTCCTGGATCTCCTGGTAGCCCCAGACCAAACTGGCCTCGCTCTCCTTTCTGACCCCTGTATCCTGAGGACAGACACAAGACTCACTCTGAACAAACACCCGAAAAGACAAAGACAGCCGTCGTATGAAAGGAAAGATTGCAGTTAGTAAAATTCGAGCAAACACCACGACGGGTTAAAATCCAAGGACTGTCAAGGTGAGGAGCACCTGCAACCTTCCCATCTGTCCAGGGACTCACACAAATGGGCTTCTTGATGATTTAAATAACATCAATGGAAAAAACAATGTCAATCAGCTGATCTCGGCTCATTCGGGGGGTGGGGGTGCTCGTGAAGCTGGTGTGCAGAGAGGCTACTCTGGATTCCCACGTTCAATCCCAAACCTTGAATAATAAAAGGCAAACTGACGTCCTGTCAAAATAAAAATCATCAAACAAGCCATCTGTGCGTTCGTGTTCAAAGAGGCGTGCAGGCGTCACGGGCTTGTCGAGCGTTCTGTCAACAACAGAGCCACCAGCACACCACTTTGAAGATTCCCAAACGGAGCAAAGAGGCTTTTTTCAGTCGGCGGTCAGGTAAAAGGGTCAGTAGAGGGATGCCGGTGAAAACACGAGCTCTGTTCATTCTGGGGGAACAAACGGATGCATTGACAACTAATTCGACGAAGATGCTCTTCAAAAGATGTCATTCTGTTTTGAGCACAGACAGAAAATAAAGACAAAGGCACAAGAACAGATTTTTGGCCACTGAAAGGAAACTAGATTCTTTCATGATAAATCATTTTCTCTGTTTCTTAAAAATATGGAAAAACAAGCACATGCTCAGTCTGTCAGAGTCCAAAGACAAACAGGCACAAATCTCCAAGCCGTTCTCACTCCGTGCAAAGCTGGCAAATCTCTACAGTTTGAAAACAGCAGCATACCAAGTGAGAACGGGAAAAATATTCCCCCATGAGGCTCTTAAATTAATGGAGTCGGGACCAGCGGATCCATGGAGTGCATCCGAAACACTGAAGGAAGCCTTGCACTGGCTGGCCTGAAGGGGGAAACGCTTCAACGCTTCCATGTCAAAGAAAATCTCAGAAAAAAACCTCTTATGAGTCTGAAAGAGAGAGAGGGGCGATCCACACGCTGCCGCCATGAGACATCTTTCAACCGTCTCAAAGGAGGAGGAGGAGCAGGAGGAACCTTTGGCAAAAGTGGCACACATGGGCAACAAATTTGGGCGGCGTGTTGGATTGGGGCTCTAAAGACCTTTGTGTGTTTGACATCAACTCAAAAACAACTGACGGACGAAACACGTGAGTGGCAGAACCCTGCAGCCACAGAGGCTTTTCGTGCTTGGCTGGACTGAAGTGGCACCTGGTGTGTGCCATGTTAACAGCATTAATAGCAACGTCTGTTTATTCGAGTTGAGCCTCACAAAAGAAAGGAACATTATTCTCGGAGCAGCTGCTCCGTCAATTAGGGGAGAGATTTCCTGATGTACACAACACAAAGACTCTGAAACACAGTTTGATCAAATAAGAGACACTTTGATTCAGTCAGTATTCAGAAATATAAGAGAACAATGATGTACAAAATCAAAACTGATTTACAACAACAAAATGAACTTAAACAAAAGTCTTATACTGGTACGTACTTGACCTCAAACGTAAAAGAGGAACATGAGAAATGAACAAACAAAACAAGAGAGAAAGAGGCGCTGCCGCCGTCCTCCTGGGTTCCTCTGACAGCCGGAGACTTTCACCCGCGTGAACGCCAACCAGAGGAAACCCCAAAAATCTGTGAATTTAACAACGGGGCTATTTTTCTCCATAAACAATTCCTTTTGGCATATTGGAGAAGAAGTCAAATTGGATATTCCAGAGGAGAGCAGTCTCCAGCAGAGGATGACGAGAAATAATGAGGAAATATTACCCCAAAACGCTCTCCCCAGCTGAGTGGAGGGAGGCGCAAGTCACGAATTAAGAAGTTGCTGAATTTTAGATTTATCAAGGGAAATAACTTTCCTTTTTATTGTCAATAACTATTCATTGCTTAGCTGCATTAACAATAGCCTATAAAACTCTTTGAAACAATAAAAAAATTAAACAAGCGAACAAAATCTGGGACATGTGTAATGCAGATGGCATTAACACGCAGCGCGGGTGTTCAGAGTTGCCTGCACGGGCTGGTTAGACTTGAGCGCCGCGTCTACTAAGGCTGTGGGTTGCATGGTCTTGGATGATGTGAGGTAGCTTGAAGGGGAAGGTCACTGCAGCGCTGCTTTGATCTGCACCAACCAGTAACACACTCCTCCTCCCGGTTCAGATAGTTCTGCTGCAGACACCACACAGTTCTAGGCAGGTCTGAGGCAAAAGCCCGACCTGCACACCAGACGAGCAGCCAGACACCGGCATCAGCTCCACCTCCCTGACTCTACTGCGGCTCTCTCCAGTCCACACCATTTACACTTTTTCTTATTCACAGCCAATTCTTCGTTTGTCTTCATATTTCACCGCGAGCCGTTGTGCACCACACTCCCGGCCTTTCCTCTGCTTCCCGCCCCTCAGTCTGCATTGATATACGGGTCTAAGCAAGAGAGAAACACCCATGAATCCCTCCAGAACACAGCCAGCCCCACCACCCAGTACCGCTGCTGCATCGCAGCGCTCTACATGAAGCTAAACATCTCAAACTGGTCAAAGTCCTTCAGCTATGCAAGAGTGAGACAACAGAGTGTTTGCTCCGTGAGGCCTTCGGACCTTCTGCAGTGGTCGCTTACACCAGGCAGCTAAGGGTTAATGAAGTTCACCACAACTCTGAATGTTTCTAATTCAAATATGAAGAGAGGTGGTGGTAACTGGTAGCGGCTGGTGGTTGGCAGCCTGAGCACATACCTTGAGGACCCGGAGGTCCAGGCTCTCCCGGGGGGCCTGGTAATCCATCCTTGCCGGGGGGCCCTGGGGGTCCTTGGACTTGTGCTGCCAAGATGGCTGCAGGTGTTTTCTGCGGCATGGCATGACTTGGTAGCTTCTCTACGAGGTGAGAAAAGGAGAATAAAAGCAGAGTAGAAGTAAAATGTACTTTCAGATGCACAGACGAAACAGGTCAATGTCAAGATCACAACCTCGTGATGTGGTGCTATGACATCACCATACATGGTAGCGCCACAGGAACAGCGTAAATATGGATCAGTGTTTGTAGTCGACGCACAAATTCCCTGATTCCTCAACAGTACGTGACGGCGGGGTGACCGGATGAGTGGTGGTCCCGCATCACGAGACGTGTGTTTGAGCGGCGTTTATGACCCATGACACCAGCGAGTCTGATCCACCGTGACCACCGGCCGTAGATCTCAGATCATTTATTCCAGAGATTGAGTTTGTCAGTTTGACATCATCAGAATGACTTTGATGAGCGAAGGGAGTATCCACACACGGATGCTCAACTACGCGACCTGACGTTGCATCTCAGCTGAAGGGAATCACTTGTTTCGGTTTGTGATGCTAAACTGCTCACCTGGCGCAGGAAGTGTGCCACGCCACTCATGAGGCTTCCACCATCTGTTTGAATAGTTTTGTGTCTTTTTATTGTGTCACACTTCTTATTAAACGCATCCAAGAACACAGCATGCTGGTCTGTTCCGTGGAGGATGAGTCCAAGCGCGCAGTGACCACATCAATATTTGGGGGGAGGTTCATATATAAATAGATTTGGAAGTCTCTTACCTTCAAAGATCCTCGTTACTTCTGTTCTGATAAACATTTTGAGTTCTTGAATGAAGTCGGGATCAACCTGTGAGAAGTCGGACCCAGTTAACAGCATCTCGTCCCCTCCGACGTGAAGTGGATTATCACAGCAGAGAACGTCAAGTGGACTTGTTACCTCAGTGAGTGTAAACAGTTCCTGCCAACTTTCCATGTCAACACAATGAGATTACAATCCCACCGTGTATTATGCTGTAATACAGTTTAAACCAGGCTAGAAATAAACTGGATGGGGGGTTGAGTGCGATATTATGACCTTGAAGAGATGTTGGGTTTCTGCTGTATTGTTCATGTGAGCCTCGGTACCTCGGAGGCCCAGTGTAGCTCGCCACGCCAGCGCTGGATGCTTCTAACTGTGTGTACATTGACCGCGAGCCAAATATAAAACAATGTATGCTCTGCTCCTCGCAGGATTTGAACATCAGAACAGACAGAACACTGTGTGTCAGCAGGGACACATTCCAACAGCTTTCCAAGGCTGCAGCTCCAATAAGGATGGCAAACAGTAGTAGCCTTGGACCTTAAAGCTTTGCTGTGTTTCATCTTGGATGTTATGTAACTGCGTAGTGTAAAATGTCTGTGACACACAGAGCGGTTTTCTAGCGCTCTGCAGAGCTTCAGGCACACCTACATATCTCCGTCTCCCCTCTTCCTCCCTGACCTTCTGCTATGCCTGGATGGGCAGGAGTGGGAAGACAGCGGCCCACCTCCCTTGCCTTGTTTGATGCTTCATGCGAGTGGCTGCAACGTTTCCATACAGAAAGCTCAACTAGTTACACAAGTGCTGAGAGGAGGTAGGCTGGTTAACGCTTGTATCATCAACATTTGCTGGCTGGCATCTGATCACTAACAACGTACCAGGAGGTTTACGCCACCCAACTGTCCTGGAGGGCCCGGATCACCTTTTTGGCCAGGTGGTCCACTCAGCCCAGTAGTGCCAGCATCTCCTGTGCGACCCCTCTCACCCTGGACACCTCTTTCTCCAGGAATCCCAGGGTCACCCTGCAGCATGACAGCCAAACAAGATCTATGCAATGAACTGATGACCATACGAAAATGACACTTCCTCCAAAAGGTTTTGCCTGATGATGGCTAACAACAGTGATGGCTAACAACAGTGATGGCTAACAACAGTGATGGCTAACAACAGTCATAGCTAACAATAGTGATGGCTAACAACAGTGATAGCTAACTACAGTCATAGCTAACAATAGTGATGGCTAACAACAGTCATAGCTAACAATAGTGATGGCTAACAACAGTGATAGCTAACAACAGTGATAGCTAACTACAGTCATAGCTAACAATAGTGATGGCTAACAACAGTCATAGCTAACAATAGTGATGGCTAACAACAGTGATAGCTAACAACAGTGATAGCTAACAACAGTGATGGCTAACAACAGTGATGGCTAACAATAGTGATAGCTAACAACAGTGATGGCTAACAATAGTGATGGCTAACAACAGCGATAGCTACCAACAGCGATAGCTAACAACAGTGATGGCTAACAACAGTGATAGCTAACAACAGTGATAGCTAACAACAGTGATGGCTAACAACAGTGATGGCTAACAACAGCAAAACTCTTCAAAAACAGCAGGAACACACGTGAACAAGCTAGCCTCGAGCTTGAGGCCTACATTGTAGTTAGGGTTCATTTGTTTAATCCAAGTGTTTGTGGATTACTGAGCATAAGGCTGGATAAAGACAACCTGGATATACCGGATGACAGTCTTTAGTTTGTAAAAATGTTTTTGGACAGTCAAGCTGCTGTTAGCCATCAGTCTTCATTAGCTCCAAGCTAACTATACCTGGCTGGCTCTTCCTGCAATCTGGAGTTGCAGAGAAGTGATGCAGGAGTGAAAAACATTTTAGTGAGCTCAAGACTCCTATTGGTGAGGACTTGAAAGCTTATTGCTTTAACTTCTTATTTTACTGAATTAGGTGTAAAACAGCTAAGTTCAATCTTCTGCCTGGTGTTAAAAGCATCAACTACACACTCGTCATGTTCACAGCGACCTGTATGTCTCAGTGAGTCCGGTCTGTCACATGTCCTGAGGTTCCGCTGCCAACTAGGAAGCTAAAAGCCTCATTTTACATTCTCTATTACCTGCAAACACAATTGGAACATGACTTTATCTGGCGCTTCGGTGCTCGTGGGCTTGAGTAACAGATGTGAGCAGTTGGTAAAGACTTTCATGACTATTCATCAGAACCTTTTTGTACATTGTATTGTGAGTCAGTAAACACTTTTGTTTTTAGGGAAACAGGAATCTTACTCGTTCTCCTTTGGATCCTCTGTCCCCTGGTCTACCTGTAGCTCCCTTTGAAAACAAGAGCAGAGAAAAATGCCTGATCTCTTTGTTCTTACCGGAAAGGGAACATCAGAACAGATGGAAATGATTCCAACCCTGAAGATAGTCAAGCACTTTTCACCAAACCACACACCAAGTATTGAAGCTCACAAGGAAGCAGGAGAACAAAATACTGCTTTCATACGTCTGCATATGTGCAGCTACAGTTTTTGCTGTTTGAATGAAGAGGCCATTTTTGGGGGGGAAACACACCAACTGCCCACCATCCCACTGTGTGCTAAGCTAACTAGCGGTCAGCTTGTTTCGGTGGGTCTCAGGAAAGGAGGAGGGAAGGAGAGAAGAGGTGGTGAGAGAGGACTGGAAATAAGAATATTCCCCAAAAGTTGGCATGTTGCCATGGGGATCATATTTGTGCTAAAGTTTGAAGACGTTTCTATTGACAAGAACTGTGAGCTGTTTACGAATAACTTGACTTTGAGAATTGTACATTTTCCAGGTGCATTGATTGCTTCTGGCCCAGCTCAGGTGTAGTGCCTGTATAATACCCTCCTATAGTGTTCACCTTCTACAATGTCACAGCTGCTCTGCATCACTCCTGTTTGTTGCTTCCCACAAGCGCTCTTGACTGCACAGACGAACCGGGAGAGAAAAACCCGTCTCCAGCTTCATGTCATAACATCTCATGTTGTCCAATCCCTCCCTGTTGCTCCTCATTGGGTTTTTTTTCCCTGCACTCACAGCAACACCCCAGGGAGCGTCTTTGTATCAATTTCCTGCTGGATTACAGGAACCATGCAAAAGACAATCTGCCATGATGTGGTTTTAAAGCAGGTTTCTTTTTGTGCTGCCATTCTCCCCTGCCTGCTTTAATCTGCTGTACCCTGTATTCCCCAATGCCTGATGGGAGGCTTAAATCCATCATCTTCCCCTCTGAAATGTGCTTCCCTGAGCATTACCTTTCACCACAAAGCAGTGAACAAGGAGTCCTGTTGGGGACAGAGCCGCCTGCTAGATGGCACTGTTTCCCCACCATAGAGTCTCCCAGCAGGGTGGGAGGACTGTAGCAAGGCCCTTTGCTATGCTGAGATTTTACTGGAAGAATATTAACTGACAATAAGACAAAAACAATAAACTGTCACAGCTGCAATTAGGCAGGTTGGTGACAAATCAAAGAGGAGAAAAACACCCATTTAAGGCTTTAGATTATATGATGTGTTCTGCATGCCTACTCTTTGTGATGATTTAGGAAATTATCTTTAATATGCATGATTAGTGACCAAAAGCAGAGTTTGCTGCAGCATTTATTTCAGATTTTAATTGTATGATTAGTTTAAAAGGACCAGAAGTCAACAAAGCCTTAAACCTGTAGCGTTCGATTTAGTTTTTATCATTAAAATGTCAAATATGCAAATTGGTTTAATGCACTCAGGTGGCTGTAGCCTGTGAGGAGGCGGTGTGATAAAAATCTGCTGTGCCATCTCTCTGCAGCTGGCCGGATGTAAAGCACCGTCTACGAGGGGATGAGCAAAGCGTGGCCACAACTCACCTTGAATCCAGGAGTTCCATCTTTTCCAGGTCTGCCCTGCTCCAGCAGTGCAACACAAACAAAGACATTTTGTATCAGCTCCTTCGATTGGATCAGCACTGTTGCACTCCTGGTAATCTCTGCAGTTAATGAGATATCTCAACCAAGGGATAATGACCCTGAATGCTGGGCGAACACAGTTCCATTGTGTGCTTACAGAGAAAATTACAGAAACTCTCTTTGATGGCAAAGAGAATTGTAATCATCTACAACTGATAGCTAACATACACATTGCTGTCCATATTGTCTTGAGTTCTTTTTCCCACATAAAACACCAGAAACAGCTTCTCTCAGAATGGAGGACATCATAGCACAGTGGAGGTGATTATAAAGAAGAGGAGTGACATGCAGATTCTTACAGCAACACCTTGGGGTCCCTCCGGCCCCGGGAACCCTGTCTCTCCGAGCGGCCCCCTCTCACCCTGTCAGACATTAGAGACAGCCAACATGTCAGTCGCCAGTTATAAAGGAATGACGCCTGGATTGACAGCTCAAAGAGAGCTAGAGGCTGTGGCTCACCGGCTCTCCTGGGATCCCCGGCTCTCCACGAGCACCGGGCTTCCCCTGTCAATCACAGGTAAAGGAGAGAGGAGTCAGTGTGTGACAGGTTCTCACTGCTGTCATGTCTGCAGCACCTATGCAGCCCTGCGTTTATTATATACCTGCAATCGCTGCAGGGAGAACCACGACAGAACCAGCACAGATGATGGATCGGTGAGGACGACGGCCAGGTTCCATATCGTGTACTAACATCCTGCCTCATACCTACTGCAAAAATTTTGTCTCACCTGAATTCACTTCTCCTGCTCCAGCTGCCTTGGACACAACACGCAAGAGCTACCATGACCTGCATGACTGAGAACATTCTCCCACATGGTGGTCGCTGAAGAAGCACGTATGTCTTCAGCTGCTAAATCAACACAGTCATGTGATATATCACATGACCGCCATGCTTGGTGGTGCTGGTGCCATGATGTCTGTTAAAACTGCACAGCTGCACCACCCAAACCGTTACGATAGAACGTGGATGAGGATTTGAAATCCCTCGCTCAACCATGTCGCATTCTCACTTCCTCTGCTCTTAACTCCAGATCAAATACGTGACGGTTCATCTGCTGCGGTGCTTGGTTCCAGGGTTCTATGTACAAATCTGATGAAATCTTGTTGAAGACAAAGCATGGGAACAATACAATGAATGAATGAAAAAGTGTGACTTTTGTAAGAACGTCTTTTTTTAGATAGTAAACAGGAAATTAGCAAAAGTCAAACTGCCAGGCTTGGAGTGAGCCAGAGGCTGTTGCTTCTCTGCAGATATTTCTGAGGTGTTACATGTGGAGACTAAATCAGCCTCTCTATGCTCTTCACTCCGTTTGGTCTGATACCGCGTCAGCATGTGAGCCTCAGAGCTGGTATCGAAAAGAGAGAAACTTACTGGAGGTCCTGGAACTCCAGGTGGGCCAGGCAAACCAATATCCCCCTGAAGGAAAGATCGCAGACAAGTTAGACAGATGACAGAGGCAATACTCGCACAACAGACACACACACGCACACACACACACACACACACACACACACACACACACACACACACACACACACACGCACAAGTAGAGATCAGAGACCAAATATAACGATCTTGTCACATGACCACCAGGCGAGTGACTCAGATGGAGGGAGTTATGTGCAGGAATCTTTTCATGACATGAACAGGAGTTTACCTCCAGTCACTAGTAAAAACGACTGCGTTATCAAGGCAAAATCATTTTCCCAGGAGAAGAACTTGTGATGTTCAGCTGGAACTCACGCCAACTAAAGATTGTACTTCTGTAGTACCTGTACGCCTGCTGGACTACTCCCCCTTCATAATCATACTGGCCTGTCCGTCATGTTGTCACCAAAGCCAGCAAAGTGACAGATCCAAGCACTGAGTTACCATAGCAACAGCATCAGCAACATTGCTGTGGCCTTGTAAGGCTGTGAGCCCAGTGCATTCTGGTTGATGTAGTTTTGTTTTGTTTTGTTTTTTAACTAATGGAGCTCAAGAGAATTCACCTCATTTGGCATGACAACAAGGGAGGGGCCATCTTTGCCTGCTTAGTCATTGCCCCTCTGGTGGGACAGCTGGACTGATACAGATCAATAAGGTGGAGGAACAGAATGGAACTGACGGACCAGATGACATTTATGCAGTCAGTAGCTAGTAGGAGGGAGTGAAGCTCCCCTGTCTCCTGCTCCCACTTAGACTGGATTTAAATGCAGTAACTTCACTTTACAGCTGTTTCACGTCTCAGTCTGTCACTGCGTGACTGCGTGGGTGCGCCGCAGTGTTTTTATCGTGGCTCATTAACGAACTGCGGGGCAGTAGCACCCTTCTGAAGCTGCCATTCTGTGCTGATAAAAGCATTTTTTGAAACTATTAAAACAGTTCTTTTGTCTATTTGTTTATATTCACTTTTAAAACAAACTACTAGCAATCAGGTCTTAGCCCTGAATCAAAGCCTGTGCTAGTTTGCATCATACTCAGTTAACCAAGTATAGTTTAGTTGACTGGGCGGAGCGTTTTAGTCTTTTTCAGCAAACTATTTAGCTCTGACGGGAAGTTTCATGGTTTTAACTGCTAAAAACTTCTCAGTTTCATTGTGTTGAGCCTAAATGTGTCTCTTCAGGGGTGTTTTGGCAACTGATTTTGATTTTGATTGATTCTTTTGAAAGTTTCTTTAAGTCCCATTCTAGTTTAATGTTAATTGTATTCTTGTTATGGGCAAAATCTCTAGGAGTTTTATTCTGTTGTTCATTTGGTTGTGGTTCATTTTAGTCTGCACAATTATAGAAGGGTAACTAACAAACATTTGCATTTAGATACATAGGAAGTTGGACGTGACATCACGGCCAAAGACGGAAGAAACAGTTGTCACCGTGGGTGAAATGGGTTCCACTCTAACACTGGAAAACATTTTCACGCGACATGTTAACTATTCTGGAATGGAGTAGAGAACAAGAAAAACCCTTTCACTGTCACCAGCTTAAATCACAGCTGACGAGATGCTTCTTCTTACCTTGGCGCCAGGCAGCCCTTCAAGCCCGGGCAAACCCATGGCCCCTGGTTCCCCCTACGAGAAAACAAAACCCACCAGCTGTTGTGTCAGGACCTAACAGATGCTGCTGTTCTTGATCAGTCTAGACTGGCAAGCAGAAACCATTAAGCATTCACATTCAAATAGAGATCAAGCCAAGATGTCACCCGTCCGTCCTCCTGACAGTCGGTCGGGTATTAATATGAGCCTTCATGTGTCAATACGAAGAAAATCCTACGAGGACAATACTTCAACGCCGGCATGTTATATTACAGGATCTACAGTGGGTGCTGTCACATCTTGCAGGCTATAGATGGCACATAAAAAGAGCCTCATTTGACAATCACAATCAGAGCTCCACTAAAAATAGAGCCTCAGTCCTAGCGATGAGCCAGCGATGGCCCCCGTCCAGCTCAAGCTGCCATGAGGAAGTGCCATGACAGCGAACAGAGGGGCTACTGGTGCTGACATAGACGGATCGTGCAGGTAATCGTCACACATGTAGATTGTCATGAATAAGCGAGTGCAGCTACGAGGAGAGCGGGCCAGCCGGAGGATCAGCTGTGAGACGGATTGAGGCAATTCCAGCACAGCTCGGGAGCTGCTCGCACAATCTATTAGAATGTCAAATTAACATCCTGGTGAAAAATCACTGTGCAACAAAACAATAAAAAATACAATTGGCCCCACGAGAGTAAAGAATTCAAGTGGTTGGCAGGAAGTGTCGAGTTGTGGATTGTTTTCATGCGCCAGTGGGGGGGGGGGGGGGGGGGGGGGTGCAGAGAGGATTCATGGGTTCCCACCGGCGAGACAATACGGTACAACAATTTCATATTTGTAGGAGACATGATCATTTTTTTGCTGCATGTTGGTGTTCCACAGAGAGTGCATGTGCTCAGGCTTCGGGGTGTATTGACTTGTTGTAGACAATCTCACAGACAATGATAGAAATAAAACGTCGACTCTGACTGCTGTCTGTTTTTTGGGGCAGAAAAATACCAAAAAACAACCCATTTTTTACTAAAATGTATTCAAGAGTGAAAAGCTTCAACTCACTGTGAGTCCTTCATCTCCTTTGGGGCCCTTAAAAGAAAAGCAGGACAGATTATTCCCATTAATGTGACAACTGCTGCTGTAAAGACCATAAATATGCTCAGAAACGACATGCGGCTGCTGTCTGTTGTCCTCATTAAAATTCATGTGTTCATTACTGCTTGTATTTTGTCACTAATTCCAGTCTGTAAATCATCGTGTTCCATGCACCCGTGACCTTCAGGAGCAACATTTTAAAATGATCAAGATCATAAAATGCAGCCCGTTTGTCACGTGTGTGTTGAGACTTGTGGGGAAGAACCTCTGCAGCCTCCACACTGATTCAAGCAGACAAACCAAAAGTAGGGATGATGGATTATTTGGCTTCCCCGTCCCATGACAACTCTGATGAAGAGAATCTCTTATTGATTGCTCCACAGCAGCCCCGCGCAGGGAGGCTCATCCTCCAGAACCAGCTCTAGTTCATTATTGTGGATGAATCCTTTCAGGGTTGAGCTGCTTACCTGCGCCCAGGAGGTCATGTAATCACAGGCCTATCTTGAAAATTCGTAGAGGGATTTTGATGAAATTTGGTGGAGATACGCCAATGTTAAAGGCACAAGGTGAGCTTCCGTCAATGTTTTTGACTCCATGTGAAATGGCTGGAAGAAGAATGTTGCGTTGACCGCTGCACTACCTGGGGCTCCAATGGGATTTATGATGCAAAATGCAAAAATTAGCCACAGCAAGATGTCTAACCAGAGGAAACGCCTGGCAACCTGGACACTGATGAGGCTGAGTGTGTCCCTGCTTGCTAATGGTAGCAACACACAAACAGAAACGGAGAAGCTTGGACTTGTTTCTACAAATGAAATGAATGTTTGCTCCTAAAGAGAAAGTAAAGTGACATAAAAGGAGAACCATTTGGTCCTGGCGCAGAATTCCAAATACTGGTACTGGTACCACTGGAAATGAGAATACTGTGCACGTCTTCACCTTCACCAGCCAACCAGCAGATCTCCATCGTCAACAGCAGAGAGCTGCTCGGGTTCTTTGTGATGCAGCTCTCTAAGGTTCTGCAGCTCAGACACTATCAACATGCTGGTGTGCAACTGTTTCTCCACACAACACTTTAAAGGTTTTGCTTCAGGCATAACAATGATTGTGCTTACCGGAGCACCAGGAGCTCCAGGGGGTCCTAAAATAGCTCCACCACTCTGAGAAGACATAAAAAAGACCAAAACTTTATATTTTACAATATAGGTCAAACATATGAAGCACAAGCAGGACTATTTCCCACTCTTATGAGTGAAGTCAGAGCAGGTCTTTACCTGCAGCTTGTACAGGCTGCTCATCCCGTTGCCCTCCACGTAGGGAACACCCTGCAACACCAGCAACAGTCAATCAGACACCTTTCCTCTCGCCTCGCTGAGTCGGAGGCTTCCTGAGTCTTTACAGAAAACGCTGCAGTAGGTCTGTGGCAGATATTCGCTGTTAAGCTCTTAAAAGCTACAAAAGACAGATCAATAGCTCATTTGGTGATTACACAAGGAGAGAGGGAGAGAGAGAGGGAGAGACAAAGACAGAGAGGGAGAGACAAAGACAGAGAGGGAGAGAGACAGAGAGAGGAAGAAAGGAGTGAAATGAATGGGAAAAAGGGACCTTTTAATTCTTTAGCTGGTTGTGCAACTCAGAAATACAACAGATCACACAGATTAAAAGGTACTACTAATGTTGGTGTGCAGTATTCATACATAAACTAATGTTTATAGTCTTTAGACGCTGGAGGGAAGCTATTGCAGATGTAGTGGGAGTCCAGACTCTCATTTAGAAGCAAGCGGATGCCTGTGCCCTTTTCAGGCCACTGAGCCGTCCCCTGTCCTCCCAGACTGCAGTTTATGAGACCAGGGTGTGGGGGTGGGGGGGATGGGGGGGGGCAGGTTCAAGGGGACGCCTGATGAATTATAGATTTGCCTTTGGAAGTGCTTACTCACTGGCCTTTTAAAAGCAGCAGACATGATTCAATGCCAGCGAGCAGGTCGCTACAATTTCATCACATTTGTACTTGTTTGTCACTTATTCAACGTGTGTTACACTAAATACCGTGAGAGTGAGTGAAGTACAAGTACCTGATGGTCACTGCTGTGGGAGGAGATGTCAAGCCAATCTTTTACCTCTGGCTTTTAATGCATCATGGGAATAGAGGAGCGCTGGATAGCATTAATAAAAGCTACAGGGTTGCATTACCAGAGCAGAGGGTGAGCAGAGTAGACGACTCACCCTCTGACCTCAAGAAAATGAGAAGACCAGAACCTGGAAAATCCCTTTGTGCAACAAAACAACAACAAAAAATAACAACAGAGAGAATTTAGGAGTGATGAGATGAATCCCTTCTCACGTGAACTGTCTCACCAAGGAGTTCACGAGCTCACGGGGCTCATTGCCACTGCCGGGTTAATCAGTGGTTGACCCTAGATGGCGCTGGAGTGTGTCAATTCAATTCCAAGAACTTTATTTATCTGTTAGGAACTTCATCTGTGCAGAGCAGCACTGCGAGTACAGTTCATGTATGTGACGCAGCAACGCAATGCAACATACGACACACACGCCACATACCAGCAATCAACAGTGGTAACAAAGTACAGAACAGAAAAAAAGAAAAAAGTTGAGACAGTAAAGAGAGGGAGACGATTACCTCCCGTTAGCCTCAGCGAACCTACAACTTTACATTAATGGTTAACAGGGCGGCGTGGCTCAGAGGAAGTGTTGCCATCTCACAACCGAAGGGTTGCTGGTTCGATCCCCACTTCCCCTGGTGACCATGTCCAAGTGTCCCTGAGAAAGACACTGAACCCCTAACTGCTCCTGATGAGCAGGTTGCCGCCTTGCGTGGGAGCTCCACCAACAGAGCGCAAACGAGTTGATTTGATTCACCACGTGACACCTTAACAGACGGGAAGACGGCCAGGACGCCTGCCTCCACTGGCAGGAATGTGGCTCTTAACATTTCAAATCTTATCAGATCAGGAGTCATTTGGCAGGGTTGTGTGGCGGTCGCCATATTTCATCCACTGGTTTTACTGCTGTAACAGTAACAATGGAGCAGCCTGCAGCTGATGATGCCATGTTCTACGCACTACAGCTCTATGAAAGGAGAGGAGAGAACTTACCGGAGGTCCTGGGAGCCCTGGCTGGCCTGCTGGTCCTTCATTCCCCTGACAAAGACAAACCAGCAGGACACTTAACAATAGTCTGGTAGCAGAAGCTTGACTCCTTGAGAGATCTGGTTTACTTCTCTTGTTATTCATTTGTCACTTAAATCCATCTTATCATCGAACCCTCCTGGCGTTCCAGGGTTAGCAGTTTACAGAACCTGATGATGTCACACTGAAGTTGACTTAGGACCCCAAACATTGAAGGTGTTATCATTTCACTCTTCTTGGTCGCAATTTTAGTGTGAATTCCAGAGTTTGATCAGCCGATCAGTTCGTCTGGAAGTCAGAGTGAACGTTTGTACCAAACTTGCAGAAATGACCTGCAGCACGACTGAGACACGAAGAAGACAGACGGACCAGAAACACGCCGCCGTTTGTTGCCTTTGCAGGCATGAAAATAGGAAATGGTGAGATTTCAAGCACTGGTGGAAGAAAATCCACTGCAACATCATGTCAAAATGTGTCGGCGGGACTGGAATTATTTGGTTTAACATTTTATCAATCAAGCTTGAAAAAAGACTCTACATGTAACGAAATGATACTTCAATAAACCATTGATTTACTCACAGATTGAGTCATGGAATTCATCTGCACTGGTCTGACCACACACAGACATCATATACATGTAATCTGATCCAAGTAAAAGATCTTACTTTATCTCCTTTAGCTCCTGGTGGGCCCAACGGACCGGGTCGACCCATGGGCCCCTGCAAACACAACACAAGACCCCACTGTAATTTGAACATTCACCTAAAAATGAGCTTCTCATACATCATCATAAAACCTGCCTACAATAACAAAAAAGGTACTGATATGGAAAGATATCAGATAGCACTCATCACACGGCTCTTACCGGCGCCCCTGTGCGACCGGTCACACCAGGTAGTCCCGGTACTCCTGACGACCCCTGGAGGACACAGACATCACCATGTTCAAGGCAAACTTTCTCCAATGTCAGAATATTCATATTCGCCTCGACTCATTCAGAAACATGACACACAAGGAAAACTGGAGTAGAACGGTGCAGTCACCTCTTCCTGTTTGTTAAGAATTAAACCAGTGATGAAGAATCTCACCTGCTCGCCCTCACGCCTCCATATTTGCCTCCTAATCATCAGTTTGGTGAACTGAGCAACATTTTGGTGATAAAAAAACCAAAAACCAAAACCTGCAATAGTTACTCAGTCTGAGAGGCTCTTAAAGCGCCTGTAGGTTTGTGTGTTCGTCGTCAAGTCAGACACACACACACACACACACACACACACACACCTATCTATCTATATACAGTGTATATATACAGTATGTATGTATGTCTCTCTCTCTCTCTCTCTCTCTCTATATATATATACACACACACACATATACACAAGTTTATATGAGAGAGATTTTCATAATAAGTCTGGAACATCTATAATCCGGTGCATAGTAAAAGTGTGTCAGTCACTGTTTCCTGTCACATGTTTTTCTGAACTTCCTCCACAGACCAACTGAATATCAGAGCACAGAGAAGCGAGCGGAGAGAATCATCCCCACTGTCAGTTTCAACATTTATTGAAACACGGAGTGACAAAAGTCTTCCGGGGCTCCCCCCCGTTTGTGTCTGTTGGAGGTGTTTGCTCTCTAATTGTTTCTGTTTTTTCTTCTTGGAGACAGTTAATTCGCCTCGCCACAGGAGTTACATGTAACGAACTGGTCACTGTCATCAGTGTCGACATGTCATCTTGATGATCGAAAAAGTTTTCCAGGAATCCATCAGCAACAAAAGCCACGATTCACTTCAATCCAAAATATAAGAGATGCTGTGCTCTTTGTTGGATTGTCAGTAACCAAAACGATGAAACATATTCATGGCAGGAAGTACGTGAGGTACTTGCAGTAGTGAACTAGTACTAGCAGGTACACACGACAACTGACATCCTAATGTGCCAGTGACATCTGGGTGGAGATAACGCCGCCTTCATTGGTTTAGATTCTACTCACCTCATCACCCTTATCTCCAGCAGGACCTGGGAAGCCTCTCTCTCCCTTTACTCCCTGCAGGAGGATGAAAAATGAAGGAGAGGAAAGAGCTTTTCATCAGATATAAAGAGGCCTAAAACTGAAACAGCTGATGCATGTAAACTTCAAAATGCCTTGATCCCTCTTCTTGCACGCGGCTTGGAATTGTTTCACCGTGGTAGCTCAACCTCTGCAGCAACTGAATGTGAGCTGGAGAAGTGCTGCTGCTTCCACATCATCCAATGCTACCTATGAAAATCATTTACCACAAAAACACATTTCTGTTGTGCAGCTGCAGACACGATCAGGTGACAGGTGCAGCGGCCGGAGATCAGCTAATGAGAACCAGACCAGCGAGAACTGATATCACTACAGCCACAGTCCAGTGTTTTTCAGCCTGGGTGTTTAGGATGAAATGATGATGCATCATATCTCAAGCAAACAGATGGATGGAAGGACCGAGCGATCCGGGCCGTTTCCAGGATACAGCTGGTTGTGCTTCTCTGGACGTGTCATGGATTAATTTCCATCAAAGTTCTGAGTTAAAGACCTTTTTAGCTTCCAGAAATCATCTTGATCATGCTCCACTTTTGGCAGCTAAGACAGAGATCCAGGGAGAGATTTTGGTGGTACCTTGTTCACACGCTGCCCATGCAGCCTCCTCGGCGCCAGCATGATGGCCCCCTGACTGGTAACTCCAGCAACTGACTGTTACTGAAAGAACCCTTTAACTTTCATGTCTAGTCTCTGTGCCGCTGTTCGAATGGCGTTACTGATACAAAGCATTAATTCTTTCATTGTTGACCTTGGAGGTGCATGAGAACTTGAACGTGATGGCGTCCACTCAGGTCGGTGATACCATGATGTCCCTTCTGCTATCAGGGTTCTCTATGCTGCTGATGGTCACAACCCAACAGGCCAAGCAACGTACAATGCGAACCATTACATGGATCGTCAAGTTACTATTCATTCATCGTCTTAAGGTGCTTGAATGACGGCCCTGCTGTGTCACGGCGACCTGCGCGCTCGCTGCCTTGCGCTGATCAGGTGCCACTGACAGAGCATCTGTGCGTTCCACTGATTGTGGTCGTCTTAGTTTTTTTTTTTTTTTTGTCTCTTATGTGACTGTAGAACTGCAATTGAATTTCCCTACAGGGTGAAGAAAGTTGTTTGAACTGAAATGAGCACTTTCCAAACATGAAAGTCTATCTACTCACTCATTCTGAGACAATGTCCTTGCCTACCTTTGGACCTTCCTTCCCAGGGTTACCTGTAGGACCTCGAATACCTGGATCCCCCTGTTCAGGACGGATAACACACGTCAGTATGAGTGTGAGAACCAGCACGTACATACATGGAACACACAGTAACACGGGCCATGACATCTGTTTCATACATGTGTCTGCTCCAGATTTGGCGACAACGCCAGTCAGTACCTTTTCTCCCACCAAGCCTTCTACTCCTGGCTCTCCAGGGGATCCCTTGTCTCCCTTCTGCCCTGGCAGCCCTGGGACTCTCTGGCACACACTGCAGGCATTCTGCCAGGCAGGAAGTAAAGGGAGTGACACAGATAAGATTCCATCAGGAGCTGCAGCGCTGCATTTCGCCCTTTGTTATGTCACATCCCCTGGGTGGAGGACAAGCCCCCGACTGACACAAAGTGTTCTCTAAATGTCTGTAAAGCAGAAATAAAGTGAACCCACCAACAGTCTCTCATCTAGGTGAGTGGTGAACTTTGTCAAACTCATTGACTGTGACATTTAGGTGAGAATCTTAAATATCAGCGTTCCTGATCCAGTCGCAGAGGAACTGCAGCTTCCTGAGAAAACTGGCACACTGCTCCGCCAAAAAGTCTCAATATAAAATCGAAACAAACCTGTCATCTTTCCTTGTCATCTAATCATTTTCCCTGAGACTGAGGAAATATAATTTAATTCATGAATAAAAAGGAAACAAAAATGCCAGAGTAATTACAGCGCCGCTGAGCTACTAAGTGTCAGAGAGGAAATAAGACAGGAAGAGTCACTGATGTCAGTCTGTCACTTCATGCACGTAACAACAAGGTGACAGCGTTTTGGTTCATATAGAAAAGGCATCAGGAATATGTGATGATTTTACAAGAATGTTCCCTAAAAGACAGATAACAACCACATAAGGAGGCTTGATGTGTTTCTGCTTCCTAAAGCTCAAATATTATTGTTTCAAGAACATTAGTGCAAATTATTTTGTCCAAAATGTCACCAGGTGTTGAGAGTTTGTCCAATTTAGCTGCTTTTCCAGGTGAATGTCAAGTGAATTTCAGAAATGTGAATTACAGCTGTTTCCATCAGTAGTTTGGAGTTAACACACCAGGTTCATATTTCTGTCAGAAGACGGAGGTATAGGCAATGTTAGGCATGCTGTAACAGTGGAGAAGAAGAGGGCGCAGAGCCCAGAAACACACGTTGATCTTGTGGCCGCCTATAAGCATCAACAAGAGACAAACAGGGGGAGCTTGAGGACTGGTCTCCAGTTGGACTGTTCTTTGTTGTTGCTGCTGCCTGCTGATGACAGCCATGCTTGGGAAAATCTCTGGAGATGATGTAACAGGAGTCACAGACCAGAGCTCAGTCAAATTAAGAGTTTCCATCTACCTTTTGCACATTTGCTATTTCTGGAAAAGCCCAAAGAGGTTCTGGATTAGGATTTACGAACTCTGGATAACTGGGTTAATTGACAAGACGGGAAATTAACTATGGCGGCCCGGTGGAGCAGTGGTCCTCACTGTGGCCCCCAGCAAGAAGGTTGTGGGTGGAGCCCCGGCTGCAGCACGGGGTCTTTCTGGGTGAGTCTCCATGTTCTCCCTGTTCCTGCTGGGTTCTCTCTGGTACTCCAGCTTCCTCCACAGTCCAAAGACATCAAGAGGGACCAGGTTAATCCAGACTCTAAATTGACCGTAGGCGTGGCTGGGAGAGCCAATGGTTGTCTGTCTCTATGTGTTGGCCCTGCCATGGACTGGTGACCTGTCCAGGGGGAAGGCTGCTGGGATAGGCTCCACCCCCACCACCCTCAACAGGAGGAGAGGGAGAAGATGGAGGGATGGAGGGATGATGGATGGATGGATGGATGATGGATGGACGATGATGGAGGGATGGATGGATGATGATGGAGGGATGGATGGATGGATGATGATGATGATGGAGCGATGAATGGATGATGATGGAGGGATGGATGGATGGTGGAAGGATGTTAATTGGCTCAAAACAAGTCAGAAGTGGGAGGAGGGACTTGATTATTGAGGACTCCATTCACACAGCGATAAGAACTCCGGTTTGCAGTGTTAAAGTCTAACTTTGGTGTTCCGTTCCGATGCCAATCTTCATGAAAGGAGGTTGTCATGTAGCTTGAATGTGCTGGACGAGAGGAGCAGGAGTGATAGGGGATGAGTCTGTTCTCTCAGACAACCTGATGGAGGCACCCGAGGGCTTTGACTTGCTCTCTGTATGAACAGAAGCCCTCCATGAGGGCAGTGAGGACCCCCTCACTGTTGGCGTTTGTTCAATAATAACTGACAACTTCCTGGATGTTATTGTCTCTGATTATGATCATTAACTAGGAGGATAAATACCTTCATTAAAGTACCCATGTCTCCGACAATCGGCAGGGCAGTCTGTGAAAATAAGACAGAAACACATTCATATTTATTCTGATGGTGCAACATCAGAGTAAAAAAACCATCTGATTTATGGAAAAGGATTTTATCCCAAATGTTTCTAGCACATCTCAGCAGCGTCAGTGTTTTCCTTTCTGCCTTCTATCTGCTGCTTTGTTGCTAGAAGACAGACTCTTCTCATCTCTAGGATATCGGAGCTCTCTGCGGTTGAGAGAGGAGTCTTTTGAATTGCAGCCCATACATTCTTCAATATCAACTGGACTGTAAATATGTGTCATGGATCTTTACAACACACATGCAAAAGGCTTTGATGGCAGCACAGCAGCTCACAACTATCAAGGCTGTTGCTGCCTTGAAAGGCATGAAGAACCAAGAGATATGAAACCGTGTGCCGTCAGCATTGCTGCCAACAAGTCCAGCCTTCCCCACAAGTTCTGGTGGTTAGTCAACAGTCAGACGAGCTGCTAATTATCCCCAAACTCCAGCTGCAGTCTGAGCCGCCACGTTGTACATCTGACATCCTCTTACTTACTGGTTCACCTGGAGGTCCAGCAGGGCCTGGAGGGCCCGGTCGGCCAGTGGGGCCCTTAAACAGAGACATAGGGAAGTCAACAGTGCGCCAGGAGCAATGACTGAATACACACCGTCTCTGCTGCAGGCATTTGAGTCTGTGAAAGTGATACATGCAGTGCTGGAGGTACTCAGATTACTTTTTTGTTGTAGAAACATAAAAAGTAAGTTTTGTCGTTCAAGTCATCGGTAACATTGGAGTAGAAAATCCTTGTTGCCTTCACACCGTTCCTGTCTCTCACCAACGCGACCGGGTGGTCCCTGCACCACGCGGGTCAGCGCACACGTGCAGACGGACCACACGGACTTTATTATTATTATATATATATATTATATATTATTTTAAACTTGTGGGAGAAATGAAGAAGAAGAAGAAGAAGAAGTTGATGTCTGCAGGAGTTACTTAAAAAAGTAACTTTACCCAACACTGGGTACCCAACCCATGTTCATCCATTTGACCCGCAGATGTGAGGGATCTAACTCACCTCCCTCCCTGGAGCTCCGGGGGGGCCTGATAAACCACGAGGGCCCTGAAAAATACATAAAACTCTTGATCAGTGTTGTTGATCCCCTGACAAGCTGCAAAGGTAATGAGACGAGGGCCTCAGCATCCATGGAAACAAACATGGACTTGTTTGTTGTTGATTATGGATTTCGGCAACTTTCCACACACCTCCATTCCCGGCTTTCCCGGAGGTCCCACGGGGCCCTGAGAACACATGAGGCATCCCGTTAACCCAGGATCCAATAAAGGAATTTTATTAGACAGCTTTTGACAACAATCCCGCATTGCAAAAATGAAATCAAACCTGTGAGCCAACGCAGCTCAGCTCCTAACCCACCGCCTCACCGTGGTCAGTGGCACTTTCTCCTCAGAGTGAACGTGTTGAACACCGATGGCGTTATTCAAAGAGGCGATCTGCCTTTCAGTGCTAAACATCGGACTCACACTTCAGCCACGAGGGCGTCATACTCACAGGCATGCCTGTGATACTCTCGCCTGGTTCGCCTTTTTCACCGTGGTCTCCGGGCAGCCCTGGGACACCTCGCTCACCCTGACAGAAGGAGGAGGGGTCAGTGGGGGGTTTCAGACGCGGTGGATCCACAGCTCACAGAGAGCTGCTGCACCACATGATCATTAAGAATTTAGAGTCTGCCGGAACTCGTTTTTCCCTTCATGTTTCACTGTTCGTAGCTTCAAGGTACGAAGCACAGTTGTAGTCAAGGCTGGTGTTGCTCATTACCGCTCTCGTTTGAACACACGCATGTGCTGCCATACACAATCACCCACAAGGATGTTATTACGTTCAGTGGCACTGATAACTGGAGCAGCATTACTCAGTCATTTTCCAAATATTGAAGAAAGTTTAGCTGTAAATCCTTGAGGACTGAACTTGAGTTTGAAATGTTCTGCACCTGCTCTGCACCTCTACCATTGAACTGTTTTTTTTGCATCGTTACTACAAATATCTCCAACTTATCTGCAGAAGTTAAGATAGTTGGGATGGTGCTGTGCTTGTACCTTGGGCCCGCGAGAGCCTCTGGAGAGGAGCAGCCCATCACCCTGCAAAACAACAGGAAGAAACAGTCAGAGCAGGCACATAGTGCACCTTCATCAGCGATTCACTTTGAGAGTGGAGGTGCAGCCCCAGAAATGTTCTCTGTTCTAGCGCAGGAGTTTTAACAGGAATATTGAATCTATGAGCTGCACTCAGTGCAAACAGCCCTGTGAGCTCAAAAGAACATTTTTAATAGTTTCTGTGTACCGAGGTGGACTTGAACATTGCTACACCACAGAGAAAAACCTGACAGGATGTGAAGCTACAGTAAGCATTATTTACTATACAGTTCAGATGAGACATTGATTTCTGTGGTCAGCATCCATTAGCGTTACAAGTCCTACACTGCACCGTGTAAATTAGCTGCACAGCAGCTTTAGGGAGAAATCTATCCATGCAGCCCATCATAAAACTGAAGGAAGTTTAGGAAGTGCAGAGCGCATTTGATCCTATTTTCTTCCTGACTAAAGGTCCCATTAGACATTATTCATGGCATTCTAGTGAACACAAACTTTTTATTTCAGAGTGTGATTGCTAATCCATGCAGATACTAAAGGTAAAATATATCAAAGGGTAAACTCCTCATTGTTGGTTTAAAGGCAAAATCAATAAACTGGCAAAGCGACTTAAAGAGGTCGACTCATTTCAGACACTCAGACAACGAACGCTCTCCTGCTCACTGGCCCACATGACAAAGAACATAGAGGGTCTAAAATCTGCTTTCCTTTGATGCCTCGAAACAAGACTGACATTAGACAAAGACTCCGGGTCTCTGCATGCCACACACACACACACACACACACACACACACACACACACACACACACACACACACACGGGCACACACACACACACACACACACACACACGCACACACACGTATGCACACACTAACATGCACAAGGGCACACACGTGCGCGCACACACACACAGGTCAAACACATAGTAAATAAGGAGGTTTTAACTCTTAAACCTGAATTCATTCCTTCCCTTCTTGCTCTGCTCAGCTTCTCCTGACGCCTCGCCCTTTATATTCAGTGTCCACACGCAAACAACTGCGATCATTACAAACTACAGAGCATGACTGAGGTGTGGCGTGCGTGCGTGCGTGCGTACGTGTGTGCGTACGTGTGTGTGTGTGTGCCACAGAGCAGGGCCCACTCCTTGGCTGAACATAAGCCACCATTGATGACGCTCTAATGAACATTTCTGTATGCACAGCCACGTCCATAAAAGAGAGCGCTTCAGCGGCTATAATCTCTAAAATGGTGGTATCGATGATTACCCAGGCTGGGGTTATCCAATGTTGGATTACTTTATGGCACTGCAGCGCCACAATGTCATGGCAGCTCTGCAGCTGGAGGAGCTCCTTCCCTTTACCACGTCTGCAGCTGCTCCAGCTGTGTGCAGATGGTAGAGGAGCGTCTGTTCAAATCCCTGCCTTTGACTGACTAGTAGTAGTAGGTGTGTGTGTGTGTGTGTGTGTGTGTGTGTGTGTGTGTGTGTGTGAGCATGAGAGCCAACAAGGGGGGCTGAAAATGTGTACGCACCATATATCCACCTCCAGGTTCTCCAGGCTCCCCCTTAGGTCCTGGAGGCCCCATCACTCCACCTGAGTCCCCCTGTAGAAACAGTATCCATATTTACCACTTTAACTTTTCAGGTCAATAGTGACAAGTAACATGACTTTATGACTGCACAGGTCCTTACAAGGCCCTAAAACACCCGCATGAGCTGAGAGGGTGAAATGACGCGTGCACTAACAAGTCCGTGTGTACGGAGCTCTGGAGGGGACACGGAGAGGTTAGAAAGATTGAGAGCTGAAAATAAATAAATAAAAACATTGCAAGAGCTCACCAAGGTTTTCATGTCGTGTGCAGTGCTTTAAAAAACTGGCTGAAAACCCTGCACGTTACAGGATCCTGTAACTTTGGTAGATTTAACTCAATATTTTCAGGATCTTGCAGGATCCCAGAGAAGCACATAATAATAATAATAATGATAATATTAATAATTATAATAATAATAATGATGTTTTTCAACCATAGATTTTTTCCTGTCCAGGCCTCCGTAGGCTCCCACTCATCTGACTGTGTTAATGAACTGCAATTGATCTCATTATAACCGGGAGCCGATGTGTCATTGGTGTACAGAAACACCCCACATTCCTGGAGTATATAAGAGCAGCAGACTGAAGCCTAACAAGATTCAGACTGAAGAGGAGAAGACAAAGAAGGTTGAGGGCAAAACAACAAAACTGGTCTTCTGCCGGTCCAGCTGAGCTGAGGTGACCCGGGTCACAGCAAACCCAGCTGACGTGGTAATGCAGTGATACGAGCCGCTGCTGGGATTCACTGGCGTGTCTGTCACGTTTGTTGCTGTGCATTCACATTTATGCTCATGTATTTAAATCACTCACAGTCGTTGAGCCTCATTCATGAAACATTCTGATGCACATGGAACAAACCGCCAAAGTGAATCAGAACGTTCCATGTGTGAGGACCAAAACTCCTGGGTTTGTTTCCCTCCTCCAATACAGGAAATCCATGTTGTTACAAACAGTTTGACTGGAAAATCAGACGATAATGTTCATACAAATAAGTGGTGCGGAGTGGTTTCCCACACGGATCTGTGGCTGACTGTTTTGCTATGAGCGTTGACTTCCGACTGGATCAGAGTTGAGGCTGGGGGTGACGGGTCAGAAGGTTCTGACTTCAAACTGCTGCAGGAGCTTTCAGAACTTCAGTCTTTACTCCAGTGGGTGAGGGAGTCGATGTAAAGCTTCATTTATTTTGACAGGTGACACCCCATCAAACATGCATGTCAACCGCACACTTTTCCACTTTGTTGCTCTTGTACTCGCAATGAGTCCAACTGCAAGAAGACATTTGTGTACAAATATCAGAGGAGTCGGAGGCTTCAAAGGTGGGAGCACAAAGCTACACCATGATTGAAGATGGCACGGCGGACGGCAAGCAAGGTGAGTAATCAGTAAGGTGTCTGCTGTGTTCAACCTGTGATAAAACATCATAGCGCCACATTTCTCTTCGAGGTGAGAACTTGATTTGAAGTTTTCCTACCTTTTCTCCTTTCGGGCCATCTCTCCCAGGCACCCCCGGCTCCCCCGGCTCGCCCTGTAAACAGTGGTGAAAGGAGACATATCTATCATCAGGCCTTCATCTCCTCACACACATTCATCTCCTCCTCCTCTCTGCTTCAGCGTGCTGCCGTGTTTCAACATCATTTCCCTTAGCCAGGATTTATGAAACGTCTCTTTTCCCTCCCTGCCTTTGAATAAAGGCAGATGCTCATTATGGAGGCAGGTGTGGGGAACAGATTGAACCTCTGCTACCATTCCTGGCATAAAACACTTCGATCTGCCTCTTCGCTCTAATTAATTCTTGAATTTGATTACTGATGGTCTGTGTAAGGATTCTGGACTTCCTCTCTGACATCATCCCTGTCTCTGCTTGTTCTAGCTTATCTCATCATCTCTCTCCCTCACTCATGCAGGCTGACTCAGAGAGCACAGGGTATGGCAAGGTGCAAGATACGGCAGCGAGAGAAAGGAAGGTGTGACATGAAGTGCTAATGCTACTAAACTCACTGGCTCGCCTGAGAGTCCTGGGAGTCCGGTAGGTCCAGGCAGGCCTTGCTTGCCCTGGTAAAACACAAAGAAAGCCAAAAGTTGACCCTGCTGAGTGACTTGCAGTGCAGCCATTTCCTCAGAGAGCAGTGTGGTTCAACTGCTGCTGCCGTTTTGATCACCAGTTAGCAGGAGCAGGTTTGCATGTTAGCTCTGATGAAAGCTTACATCCCAGTCAGGCTGTTTTCCTCGGGAGTTCTTTATACGTATCGTATATCCGACTCATTAGTGTCTTTGTATACCCAGAAGAACTCCACGTATTACCATGGAAACAGAGCTTTTAGCATCAGTGTCCTGATGATCTTCATATATGTGCAAGTGCTGTTGTTCATTCTTTAACAAGTGTGTTTACAGTGAAAGCAGAGTTGACCATCATGGAAACCTCGTCCGGCAGCCCGGTGGAGCAGTGGTCCTCACTGTGGCCCCCCATCAAGAAGGTTGTGGGTGGAGCCCCGGCTGCAGCACGGGGTCTTTCTGGGTGAGTCTCCATGTTCTCCCTGTTCCTGCTGGGTTCTCTCTGGTACTCCAGCTTCCTCCACAGTCCAAAGACATCAAGAGGGGACTAGGCTGATTGATTCTCTAAATTGACCGGAGGTGTGAATGTGAGTGTGAATGGTTGTCTGTCTCTTTGTGTTGGCCCTGCGATGGACTGGCGACCTGTCCTGGGTGAACCCCGCCTCTCGCCCGTAGCAACTGGGATAGGCTCCACCCCCCCCCCCCCCCACGACCCTTAATGGATGGATGGATGGATGGAAACCTCGTCCTCTTCACGCTCCCACTATCAGTAACATGACTGCAGGAATCCATTAAATGACCTGCTGCTGTACACCTGAGTGCTGTCTGCTCGTACAGGGCAGGTTGTTAGAAGCCTCGTGCGACTGGGAGCTGCTGGAGCAGCAGGCCTGAGATAAGTATGAGGGCTCACCTCTGCACCTTGATCTCCCTTGAGTCCAGGCACCCCCATGGTTCCCTGGTGTGTTCGCCACAGGAGTGACGACATGGTGCGAGGAGAGAAAAAGATCAGCTTTTTAATATGAGACTTTTTTTAACTTTAAATAACCCAGAGAGACAAACTATAATAGATACATGATTACAATCTGAATTTTACAGGAAATATCTCTTCTTGTCCATCGTCCCCAGAACCAGGCAGGAAGAGTCCCTTACAGGGAGCTGAGACCCAGGCTAGTTAGCTTAGCATCATGAATGGTATTAATAAAACAAGGGCTGATCCTGACATTCTCTACATCTGAAAATTGAGAGACGTTTTCCTTTTGGTCCTGATGGGGCGCAGTGATCTGACGCAGCGCCTCAAACCAAAGGTTATTTGAAGTCCACAAGTTGGTGTTCCTCTATCAAGCAAGTTGAGAAATGGCTTTGAAGGAGGACAGTTCAACTGTGGTGAGGAGGGAGTGTTTGATGCAACTAGAGGAGAGTTGATGTCTTGCTAGTCTGGCTGGAGGAGAATCTCAGATGTTCTCTGGCTCTGTCGCGCACCGGTGTGGAATGTGAAAGGTGGAAACAAAAGCTTTGCTCTGCAACAATCTGTATACGCAGTGAACATAAAGCATGTCACAGTCTGGTACTGCTGTCCAGCTTTCGAGTAAGTGTTAACTTCAACAAGTTACCTTGAAGCCTTGAAGTCCTTGAGCTCCATTTTCACCCTGCAGAATGGTAGGAGACAGATCAGGAGCCATCGTCCCTCAAAGAAAAGCAAAATGGTCAAGTAATCCATTCTTCCTGCTGAGTGTGGCAAGGTTGAGACGGGGAAGAACACACTCATGGAACGGTGGAGGATACGGCGCATTCTCAAAGAGGAGACAGACGGTCCCAGGTCTTAGGCCCATTCATTCAAATGATTGTCATTTCATTCATTTTAAGCCAACGTCATTCGCCACGTAATCAGGTACACAGCACAGCTTTATGAAATATCTTTCAACAAGACGCACCTAACAGAGGCTCGACTACAAACTCAATAATCAACTGTCCAGTGGACAGTTGATTATTGAGTAACCTGATTATCCTTCCTAACCTGCTGAACGCTGTCCAATCAAACTAAATCAGGTTATCAGCTGTGTCCTAGTGGAGGACGGCGGGCAGTTGGAACGGTGGAGCAACTGAGCACATTTCTCTGCTGCTGGAAACTCCAGCTCAGGATTTACAACTGAGACATAAATCTAAAGATGCTCTTTAAGAGGAAACACTGCTAGCTGCATCAGTGCTAAGACACACAACTCACTTCCTGTCTGGTAAGTGGCCGCCATCGCCTCTGCATCACTTATGCATAACCCGCAGTTTTGAGAGTTTGTCATAAACTATTAATGCCATAGCATTTGATTTCTGTATCTCAACGATTTCCTTCTCAGTTCAGTTTCATTCAGGCGTCAGTCTTTGACGGCTGCTGCACCAGCGTCCTCCGTGCTCCCTCATGTGGGCGCATCTGTTGACGTGGACACTGATAACTTGTCTACCAGCTGTATTTTGTGGTGCAGCCCAGCAGACCACCAGGATTTCATCAAACTCTGCACCTGAGCAGCGGGAGCTTTAATTGCTTTTTGAATCATTTGTTGGTTTTCGTTTCCTGACAAAGAAAACAGTTTCCACACTGTGGTGTCAAATGTTGGATCCAACATTTGACACCACAGTGTGGAAACTGAAAAAGTAACAACGTTTCTGAAATGAAATCATCTTGTCTGTGAACAATTAATTAGAGAATGACAAACCTCATCCCCCTTTTCTCCTTTCTGTGGTCTCTCCATCATTTCATCCTCCAACACAAGAGAAAACAGCATTAAACACGTGCGTGTAGACCTGAAGAACTACAGGTTCAGCTGCTTACAGTTCCGGAGAGCTGTCTTAGTCCGTGAGCCGTCACCACCTGGAAGACATGACAAGACTCAGACACCTGTGATCCATGAACAAGGGTGACACACAAAAAGGAAAAATAAAGTTCTGATGGAGGCAACATAGAGGGAAGCGTTGCTTCATGACTCACAAACACATTTTTCCAACCTGACTTCTATTTGTACCTCAAGATCTGATTTAAGATCAAGACCCAAACAGCTGGCCTTCAAATGACAGCACACAAGGAAACCCCAGATGAGACGGACCGAACCGCCCCAGACCGTCAGAGACGCAAACGGGTCACACAGGAAGTTCATATGAGGGCAGAAATACGTGATCGTTCATTTAATGCTGACAATTTAAAAAAGGAGAATGAAAAGTAAACAAACAAGTTTACAAAAAACAAGACAAAGAACATTCCTGAAGCGCTAAACCACATAAAGCACTTTAAAACAATAACCTTACACTCCTGAAATTCACACAAACAAATTCAGCTCAACTTGTTCAGAAAGGAGCAGATGAGAGCAATTCATCATAATCAGATCTACAATTACACACCCCTTTAAGGGTATTGCCGAGTATCCCTGTTTAATATATAACTCATTAGAATATGTATTTATGTTTGCTGCTCTCTTTATCTAATATACAGCCCCAAAACCTATAACAGGAACATGAGTCCTAATTTCATCGAGCACAGACCATCGGAGCGTTTCTCTCTTCTTTGTAGCCTGATTTATGTCAGAGCATCAATGATGATCTAATTCAAGGTGGTCGTGGTTGAGGACGACGCCGCAGGTCTACTTTTACTGAGCCAAGTTAGTATGACAGCCGAGATGACAGCCCAGATGACAGCCCAGATGACAGCCGAGATGGACAGAGCGCTCAGATCTCAGCACAGCTGCTGGGAGCATCTTAATACAGGTGATAACATAATCAGGCTAAAATCATACGCTGACACAATCCTGGGAGAATCCCGCTTTAATCCCACTTGGTTAAAAACTCTGAGATCTACAGTCAAATATGCAAGTTTATTCCAATAATGTTGCAACTAAAAATCAGTATCACAAAACACCCAGACTTTAAATGTTCTGACAATGAATCTGCTGGTCAGTAAACAGAAGGCAGCGTCTTCCTCTGCCTTCTGTCAGATAAAGAAGTCACCACTGGTACCGCTGCTTCAAGAACAGCCATAATTATCTTTACGGCGCTCGCTCACACGCCAGGTGACGGTAGACAGGTGCAGTCTGTTATGATGACAGTTTGGCTCATGATCAGAGCTCAGTTCTGAGACACACACACACACACATATATACATGTGCGCGCACACGCAGCATACCCGCTGGAGCAGGCACGACCACGTACAATATGTACTTACAATAAAATCGAATGGATCCTACTCAAAGGTTTCTAACAGTGGAGGCGATGAAAGCGCCAGAGGAGTCATCTCTAATTGTCTTTCTGGAGTCGTCAAATGTGATGGCGTTTCGTGCCCCTGCTTGTCTGTGCTTCGTGGTTGGAACCTCAGCCGCTGGTGAATAGGTGCTCTCTGTTTGTGGTTTTATGGCAGAATAAAACAAAGCCGCTTCACATCGGCAACAGTGACAATCTTTCAGCGTCCGGACCAAAGTAGGAGACGATGGGAGGGGAATGGAGGTTTGTGTGGCTGCCACCGTTTCCTTGTGTCCCTGCGGGTTTGTGAGACTATCGCTGCATAATTAAGGCCTGCTGTATATACATGAGACCTTCTCTGCACCCTGAACGCTCAGAGTGACCTGAGACAAGGTGCTGAGTCACCCGCCGGGCCGGCAGAGAGATTCCTGCATCCACTCAGAGTCCGAGTGCAGCCGCTTCCACTGCTCTCAGCAGCACCACTGCGAGACCTGAACACATATTTCAGCCCAACAGGAGCAGACAACTATTGCACGCAACGATTTACTCAGAAGAACTTAGAATATCAGATTCAGTTTAATGGATTATGAAACTATATACTAAAGCAATACTGACAGCTATAAAAGCAGGACAGAAAAGACTGCCACTTTAAGGCTGTCTGGGAAAGTGATGGCCGCGCACGCCTGTAAAACCGCTGTTCCTCCCCGCCACTAATACACAGAGGCACAAGAAGGTTTATGAAGGGGAGGGTAATGATGTGAGCCCTCACTTCTGCTGTGTAAGGGAAATCGATGCTTAACTGCCAAAATTATCTGCCACAGGAAAGCAGAGAGCACAGACAGAGACGGGTGCTAAATATTCAAAGGGCCTCATTTATCAAATGACTAATGTTTTCCCCTCCGCTGTAGAATACGTGTCCCGGAGTCGCAGTGACCCGCACCTCACTGCACAAGAGTGAGCCTTCTGATAGTTCCACAGACGCAATTTAGAGCGACAAGGCCAAAAATAATTGCACAGCAGTGTAGAACAGGCATTAAATCCGCCCACACGGATATCTGCTCTTATTAAGAGAGTAAACTAATTGTTGGTTAGACAGAAACCAGTGTAACCAGCACCGCGGATCACTGTCATTCAAATGTCTGATTTTCATGTTAATTACTTGCTAGCAGGCAGTGAACGACGGAAGAGAGAGAACTTTGTTTCATGTCTGAAGGCTTCAGCAGCTCAACAGGCAGCAGATCATTAGAACAACATCCATCAGGACGGACGGACGGACGCGGCCGGCTAAATGTCAAACCCTCGCCACCTGACGCGTGGGCTCACAACCTTTCTTCATCTGCCACTTTTTATAAACTGAATATTATATAATTCCATGTCATTTTCCACTGCAAAAAGTTTTGCCAAATATATTTGTCTGAAAAGTGTTCAAAAGAAGAATGAAACCTCAAGCAGCATCTCAGCAAGTTGTTTCAAGGCAGCATCATGGAAGTCTGCTGACTGCAGGGGGTCACGACTCACGTGCCCCTCGTCTAATTAGCTCATCCCACTCAGGGCTACAGAGGCTTGACGAGGCAGAGCCGCTGCACACAATCGGAACTTTTCACATGAAATATTTCTCGGTACACTCTGCTTGTTCCACTGACAGATTACTTCACTAATTACTACCAAAATAAAAGCAGACATTTTTTTGCTTCTGATAATTAAAATTATCTTTCAGTGAGAAAAGCACAATATTCTGATGGATATTCTCTAAACAACAAACCTCTTCATCCGACTGACTTCAGTGGTTCTGGATGATGTTACGTGTAATAAGATAAATTGACATGAATGTAAAATATAATTGGAAAGATTTGACATCCAAGTATAAAGCAGGGTGATGTTGCTGCTTGAAGGAAGAAAAATAATACAAAACCTATAAATAAAGCAAATAAGCTCAACTAAAAGTGATTCGTCAAATTAAAGATTTCATTTATACGGCACTTTTCATTCAAACCACACAAATCAATTTGTGTCCCTTGGTGAGCTCAGCCCCGCCCCCGGCATCACCTTCACCTGTGACCACAGCCAGACATCAGGGCTTCTCTCATCTAAAAGCACTGTCAGCATCTCTCAACAACAAAAGCCCTCCTCCAATCCATACTTCTACAACTCACGACCGTTATAAACACAGCACACACTCACACTGAGGACTTCTTCTGCTCGCTACTGTGTGTATTTTGAAAGAACACACTGACTGCGATCTCACTTCCCCTGAGAAATCCAACTCATCTCAGCTGCCTTGAAGATCCTGCTCTTCTTCGAGACCGATCCAAGAGAGAGAAAGTCTTCCCTCAACACGCTACAGCTCAAGTTACAACACGTCTGTCAGTTCCATGAAGATGTGCCGCCATGACACCATGACACCAGTGTAACCGCCTAACACTGCTGCTGGTTTCTCCACCCTGGTTTCTGTGGTTTGTCATCATACAACAACCCAGGTCCCCCTCCTATTAATGAATTGAATCCACTGTTGAGGCCTGTATGAGTGGAGCCATGCAATGCGGCTATCAGGGTGATAAGGAACGTCTAGACAGACTCTTAATAATTCATGAAAACAAAAGCTGAACGGGTTATAAATGCAGACGAAGTGGTCTCTTACCACTTTATTGTACTTACAGGACCAGGAGGGCCAGGAGGGCCAGGAGGGCCGGCATCACCCTAACAACAACATACAGAGAGAAAATGTCAGTTAATGAACGTGCACAATGCAAAGAAAGGTACTTGTGAAAGCAGTGAAAAGGTTTTAGAGCAGCAGGACCAACCAAGAACATTCTGTCTGACTCAAGTGCTGGGAGGAGAAACACCAGGTGATGACAACAAGAATATTTAGTAAATCTACCTCAAAATACTTCATGTGCTCAGTACAGAACATTCCTGAAGCTGTGGCATGGTTCACCAAGCACACACAACCTTTGTGATGGGTGTGCCGGGGGCTTCAGGGAGCTGCAGAAGGCCCTTAATTGTGATGCATTGCAATCGGGAGCCTGCACTCTCGCATTCATCATTTATAAGCTATTACTTTCATGCTTTCAGCACAACAAGAAAACACAGCACAACAACTCTATAGATACTATAAATACCAGAGTACCTCTCAGCATATTTGTACATTCACAAACAAGTTCACAAAATGGAGATTACGATTGAAAGAACGGAATGTTCTGAATGTGCCGTGGTTCCTGGAGAAGGTCTGAGCCTGAGCTTCCTGCCAGGGCGCTTCTGCATCACATCCTTCTCCTCCTCCAAGTTTCTTCCTCAGGCTCAGACCCCAGATGAATATCTTCAACATTTCTAGATGGATTGTGTTCTTTTGAAATGCCATCAACTTCTACCCAGAGCTTATATTTGGCTACCTTGTGCAATCAAAGGTTTGGAGAATTTATGCCTAATTGACCTGATCCAACTATTTGAGTGAGCACTGGTTTGGAAATTCAGAGAGAGACCATTAGCGCACTTCAAAGCAACAGTCTCTATAGATGCAGGACTCAGGTTAAGATGGAGAGAACAACAGGTGATGAAAGGAAAGACTCACAGTCACAACAAAGCAAAACAAGATACATGAAGCTTTGAAAACTGTGAAAAAACAGTGTTGCCTGATAATTCAATTACTGCTGGAGTCACATTTTTAGCCTCTGAATTACTGAAAGAGCCTTCCTTTACATCAGTGATGCTTTACACACACACACACAGACACACACAGACACACACACACACACACACACACACACACACACACACACTTGACTTTGATGTGACTTACTTTTTGTCCTTTCATCCTGCTGGTGCCCTCGGCGCCCGGCTGACCCTGCGGGAGGAGGCCTTGGTTAATGAATCTGTAGCTCGGCGGCACTGTAAATGTGGCTGCAGGAAAATACATACAGGGTCTCCTCTGTCTCCTTTCAGCCCCTTTTCTCCTGGGACACCAGACTCACCCTTCTCCCCCTGTGTGTGAAGAGAGCAGATCCTTCCTCGAGACTGACACCACTAGACAAAAAGCTCAGAGTGAAACTTTTAGGCAAGAAAGAACAAACTCATCTCAGACTCCAAATTCACTGAGATTCCAATAACACACCAGTAGCTGGTTGTTAGTCCAGCACATCCCTGAAAACCCCGGTAGCACTGCAGCACTGGGAATCTTCTAATCATCCCACACTTATCGTGGCGGTTGCGGTTAGCCGCAGCATTCCAGGGATCCAACACTGTTAAGGTAGCATTGAAGTTCTTATGTTACAAATTAAGCTGTCAGAGTCATCGTCCTCCTAAACCTGCATTGGGTTTTCATCAGATTTTTCATCACTCGTATAACCTGCAGGTAGAAAGCGTCACCGTGGCGAACTGGAGCCCGACCAGCAGCCGATGGCGACCGTCTCGGTATCACAGCTGATTGCAGTGTTTTAGCATGTGCTAGGATGTTTGCAATCACTCTGAGGAGGTTTTACTCCTACATGACAAATCAAATACTTTAGTTTCCATCGATGATCATGTGTCTCCTTACTCTGGGGTGAGCGCTGGAGTCCCTCAGGGGTGCATACCGGAGCCAGCATATATTCACTGCGTAACACTCACCTCTACATGCAGATGTAACAACGCAAAGGGGTTCTTTTAGGTGAGGGAATTAATCAAACCAGAAAATTACAAAGATTATGCTGCTGGCCTGTGTGAATTAATTGATTTAGAGGAAAACATATCTCACCAAACAACTTAAGGCAAAACTACTTTGATTGATCAGTATTAATTAAGGAGGCGGTGCACAAAGAAAACTGAAACTGTGCGTTGGATTGTATGAGAGAAATTTAATTATATTTAACAAAAATTGCCCCTGAAAGTTAACTTTCACAAATTCTTAATCATCCTAAATGTCAATTAAAACAAACTATTCGTCCAAAGTTCCAAAATGTCCTTTTGAGTATTTCAAATCTAAAGGTCCGACTTTTGAGGTTAACAAAATGAAGTCCTGCCAAGTGTGCACACATTAAGAAAACACAAATAGATCCACAGAAAAAGTGGGAGAGTCGTGTGAGACGTGCCGTGTAAAAAAAATGAGCTCTTTCTTCTGGGTGAGGAGGAGACACGCGCCAGCAATATTAAACTCCTCAGTGTTCCACTTGAACTTGATGTTGCATCATACACAATCATTTGAGTGACTGGGTCACAACTGTTTGGTGTGAACGATCCCACTTGGCCACTTTTTTGCAAAGCCATGAAACGTACTTCCATCACTACGCTGACGCTACGCAGCTTTGTCTCCCTGTACAACCTGCAAGCCTTTAAACCTCTGGGGTCTTGTGAACCACCTTCAAGATATTCACAAGGGTTTTCAGCAAATGTCCTTGAATCAAACTGAGATAAGACAGCGAGCCATCATGCTTCATGGACACCTGCATGCTACTGTCCAGTCCTCAATGCCATTAGCATTGGCGTGGAAGCTCAGAGCGCTCAGGAACACTCAGGTGATCCACCGGTGCTACGATCTGAGAAACATGGTGATCATTCAAGCAGTGCTGAGTATTAATGACATTTGTGCTTTTATTTGTGATCTGTGCACTATTGTAGGAGTCTCCTATCAGGTGCAGTATATATCAGATATCACGTGTCAGATTTAAAATTGTACATAGTTTTAAATCTGAGTTAGAACGTCTATAGAGCCAAAGATAGGAGAACACGTTACTTGTTTACTGGCCTTACACTGGCTGGCGGTTGTTTTAAAAAGGGCTTTTATCTATCTTTTTATCTTGTCTATTTACAAAAGAAGAAAATAAGACAAACGTTAGTGTAAGGACGTGTAGGAAATACTTCAGACACTCTGAAGTATCTGAAGTATTTGTTTAGAAATCTGAGTGGAAGAGGAACATGTGAGAAAGGCTGAAGCACGTCTTCACTCCTCACTGGCACTGACAATAACTTCCGCGTCCTCCCTCCTTTAGCTCACCAACATCTGCCACAGATACCATTCATTTAATGAGATATCGCCACTGTTGCTTCATCCAAATTATGAGCTCTTATTAAGTCAGTAGACTGCTGCCATATATGAGCAGATGGATTGTCCAATTAATATTTTAGATGAGGAGATTGGGGCAGGTCACAAAATTGACTTTGAGGACTGATTTAATTCTGTACTCTGTCATCGAAATGGAAGCTCCTGCTTCTATCCCTGTATCAGAAAATATAAGGAAACATTCCTCACTCTATGTAGAAAATGTGCATGCCTGATGTACACTCTCCAAGGTGCCCTATACCTGATGTACACTCTCCAGGGTGCCCTGTACCTGATGTACAGTCTCCAGGGTGCCCTATACCTGATGTACACTCTCCAAGGTGCCCTATACCTGATGTACACTCTCCAGGGTGCCCTGTACCTGATGTACAGTCTCCAGGGTGCCCTATACCTGATGTACACTCTCCAAGGTGCCCTGTACCTGATGTACACTCTCCAGGGTGCCCTGTACCTGATGTACAGTCTCCAGGGTGCCCTATACCTGATGTACACTCTCCAAGGTGCCCTATACCTGATGTACAGTCTCCAGGGTGCCCTATACCTGATGTACACTCTCCAAGGTGCCCTATACCTGATGTACAGTCTCCAGGGTGCCCTATACCTGATGTACACTCTCCAGGGTGCCCTATACCTGATGTACACTCTCCAAGGTGCCCTATACCTGATGTACAGTCTCCAGGGTGCCCTATACCTGATGTACACTCTCCAAGGTGCCCTATACCTGATGTACAGTCTCCAGGGTGCCCTATGCCTGATGTACACTCTCCAAGGTGCCCTATACCTGATGTACACTATCCAGGGTGCCCTGTACCTGATGTACACTCTCCAGGGTGCCCTATACCTGATGTACACTCTCCAGGGTGCCCTATACCTGATGTACACTATCCAGGGTGCCCTGTACCTGATGTACACTCTCCAAGGTGCCCTGTACCTGATGTACACTCTCCAGGGTGCCCTGTACCTGATGTACACTCTCAAGGGTGCCCTGTACCTGATGTACACTCTCCAGGGTGCCCTGTACCTGATGTACACTCTCCAAGGTGCCCTATACCTGATGTACACTGTCCAGGGTGCCCTGTACCTGATGTACACTCTCCAGGGTGCCCTATACCTGATGTACACTCTCCAGGGTGCCCTATACCTGATGTACACTATCCAGGGTGCCCTATACCTGATGTACACTCTCCAGGGTGCCCTGTACCTGATGTACACTCTCCAAGGTGCCCTATACCTGATGTACACTCTCCAGGGTGCCCTGTACCTGATGTACACTCTCCAAGGTGCCCTATACCTGATGTACACTCTCCAGGGTGCCCTGTACCTGATGTACACTCTCCAAGGTGCCCTATACCTGATGTACACTCTCCAGGGTGCCCTGTACCTGATGTACACTCTCAAGGGTGCCCTGTACCTGATGTACACTCTCCAAGGTGCCCTGTACCTGATGTACACTCTCCAAGGTGCCCTGTACCTGATGTACACTATCCAGGGTGCCCTGTACCTGATGTACACTCTCCAGGGTGCCCTATACCTGATGTACACTATCCAGGGTGCCCTATACCTGATGTACACTCTCCAGGGTGCCCTATACCTGATGTACACTCTCCAGGGTGCCCTATACCTGATGTACACTCTCCAAGGTGCCCTATACCTGATGTACACTCTCCAGGGTGCCCTGTACCTGATGTACACTATCCAGGGTGCCCTGTACCTGATGTACACTCTCCAAGGTGCCCTATACCTGATGTACACTGTCCAGGGTGCCCTATACCTGATGTACACTCTCCAGGGTGCCCTATACCTGATGTACACTCTCCAGGGTGCCCTATACCTGATGTACACTCTCCAGGGTGCCCTATACCTGATGTACACTCTCCAAGGTGCCCTGTACCTGATGTACACTATCCAGGGTGCCCTATACCTGATGTACACTCTCCAGGGTGCCCTATACCTGATGTACACTCTCCAGGGTGCCCTATACCTGATGTACACTCTCCAGGGTGCCCTATACCTGATGTACACTCTCCAGGGTGCCCTATACCTGATGTACACTCTCCAAGGTGCCCTGTACCTGATGTACACTATCCAGGGTGCCCTATACCTGATGTACACTCTCCAGGGTGCCCTATACCTGATGTACACTGTCCAGGGTGCCCTATACCTGATGTACACTCTCCAGGGTGCCCTATACCTGATGTACACTCTCCAGGGTGCCCTATACCTGATGTACACTCTCCAGGGTGCCCTGTACCTGATGTACACTCTCCAAGGTGCCCTATACCTGATGTACACTCTCCAGGGTGCCCTGTACCTGATGTACACTCTCCAAGGTGCCCTGTACCTGATGTACACTCTCCAGGGTGCCCTGTACCTGATGTACACTATCCAGGGTGCCCTATACCTGATGTACACTCTCCAGGGTGCCCTATACCTGATGTACAGTCTCCAAGGTGCCCTGTACCTGATGTACACTATCCAGGGTGCCCTATAACTGATGTACACTCTCCAGGGTGCCCTGTACCTGATGTACACTCTCCAGGGTGCCCTGTACCTGATGTACACTATCCAGGGTGCCCTGTACCTGATGTACACTATCCAGGGTGCCCTGTACCTGATGTACACTCTCCAGGGTGCCCTGTACCTGATGTACACTCTCCAAGGTGCCCTGTACCTGATGTACACTCTCCAGGGTGCCCTGTACCTGATGTACACTATCCAGGGTGCCCTATACCTGATGTACACTCTCCAGGGTGCCCTATACCTGATGTACAGTCTCCAAGGTGCCCTGTACCTGATGTACACTATCCAGGGTGCCCTATAACTGATGTACACTCTCCAGGGTGCCCTGTACCTGATGTACACTCTCCAGGGTGCCCTGTACCTGATGTACACTATCCAGGGTGCCCTGTACCTGATGTACACTATCCAGGGTGCCCTGTACCTGATGTACACTCTCCAAGGTGCCCTGTACCTGATGTACACTATCCAGGGTGCCCTGTACCTGATGTACACTCTCCTGACCTCAACCCCACTCAACACTTAAGGGCTCAGCGGCGGCCTGCTGGTGGCGCCAGAGTGACCAACGCAACCACGTTGGCTGACCTGCAACAAATGCTGGTTGCCAAGCAGCACCAAACAAAAAATTCTTTACTGTTTGTGCAATGGTTACCATGATAAAACACACAAACTACGCCATAAATGTTGGCATTTCATCAGCCACACTAACACCATGACAAAGTCAGCCAACTATCATTTAAATAATATATCCAGGATCTGCAACTGTCCGTTTGCAGGATCTGAAAGAACCTGAAGACCAGTTCATATTTAGTCATAATGGCGCCCATTCTTATGATGCTAATGACGGCCTCTTAGTTACGGTTTGTGCTCCGATGACACGCCGTCTACATACCAAAATGGGGCTGGACACGCCCCAAATGCATGGCGTCTCTCACCAAGCGCCTGGTGCCATAGATCACTTCGATAGAGCCCCAAGTGTGTGGCGCTCTGTTGATGCTGAGCCTGACGGTGACTTAGGCTCTTGCCTGCCTGCTGTGAAACTGAAATAAAGACTTGTTCTTGAACTTTTGCATTTTTGTCTCCAAGTTCTGCTTTTGATTCCCAGTATTAGGGTTCTGAGCCATTACACCACCACCATCTGCAAAAATCTGTCAGAACCTGTTTGACTGTCAGTGGGAGATACAGTTATGGAGATGTGATACATGAGAGCACCGTCTTCCCAGCACATCTTCAACATTTTTTTCCATTTTAAAATATTCACATGCTGCTGAGTGAGTCTGATGAGGCTGCACTTGCACAGATGTTACACAAGCTACAGTTTAGTCCAACGCTATATTTTCTGTCTTAGCTAAAAAATGCAGAAGGATGGCTACTGAGAAGTGGTGGAGGCTCTCCGTGCCGGCTGGAGGTTGGCTACTCACCATTAAAATGTAGAGTTATGTAAAGTCCTTTAAATGCATAGTTATACATTATTGCAGTTCAAATATAGAGTTACTCTCTGGAACAAAAAAATGTCTGTCCCCCTCAATCAGCATGAATTTGTAATGATAAAGTGAACATGTATGTGTAATGTAGAGTCATGATTGTTTTATGACGAGGGCAAGACTGGCATGCACATTAAATATAAATGCATTCAAGCGATGAACCAGAGTTAAAGTCCCATCCTGCCCTGCTGCACCGTGAGCTAACACAGGTCTTACAAAATACTCCAATCCCTTTTCTGTTTGTCTTCATCTCATTCTAACCTAATCTCAAACGGCACACTTTGTCTGCCATAAATGTAAATGAGGTTGAACATGTGGAGTGAGGGGAAGTGTGGATTCCACGGTGTGTGAACTGTGCAGCTTATGGTTTCATAGCATTTTTCATCTAAACAACATTCCTCCTCTCACTAAGTATTCCTACAGCAATTCCCAAACCTTTGGAGTTATAATAAGTCTGTCCTCGTACAGAAAACTTTCTTTTCAAGGTTGACCAGCTGACACGTCTCCACCCTCTGGGCTGCGGGAGCAGGAGAAAGTGTGCGTCCTGTGCTGACATCCTAGTAAACGACGCACCTATACATCAAACGAACAGCTGCAGTCAAGAGGTTGCCCACCACACGCTACCTTCCCCTGTCAGCTTGATCACAAGTGGGCCATTGGAGCTTGTTGGGGGGGGGGGGGGGGGGTGGTGGAGAAAGTTTGGTAAGGGAGCAGAGATAGTAGGAGGTCCTTTCAGGTCCACGTCTGAGAATTTTTTACACCACATATGTTATGTTCCTCTGGTGAGCTACAGCACCCCTGGGCTTCATGAAAATGATTGCAGCTCCTTTTTGTAAAGGCACTGAACATAATGGCCATCTGTCTGTTTGGAGTGTGAGCTCTGAGCCACGCCGTGCGGCGCTGCAGGAGGTGCATGCTGGGAAGAGCTATTTAACTTGCATACAGTAGCAGTCAGGCTAGAATTGACTGAGAGGTGCCATTTCTGATGAGGGAGACCTGCTTCTGTCTACAGACACAAAAAATGTCATTCAAGGACAAAGCAGGTTTTGCTTGGAGTCCCACATGTGTCCTGCTTGTTTTCACAATGCATCTTAATGTCTGTGCAGATGACGGAGGACCGCTGGAACGAACACTGCTCATAATCACCCAGACCGGCCCAGCAACACTGGCCTGTGTGAGCCTTCACCCACAAACTCACTCAGTCTCTTATCAGCCTTCCCATATTTCAATAATGATTTCCAATGACTTCTCCACAATATTTCATCACCAAATCTGCAGCTGCAGGATTGTGGATGTGCCTGCAAAGACGCACTGAGCCATGCTGACACACCACCAACACTGAAATGGTGACACGCCACAGTGTGAATGTCTGACTATTTAGTAAACTGCTTTATTTTTGCATTATAATCCATTCTAAATCTCCCAGGTTTTGCATGACTGTGTGAAGCCTGTCTTAAATAATATTTTCAATATGTTCACCATCCAGTTTGTTACCCACATGATCATTAAAAAGAATGAAAGAGGGACTGATGGCTGGAGCCAGACTGAATGTGCTCAGTCATTTTGAAGTCACCCTTCCCGGACGTGCAGGTAAGAGCTGATGTGTTAAACAGGACGACAGCCAAAATCTACTTTAAATGCAAATGTCAGAGCCTGTGACATGTATCAAGGTTCCGTGTGATACCTCGACACTTGCTCCTTCAGAGGAGACTCTGTGATTAGAAGCAGTGGAGAAGCTGCTTCTCTCAGCCAAAGAGTTAAATGGAACCCCCTGTCAAATAAAGGTGAATTCTGACAGTTTTTTTGACGACTGCATGTTATGTTTCGAACCCTATCTCCTTCATAAACCCTTATTTAAAACTGCTACTTTACCTGAGAAACACCCGAACTGCATGGTTTTGTAACCTTTAATTAAGTAATGTGGGCTCTTGCAGACGTGCCCAGCCTCTGTCTCTGTGTGTCTTTGTTGTGTGGCGTCATGGTGCAATGCTATTTGACATTGAAAACTAACTGCTGCCCCTCATCTGCAAACACTGTCCTGCTGCCAATGGAAACGAGAGTGTGATGCCCGACTGTGTGTTTTGAATAGATGATTTTGCCCCTGAGATCCACCTCAGCAAAACAGGTGACTCATAAATGCCAGTACCAGGGGACAGAGGCAAAGCTGGCACATGCTCGGGGTGTCATCAGGACCTTTAGAAATGTCAACCATCTCCATCCTGCCTTTCTTTGACTTTGTGTCCTACAACTTTATGAGTTATTAAGGTGGCAGGGGATACCCGGAGTCATGCAGGAGAGGTTTAACAGAGAGTGGCTCAATTATGCCACGGATAATTGAACCTATTGAGCGTGACAGAATCTTTCTGGATTTCTGGACAAAATAAAGACAAACCCTTTGCCCAGATCAAGAGTGTGATCAGGGCAATAGTGCATGAAAATAATTGGACACTCAGAGCATCAGAGCTACGTGACAATCGTGTTTGTCCTGACATCGGAGCAGCTGGGAGTCTGACGAGCTGTCTCCTGTCACATGGTGGTGATTGTGCCTCCAGTGTGTGGGTCCCTACTCCACTACAACCCCTCTGCTTTAGTGATAACACAGGAAATTCCAAACAGCCTTCAGATGCACACAAGCCAGAATCTTTGGACACACACAAAAAAAGTTACATTGTTTGTTAGTACACAACAAGTGTTGGTCTTAATGAGAATATAATCCTGTTCATACTGAGCTCTTGCTATAGAGGATGGAATGCAGGATCCAGTGGGTTCTATTGAACAGTAGCACGCTGCAGTGAGAATCCCATTTCCAGTTGCCAGCATGTCTGTTTCATATCCATGTTTTGACAAATTACAACCAGAATACGACTGCAGCTAAATGAGTGAGTAGCTCATGAACGGAGTTGCCCGACGGCCTCGCCAGCATGTAGGCTGTGAGTGTGACACCGCGATCATACAGGGTTGCTGCTGTGCTTCCTGCAGCAGGTGCATCCCTGTGCTCTGTCTTGATAGCATGTCTGTACTGAAGCTGCTGTGAGAAATCAGCATAGCCCAAAATAGACATGAAAAAGCTAGAAAATATCCTGCTTCTCAAAGCCACGACAGAGCTGAGCTCCTCGATCGTGAATGTGCTCTTCCTGAAATTGTTGTTGACATGCAGCAATGATCGATGCCATAAACTGAACTGCAAATTTGCAGGTTCGCAGGAGTTCATCCTCAGGCTTTCGTTGTATCTTTTAATCTTCTTGGCAGTGAGAGTTATCACCAACTGCCATCTTAGCCTCCTCCATCGTCAAATGTTTTGGGCCTTGTCAGGAGATTCACTTCACAATCTGAATTTGATCCATGTGGTCTGAGCAAATTTAGATGGTCTTGAGAAGTCGCTCGGTCAGTGATTGTGTGTGTGTGTGTGTGTGTGTGTGTGTGTGTGTGTGTGTGTGTGCCTGACTTACAGGTGGGCCGCTGGGTCCAGGCTGCCCCGTCTTTCCTCTCCGGCCCTGAAGGAGGGAGAAGTTGAAGATGAGTAAGTGAGGATGGAACAACAGGTGTGATTGGGCAAACATGCTGCCAGCGATCAAGGTTAGACAGTGACTCCTGTCAGAGCTCTAATTGGCTTTTAATTAACAACAAGAAAACAGCTTAATAGCTGCACCCCATGTGGCCTGCTAGTCTTTGTTCCCTCCTCTGGTTTACTGCCTCATTTCCAGCTGTGTCAGTCCCTCGATGTATCAATCAAACCCGAGAGCGCATACAGCAGCGAGCGGGCCGAGTCAGCGTGCTGTCCAACAAGGTCAGGGGGGAGCGGCCGTTAGCTTGTTTCACCGCTGAGGTTTTGGGACATCTTGAATTGCAAAAAGCCTCAGTACTTGAAAATCTGTAAGCTGACATCTTAATGAGATGTAATGCTATCTGAACCAAACTGAAGTTGGTATAATTTACGAGGGTTTATGTTGGCGTGAGAAAAGAGGATAAAGCTGCGTCCTAGCCTTACAGCCACCCCGTAAACTGGCAGAGCATCGCTGGCTGGGTGTTAGAGGGCTGCCTGGAATTAACTGGCTATCACACACACAAGACGGCTGTAGAATCTACTCAATTAGGAGACGCTAATGCTGGAGCCGGTATCAATTCACTGTACAGCAGCGTAATCAACAGCAAAAATGAGACACAATACACATCTCTGTATCCTGTGTAAATACGATTACTCCTCTGGAATAGGAGTTTCATAATCTGACACAACTGCTACATTCAAACAATACAGTTCTTCCTGTGTGTGTCAGAAACACATTCAAGTTAGAAGATGAGTAAATCTGTGGGGGAAAAGATCACTCGCTGCCAAAAAAAGAGAAGAGTGACAAAGCAACGCCCCCGCCTCCTTCCTCTGACGCTCCATGTATGTAGACTCTGATTAAATGGGTCAAATTCGACATGAAACTGCAAGCAGGACAAAGGAAGGAACGCGCTTGGGCGCTGGGCGAGTGTTGTCCTCAGATCATTACGAAAGCAGATGCAGCAAAGATGCAGTACAGTAAATATTAACCTTAATAATGGCACAATGGATCCCATCTGCGCCTCCTCCTGGGAATTGTGTGCTTTCCTATGTTCACGCTGTTTGATGAACCAACAGCCTTTGATCATGAGCGCGGCGCTCTGCAGCTACACCCTTTCATGCGAGCATGAATTAATGCTTTGACAAAAAAAGTAAGACCTTAATTATCCTTTTCTTCAAATGAGTGACATTATATTTCATCGGAATAACCTCTAATGTGAGCAGGGCAGCTGACTGGTGAGAGCTACGGCTCCAGGCTGGTGTATGTTGATGCTAAACACACCACCACAGTGGGAAGGTCGATCTCCCACAAACAACCACAGCAGCTCACTAACAGTGGACGACTTCTGAGACCGATCCGACGGTTCCTTCACCCCCGCTGCTGCCCTTTCTCCCCTGAACTCCACAACAAAAGCAGATTACACAGATAAGTAATTTAGCGAATGAATATTTCATATGCTCTTATTCCAAGCAGGTCATGAATTATGCAGTTTTTAGAATTATTTCTCCACATTTGCCGTTATATCTCTTTCAACTCCAAAGTGCATACTAATTGTATGACCATGATATTTGCATATCATTATGAAAATAAACAGTGGAACTCTGGGGTTTACGCCACATGATTAAAGATGGGCCTGAAGCCGCCATCCGGTTGAGCCACAACACATAGTTTCACCAGAGCCACGGTTCACCCCCCCTTTGTTCCTCACTGGGCACTGGGCACAGGGGGACAGTGCTACGTTATGAAGGAGTTGCAAGCAGGACCTTTAGTGCAGAACTTGTAATTCATCACCGCTGCAACTGAGAACGTCCTGACTGGAGGTGTCTCAACAGTTTCAGTGAAACAATCACTAGGATTTCAGCAATGACAACTTCCAGTCTGTTGACCAATCAGATGCTCCACGTTCTTATTCTACTGTTTTCTTGATGGTAGCGTCCAGTTAGGAGCTGCCACAGATGAGCAGGGGACCAGATGGTGATCACTTAGCTTCTCGCCGTGTATTTCCGCCAGAGAGGAGCGGCGAGCTGCGGCTGGGACATGACAGGTGGAAACCACATCGTTTCATAGAACCGCCACACCGCAGCTGCAACACAACGGATCCTCTGAGATTAAAAAGGGCCACAACCAGCTACAAAAGAGCGGCTCACAGACCAGGGGTTGAGCATCGTGGGTTTAAAAAACAACTGCTTGCAGACCTCAAATCCAATATAAAAGCCATCTTCACACAAATGTCCTTCTGATGAGTCGTGCAGTCTGACATCAAACCAGCTCTTTGCTTCACCTCTGAGAGTTGATTTTCCTCTTTGATTCCTCTTACACTTAAGATTTAAAGTGAACCAAAGCAAAATGCCACACTTTTACTTTAACAGCCACTTGTTTCACTGTGTAACACCTCTCAACTCTGTTGTACGTGTTCAAAGACTTGATGTGTCTCAAGTTCCGGCCACAAATATGTTCATGTCACAGTTAGTGAGCAACAAGCAGCAGAGGTGCTCTGAGGAGGGTGAGCAAAGGTCACCAATCTCTCAGGTTTGTCACATCGCAATGACACTCATGTCACAGGCCAAGGGGGGTGGGGGGGCAGCCACAGCCAGTCGACCGCATACATGCAAAGGAGATGTCACAGCACTCGCTGCTGGTCCAGGTCCCCCTCCCTGAGAGAAGCTGGATCCTGAGCCCCCATCGAGGAGGATCTTCAGAGGCCGAGGCTCTTCACAGATGAGTCATCATCATGAAGATGGTTGATGGCGTGTTCAGTGTCATGTTAGCCAGCTGTGTTGATGTCGGTGTTGTGGTCTGGGGTGTACATGTGAAACCTTTGACCCCAAGACCAGATCGCTCTCGCCAGCAGACCAGATCCCCCCCAGACAGCAGACCAGATCCCCCCCAGACAGCAGACCAGATCCCCCCAGACAGCAGACCAGATCCCTCCAGCCACAGACCAGATCCCCCCAGACAGCAGACCAGATCCCTCCAGCCACAGACCAGATCCCCTCAGACAGCAGACCAGATCCCTCCAGCCAGCAGCATCTTCAGAGGAAAACATTTCCAAAATCAAACAGCAGGATGTTAATGAATGTTTTTAACTGCTGTTCAACTTGATTCCAGCAGAGGGCACCATCCACAGTAGGACAGGACTAGAGGCCTGAAGTTGAATTTGCTGTTGAGACGACAGACTGAGGCAGGAGCAGCTCTGACAGAGAAGAGTTGACTCTGGTGGGTCTTGAACCAAACGCTAGGCGTTCACATCGTCACGGGTCGGGTCGGACGCAGCATGTTTGATACCTCCAGACGGAATTGTGACCTAGCACGCTAACTACGCCACCAGCGACATCGCAGGGAAAAGAACCCTGAAGTTGTCGTCCAGTATAAATGTTAGGAAGAACATTGCTCTCGTGTACCTGCATTATTTTGACAAAATCTTTGAACTGAACCACTGTTCATAAAATATTCACGCCTCTTGAATGTTGTGTTTATTCCTTTGTTCAGTCCCCCCTCAACCCTCCGAGGCGTTAGTTGATGAACTCCTCTGTTTCTTAAAGCAAAATTCTGTGATTTCTGCCCCTTAAAAAAGATCTTGTTTTCCTGGTGAGGAGCGAGGACTCAACACCAGAGGGCAGGTACGTGTCAGAAGTGAGAGGCAGTGTGAGGCCGTCTCTAGGCAACAAGCCTGAACAGGAAACTCCAACTGGAGCTTTCAACTTTAAAAAGAAGGAACATAAAGTGAAAGAACGAAACATGGTAACACAGCAGTGCACGCGGAGGACGACAAGAATCATTTGGCTTTGGTGTGTGGAGTCTCCGGACCGCTAGAGCCTCGTCTGCCCGCAGCTGACTGACCTGCTGCAGCGTCCGCTCCCGTCAGCTGCCCGTGGAGAACATGAGTGCAATTACAGCCTCAATGGCTACTGTGCAAATAAGCCAGCAGGGCGACTCTGCCTTCACTAAGCTAGGAGCAAGCCCCAACCATAATATAATTGCATTACTCCCATCTCGCCCCCTCCCCCGATTTTCTTATCATTTCTCTCTCCTCCTCCTGTCTCCTATCACTCGCCCCGTTTCTCCCTCACCCAACTTCCAGCGTCTGTTGGATCACCCTGGCAATCTCTGTTGCTATGCAACGCTCAGTGTCCTATAAATTTGACAACATCCTAGTGCTTGATTATTATTTGAGCGCTGCAGTGTGAATCCCTCCTTCAGGTCATTGCAGTAGATTAGAGGGAGGGAGGGAAGGAGGAAGGCAAGGAAGGGAATGAGGAATGAGAGGGAGGGAAGGAGGTGGAGAGAGGTGGGGTGGATTGTGGAGGAGATGAACTGACAGTGAATCTGAGCGAAACCAGTGAATGAAAATGGGCGGGCAAAACCTAACACACGTTCTATTTATCTCTCCACAACCTGCAAAACATAAAAGAGTGTGAAAAGCACCACATTAACCAGCGCTGCAGCCATGGTGGCGGTGGAGCTGGGGGGCTACACACCAGTAAAGAGGAGTCCTCAGTCAACTGATGGCGTGTTTTGAACTTCTGACTCGATCCGCATGAATGGCAGCTTCCTCTGGCTTCAACTCTGCCAGAGTAAAAGGGGAAGTGCAGACATGGGCCAGCTCAGTCCCTCGACCAGCAGCCTAATCTGAGAGCCAAGTCAAAAGTGCCACTGATACACAGCAGAGGCACTTGTTTATGACGACTCCGTAATCTTTATCCCAAATGTCAACACGTTCCTTGTCTCACTCGCCATTCTGGGGTAGCACAGTAGTGTGGAGGGCAGAACATGTTGCAATTTTCACAATAAAGCCGATATATACCATCAAAAAGCCACATAATCCTGCTGACAAATGCTCCTGTCGAGTGGTCAGTAGATAAGCTTCTGAAATAAACACCACAGGAGCCGGGGCTCGCAGCTCACAGCGAACCATATCAGTAGATAAATCACTGTTTCCAGCAGTTGCTGGGTCGTATTTCAAACTTAAGTCTGCTTAGTTTGATTTTTGCTCATTTGCATAGGAGATAGATCAATTCTCTACCTGCTGATGTGCTTTTACACATTTGAAGGAGCCAAAATTTGATCCACTTACTTAATTTTGACCCTAAAATTAAGGACAAACCTGTTTTCTGTCTGGTGTCGATCAACAAACATCCCTGATGAACCATACGTAAGCTCACGCTCATCAAGTAGACGTCACCCTTTAACCACGTGTGGGGCTGGAGGCTGGTCACCTGCTGCTGATGGCGTTTGAATGGTTAATCACCAGAAATATTTGCTGTACTGCTTCTTTTTCTGCTGTGCCAAAGATGTTTAATGTCCTGGAGGGGGGAAACTATCTGACATTACCGAGCCAAGATTCTACAACGTTGTGCAGCTCGTAGGAGAGATGACCTTTTCATTGCTGGGAAACTCGTGCGCCACTCCCACTGCTTGTGCCTGAGCAGAGCTCCTGTCTCCGTCAGAGGACACGTTCTCAGGCCACCTAAGCATCATGTCTGACCGCTGCGCAGGATTTCACTGGAACCAGACTAATCATGCTGCATTCGCATGTTACATACATGTATCCATGACATCAATCAATGTTGTTACGAAGGCCATAAAAAGTACTGTTTTAATGAAGCTGTTGCGGGTCCATGTGTGTTACATCCATCCTGATATCTTAAACCCCTGTCTAGCGGGGGATGCTGGCCTCTCAACACACAGCCAGGAGGGGGAGCTTGTGCATTCGCACCCAAACGTGCACATGCATGCACACTCTTGCTGCAGTAGCAACATTTGTCCAGCAGTGAGACCGCGGGTGTGTCTGCCTCTGGCCTGTGAAAGATGTGAAAAAGGACATTAGATACACTTGATCCGCTCCGTCCTTCAGTCCCTCAGGATGCTCCATGTATCCAGATTTGGAGAAGGTACAGACACCTTCTTACACTGCCACCAAAAACTAATTTATGCTTTAATTATTCTGAAATGTCATCCTTTCCACTTGCAACTATGTTGGAATTTCTCAGTTATAAATTTGCACCATGAAACAGAGCAAACACGAAAGGTCCACGAAAAACAGCACAGAGAGTGAACAGATGTGCAAAGAGCCCAGTCAGGAAGTAACCTATAAAGAATTCTTTGGATTTTGCTCCAAAGTCACCCCACTTTAAAAGACCTGCTTTGTTCCCAAATATGCAGCAAGAGTGTGATTCTCTTTTTCAAGAGACAAAAACTTTCCAGCACCTTCCCTGAAGAGACTTCTCCTTCTGCCAGGCCACCAAGATTTTCGTGGCTTGTCTGGTTAAATAAAGGTAGAATAAATCAAGTCAACACGTCTCTTCTCAGGTACACACTAATAATGACTGCCCTCTTGCCTCTGGTCCCTCGCTTCCTAATTCAGTTGGTTTTATGCAGCTTGATATGTTGCAGTGTGAGAATCCTAAGCGAACTGTGCAGCGGTCACCAGTGCTGAAGTAAATATCGATCACACTGTTTGCTTGAAATGTCACAAAACACACTGCAGAGACGTCAGCCTGGCCAGCATCTGATTAAAGGTCCAATTACAGACAGACACTCCTGACTGTCCTCGCTGGATGCCATCTTAGGACACTGCGAGCTGAGAAAATGCCTGGCCACTGGAGCTTGCAGAGATCCCTTGCACTTGGTAAAAGCCTCAATAAAATAGGATTTGTTCCAGTTGTTTACTGAGGGTTAAGAGGAGCGGCCGGGGCAGGAAGAGAACGGCAAAGCCGACAGCTGCCTGGCAGGGGCTCAAATGCAGCTTAGCATTTTACCATTTTGACTGGCACACAATGCTCTCTTTAACTCCCCGCCATCTAAATATTCAGGGACGTATAAAGAGATGGCTGACACTGCAGCCGACTTAAGACACAGCTCAGCTGGCCAAGATTGCACCTATAGTCTCTTGGCTAAAGCTTTCCATGAAGGCTTTCCTCACACACTCAATCACAGAGCCCATGTGACTCAGTGGTGGTTTGCATTTAAGCCACTAGATGGCAAACTAGCTTCATCACAAACGTGCATGGCGGGAGACGAGGAGTGGCTGTCTGTGAGAGAGGATGGATGTCCTCAGTGCACGGATGTATGATGCATGTTGGGTAACATTTCCAATCACGCAGCTTGGCAATTAGACACTGAATACCGTAAAGGAAATTTCTCCATAGAGGAATTCAATGAGGAGAAAGAAGGAAACATAAAAGCTCCATGAGGGTGAGAGAGACTGACAACCTTTTTCATTATGTCTCTTTTCATCTGGCACAAAACACAAAGGGACACAGGTGGCGTTACAAGGGCTCCCAGTTATAGACCGCAGCACGTCAATGTGTAAAGAAGCCATTATAGAGCTACTGCAACAAACATCCAACACCCTCACTGCTGCACAGTATGCAAACACTGGAGCCCAAGGCAAATACAGGAAATGCAGACAGTGAATGTCTATGGAAACTAAGCCAAGGCGATCCTGTGGGAGTCTCAGAACAGCTCCAACAGCTCTTTACAACAGCCCCGTCTCCACACCGTCTTCAGCCATGAGTTTTAAGAGCTCTCTGACTTTAACAACTGCTAAGGAGAGGAGAAGAAGGCTGATGATATTATCTGAATTTGCATTTTATACAGTGATAAATCTGTGTTAAACTGTGAGCTCCAATCCCTCTGATCAGCTGAGTGAGTGTGAGTGTGTGTGTGAGAGTGTGTGAGTGTGTGAGTGTGTGTGTGTGTGTGTGTGTAAGCTGGGGTGACTATTTCCTATTTGCCTCTTGAATGTTCTCATCTCCTAATGGATGCTGTTATTAGTCTTGGCTCTTTGAAATTTCACAGTCTGATCTGGACGTTGGGCTGTATTATTCATCCCGGGCAGATCGGTCCCTTCCTATGTTTACTGAATCTGAGTGTTTCATTAATGCATTATCCAACAAGTGAACAGGAGAGGCTGAAAATCTACTTTGAATAAACCCTGGTTCATTTTACAAACCAAATATTTGAGGTCAGAGAGAATGCACCGAGCAGAGATCCGCCGGCGCTCTCTGCGTGTACTGTAGCCCTCGGTGAGTCTTATGCTTCATATCGCTCACCATGCATAACAGATTACACTGAGGTCCCTCACACTGCCATCTGTATAATATCAGGCCAGCGTCAACACGCCGCTCCCTGGACTCAGATGAATGTAACTAAATTGGTTGTGGGCTGGATGAGAGTGTGGAGAATCAGAATATGGATGGCAGGCGTGAGGATGCAGGCCCCCCCCCCACCACCACCACCACCACCACAACGCCTCTGCAATCTGCAGTGCTCAGGAACACATCTACTCCCTAACTGCCCCCCTCAGCATCCTCCTCCCTCCCCTCGACGGTAGAAACACACCAGGAGCACGCTTCAATCACAAACGGCCCTTACATTCTCAACATTTCTCTGCCCCCCCAAATTGACCCAGGAGACCACCTTTGTGGAGCACTAGACTGTTTGGAGCCCATTGTGTGGATGACGATAGCCACGGCGTGAACCCCCATACCTAGAAAAGTCACCATCGCCTCCGATGCGGCGACATACCAAAGAGGTCAGTTCAGCTGACCGAACATGACACATGACACTCTATTAAGTGCTGCTAAGACCTGACACACATCGGGACAGCATTTCAAAATGTTGGGGGGTGTCAGACTCTGACAAGGGCGATGCCAGGCCCTGATAAATGCAGCCGGCGCAGCGGCAGGGACGCGTAGAGCGCTTGTGTCTCCACTGTGAGCTACAGATCCTCCTCCTGAGGAAGTCGTGAGGTCGCTGATACGTGAATGAGGGCCACGCTCTGGCCAACAATAGCAGGAATGCTCAAAGGATACGTTGACCTACATTAGCCCTCGTTGAACATGAGCGTTTCACCCACATCAGGTTAGAGACACACACAGTGACAACAAAAGACCATAAACAATGTGCAATCAAACTGGCCCTCTCCGAGTCTTGCCCCTGTATTCATTCCTGTAATTAATGGGCCAATTAATGTGTGTTTATTCTGGACACCCATGGATGTAGCCCGACTAGGACTCTCTGGGAATGACAAGAGTCAGACAGATAAATCAAAGCTCAGTGCATCTGTCCTTGCTGGTGCCAAACAGCTCCCCCTGTAACTCGCCTCTTTCCCAGCTGGGCCCAAATGTGAGACCTTTTCATAGCCAATCAGGTCAAATCTTTGTTTCATCCTCCCTCCCAATGTTCTTGACATTGACAAGATTAATTGCCTTGTGCACTGGGCAAATGTGTTACCTCCTGGTGTAATACAGGTGTCAAAAAGTGTGGTTGTCTGGGTTCCCTAAAAACGAAAATGGTCAGTAAGAGATAAGAATAACTGAGCTGTTCAACAAGGGGTTAACGAACCCCCCTCTCGCTCCACCCCTCATCCTTGCTTGTAAAATCTCACAGGGTGTAAATCTTGCCATAAAACCTCAGCTGTGAGCCCTGCTGACCTGTAAATTCTCCTTTCGGCATTATTCTGCCATTGAGCTTCAGCGGCTTGAGCCAACATTGTCCCAGCATGTCAGCATCACGCTACTGTACTTCAGCTATGCTTTCAAGACATGGAGGACCGTCAGTGGGACCACGAGCTGGATCTACATGTATGTCCACACCTACTTACACGTATGTCTAAATGTGTGTGCACCAGGAAGAGAACGGAACAGAAATACATCCTCTCACTGTGATATGGGATATTCAGCTTGTGCAAGTATGGCCTTCATGAAAATGTCTCAGTGTGAATGGTAAATGGGCTCCTTTAGAGCACCCAATGATGCTTGCTTCATTCATCCATTCATTCATTCATTCATTCATTCATTCATTCACACTCACATTCTGATGGGGAGGCTGCAAGGTGCCGATCAGCTCAATGGCAGCTTTTTCCTCCAAGACTTGGAAAATGCGGCTCCTGTTTTTGGGAACCACATTTTCATTTAGCCTAAGTTTCAAACTCAAGAGAGAACTAGAGTGGAAATACCATGTCATCAAAGCCAGACCAGTTCCAAAACCTCATTAAGACCCATTTTGAGACCCACAACTGGGAGCTGTCCTGACTGACGAGTGTCGCAGCACCAGACACTCTCAACTTGGTAGTTTCTTGAACAGTTGAGGGAACTAAGAAATGACGCTCATTCCAAATCATCTCCAAAAGGAAGCAAACATGCATGGTGGTTTGTGACAGGGAGACGGCAGCGGCCCTGTCAGGCCGGTGAATCACGCCCTAATTGGACATGGCGTTTGTATTTAAGCCATGAATGTAACGTGGCAAAACAGGAAGAAACTTGAAGGAGTTTTCTTCACTAACTGTTACAGCGCCACCCTGTGACCCGCGTGTTGCCGGTAGGACAGCGTTAACAGGCGCGCGCCCGCCACATGCCCCTGGCCTGGGGACTCTGGATTGGTGCTGAAAGGCAATTTTCAAAGGTTTCCACCTGCTTAGCGCTAAGAAACGGCACCTGTGTGTGGAAACAGTCAAACCGTCGCCAGTGACCTCATGACCTCAGTGGCGGCGGTGATGAAATCTCATAGAAAAGACAGACAAGCATCGTAAACAGGTCCGATTTGACTGAGGGAAACCAAACGAAAAGACAAAATCATCTCGTCTCAAGCTGGAATGTCAATTCAGCCCTGCAACAAAGGCTTCTGTTGGAACCTTAGAGTGAAAAACAGATTTAAGTCCTGCACACAGTAGTGAACATTATTTTACAGCACACTGAGTCCAACAACAAGAAGGAGCTGTGGTAATTTAGTGTCATCACCCAAATCAGCGCAGCCTCCCATAAAGAACTCCTGGCAGCAAGGCTGGTATTCTCACCAGGGACTCATTACTTAATAATCTGGCCCTGCAGGTGTTCTGCTGGAGGTCAACAGTCTGTTACACTTGCTCGGATGCTCGTGTCAGCCTCCACCTACCGAGCAGGAAACCACTGCCAAATGTTCCTACCACCGTCACTCAGGGGTCTGGTGTGTGCAAACACACGAGCCGATCCAAATGAACCTCAGCCACGTCCATCCAGCGAAACATGAATAATATATTCACGGTGGCAGCTCAATTATCTCCAAACAACATTTACTCAGCCCTGCAGAGGAGATGCTTCTAAATTCCGGTACTGTTCTACGTTTGGTTTTCAAAGAGCAGCGTAGTTTTTCAAACCAAATTAGGTTAAATGACAAAAGCCATTAACTGTGCAATGGGGACACATAGATTTAGTTTTAAGTAGATGGATGTTGTTGTATCTAATCTGACACAAATATTTTATCCTCAGTGCACCTGCATAATGCCATCTAATAGAGTGCCAGCGGGACATTGGTGCCCAGTTAAAAGGATTCCTCCATTCCTGGACACACTGTCCTCGTGCTCAAACACACGATGGGTCTGTGTTGAGAGAGGAGCACCAGCAGTTGGCCAGGAAATGACATAGTTGTTTCCTGAACTGATAGGGAACATCTGACCAGTAGCACTGAGCAGAAAGACAACATTTGACATGTGTCAACGCAAGGTTCAAGGAAGAAAATATGTGCTTTGGGTCCGGTCCTACAGACAGCTGTCTCCATCTTTCAGCACACGGCAGAAATGGAAAATGTAAACACCACTATCACTTCCAAAAGACAGCAATTACTGCTCTCGTCTGAGGAGAAGTGGACCGGTCCAGTTGCCAAGTTGACAAGACAGATGATATTTTCTTGTGTTTTGACAGATTATATCCATGTCAGTTTAAACAGCTCCGGCAGCTGTTGGAATCGCTACTTACATTGTTTCACGTTTTTGACTCAAGAACTGAAATGTCCTCGCTGATGCATTGATGTGGGACGGCGCTACCACATGATCTGGAGCAATGACAGCTGATGAATGTGACGTGACAGCAGCTGACGGATTGGAGGTAACAGACTCGTATATTTTACAAATAGCGCCTCTCCCATGTAACTGGAGGAGAGAGTCTTCGCTGAGAAACGGAGCAATCCAAACTGTTGACGTCCTGTTAGCGGCAAGTTCTTGTCTGGTTTCATCCGACTTCCGGCAGGTGGATCACATGTCTGAGCAGCATCAGAGCATCACTGTCGTGAGAGCAGGAACATAAGTAATATGAGACTCTTTCACCGGGGTCGAGACTGTAGTACAATCAACACACCCCTGAAAAAGATCTTAATCACTTCAGAGGTAATCCAAGGAGGAACATATCATTTATTAAACGCCAGGCAGGGAAGCTGATTCAACGTAGGAAACGTGTTGATCACCACTGATTGTCCAAGTGGATCCCCTTCTCAGTTTAGTGATGTCGTGGAGATTATAGCCAGAGACTGAGGTGAGTCTGTCTCCTGACCTCTCCGCCATTCAGGGACGTTTGTCCCCCTCACCCGCGTGACAGACGAGGCTAGCCAGCTTAGGTATGCTGATACGTAACAGACGGGAGGGACAGCAGCCAGTCAGCTGACGACGTCACTCCTCACCTGATCACCCACCAATCTTGATCTACTCAGCTGAGGCTGAATAAACGACACTGCAACTCAACAGCTACAAATTAGGAGTATTCTTCCAAATGTGGCGACTTCTGCTCTGCACACAGCTGCATAAATATCCAACCAACTACAATAAATCTAAATTAACAGGGATCTCCACTGCATCGTTGATCTGAAGGATCTCTGCACTCACTCAGCTACACTCGTTTAAACAACACTAAAGTGGTATAATACAACAGCCCTGCAATAAACCCTCCTTTTATGAGGTGTTTTATTTTTATGGTCATTTTGGAAGCTTTATTCTTTGGTGCTGCTGAACGGTACTGGATTATATTTTTAGGCAAACTTTAATTTGCATAAATGGGATGGACACATTCTTAGGAATACCTCCCAGTATACCTGCGGATAGTTGAAACACGTTCTGAGTACTTCTGGCGCGGTTATGCTCTGGTTTCCTCTTCAGTGGTGAAATATCCCAATAAAAGCCTCGTCGGGGAAGCTGGCAGTCACCACCACCCAGCTCTAGGGTTCATTCCGGAGCTGCTGTGTTCTAGTTATGATGGTAGTTATAGCTGCACAGTAGTTTCATCTACATCATAGGCTAATGTGAGTGAATGTCGACCAAGAACAAACACTGCAGCACACCTGCCAAGCACCTGGAGCAGAGATCGCTGCGGCATGGAGGAACCCTTTAACCTTAAAATAAGAAAGAACGCCAACTGGTAGCCAGAACGCCGCCTCTGTCATTCACGCACGCTCGCGCTCCGTGGCTGGAGCTGAGTAGGGGAACTGCAGCGAGGTGAGGAGTGTCACCATGTGATTATTGCCTCCGTCCCAGTTCTGTTTGGCCTGTTGGGTTTGACATTCTGCGTTGGATTTCTGTGCTGTTTTAATTGGATACCGGTTGTCTTGTGAAATCTAGACCTGGAATCTTCCCTGAGTTCCAGCGGTTTACTCTGCCTCTCTAATCGTAAGCTTCATCTCATTCAGCTGTTCTTTGTTTCCTCAGTCATTCGTCCCGTTGGTTCTTTCAGTCCTTGTCACATCTTTGGTTTAGTTGTCACTTGTGAGCAGCTCTTCCTTTCCTGGATTTTGCGATAAATCTCAATTCTTCCGCTCCTGCTGGCCTCTGCTGCTGATTCTGCACCTCTGGGTCCGACACTGCTCAGATACCAGCCGATTACCGAGCACGAGCATCCTGTGATCATCACCTGAATCCACTTGAAAATAGTCTTATTTATTCACTGCATCATCTTTTTCTGATGTCTGATGGTCCCACATCAAATGCCGACATACGGCGCTGGTCTGTGACTTATATTCAGCAAAGCCTGATTTTCTGACTCAAGTATACACAACGACTGGGGCTTCACGTGGTGTTAGGCATGGATTAAACATCCAAACCTCCCTTGTAAAGGGGGATTTCTTAAGGTGATTATTTATTAATCCACAGGAACCTTGTGCCTTTCCCAGGCATGAACTTGTGTCTGCACTGAACCCACTCGCAACCCGGTGCCAACCAGCGACCCAGAGTGTGCAGGAGGACTTGGCTTGACATGAATAAAGCCAGCTTGGCGTGGCATTCATGTGTATTTTGGATTTAAGGAAGCAGCACCATTGACCAAGCGTACGTTTTCAGTCCTATTCTGAGCATAAAAAATTACGTCATTTGGTACTTCTACAATTCTCTCTGCCACCGTATCACTTTTGCATGCATGCAAGACTTCATTACACAGTCAGCCATATTTCCTCTCATATCTGCCTGTTGGCCAGCCGCTTCTCCACACTGCAGGCTGTATGAGCACACTGTAACTAATAGCTGGCTTATAAATGACTACTGGGGCCTCCAAGGTTGTTCCTTTACCATGCATGCTTTAACCTCCTCAACCTGTGCAGGACAGGGCGAGATGACAACACAGACCTTAGCACACCGTTACAGTGCTCGATGAATATTTTAGCACGCTACAGTCAGCCAGCGGGACGTGTCCTTTTAACTGCTGCTTCTTTTTTGTTCTGCTCATTCCCAAAGTCTTTTTTCCTCTCAGTGCCGTCTGTAACAGACAGAAGCATTCACGTTTCTATTAATGGAAATGTGTAATGTGAGGGTGATATATTCTCATACATTTGTAGACACAGTTGGCCTCTACCCTGAAAAACCAAGCCAGTCATCCATCAAGGTAATAAGATAAAATCAAGATTCTGTGAATGCTGCACACAGGGTCGCACAAGAGGTAGGGTGACTGCCCTTGATATCCTGTCTTGCATATGTTGCTTTAAGCTTCAGAGGAGGATCAGTGCTGTGTCCTCCTTTTCCTCACTCCAATGTCCTCTACGTCTCCTTGAAGTGGATCTAAATGGCTTAGAGTGGTCGTATTTTCCTCAACAATAAATTGAAGTAGACAGTGTGAGAGATGGTCTGGCTTGAATCTAAGGCCTTGTGAAAGCTTTCCACTGGCGGCTATTTTATGAAGGTTGCCGAGTGGTCAGTCTCCATCAAGATATTCTGCATCATTTTTACAGCAGCCATGACTCTTGGTGAAAGTAATAAGTTGCAAGCGCAGACAAGAGTTGCTAATTAGGTGAGAGTCTCTCGCTGGATCAGCTGGCTGCGAGCGAGCCCCTGATAATGATACACGTCCACCCTCCTGAAATAGGCTGTCAAACTGCAGAAACACAGGTTGGTCAACAAATTTGAGGCCACATGTGACCCCTAGAGCTAAGAATAAGCAGCAACCTTAGCACGTTAACAGTCACCGTGAAGTCAGCCTGTCATCAAAGTCGAGGTATTAATAGATCGGGACGGTGTCTTTAGCAACATCAACAGCAGGAAGTCTGAAATGCCCAGTTTAAAGCCTCCTGCATGTTTACCTGACAACTGGTCAAAGTAACAAGTAAAACTTTATCTGTCCCCAAAGGGGCCACGGCAGCAGTTTCACAGGGCTCTGTGTTACTAGAAGCCTGTTTCCTGGGTGTTAGCGGTGAAATGGCTGAAGGCATGAGGGAATGCTTGTATGTGGCGCTTGCAGCCGCAGAGTATTTGAAGCAAAGGCAGAAGCTGGAACTCAAGGTGCCTGATTCTTTAATAACTACTGCGAGAAATCGTACCAGAAGAAACCAAGATGCCACGACATCAAATGCAGAGCAACACTCCGTTTCCTCAAAGCCAATTATGACTGAAAGATTGGAAGATCTGGAATAAACTATGTACTCTGGAAGGAAAGTGCAGATGCTAATTGATGCCTCTGACTCGCAGCTCCTTTGACGCTCAGTCTGCTAAAATAACCTCCAACTAATGAGATAAAACACACAGGAGCACTGAGCTGACGAGTGCTGACCATGAATATGAACCCTGAAAACAGATTCTGAAGCAAACTGATGACAGACTGATGCGACTGGAACACGTTTTCAGTCTAAATATTCACACAGAGTAGAGACTCATGTCCAGATGTCTCGAGGATCGCGTCTCATCTTGGCTGCTTCTTAATCTGGAACAAACATCAGCCTGACCTACTTCATGCTGCCCTACGACCAGAGCTGCTTTACATTCTACAGTTCACTAAAGTGGAGCTACATTTTTCTTGCTGTTTGTTACGGAATAGCGCGCCTTCTTATGGAGAGAGTCAGAGGTATTCCCACCAAATCAATTAAGCTGAACACAAAAGGTCGCTCTCGCCACCTGTCCTCGAACGCAGCTTCTCAGCACGCAACAATAACATTCCCGCTGTCAGCCGAAGCTACGAGCCATGACTCAGGCCTGAACACCAGCCACTCAATCTAAGACCAAACTTTCTGAGCTGTTCAGCTGGAATTTACTACTTTTAAAAGTTATTCATGACAAATAGAAGCCTGAATCACTAAGGTAACAGTAGCGACACGGCTGAAACCCACAGCTGTCCTCCGTACCGGCATCCTCTCTGACCAAATCCGGGACCTGTGTGGTCCAGTGCTAACCCCCATGTGTGCTGCCAGTCACACTCCAAGTGAACCTTCGAACCCCCGTGCGAATGGAGCTGAATGAATTATTGTTATACAACCCCCTCAAAACACACACACACACACACGTACCATCTGCCCCCCCACCACCACACCATCACCCCCAAAACAACAGCTCAGCTGCTGTTTGGCTCTGGCCCAGGCCAACAGCCCCGCCACACCACTGATGGACAGAGTGTGTTTACTCACCCTTTTGCCCTCTTTGCCTGCTTCCCCTGGCTGACCCGGCAGCCCAGCCAGTCCCTGGGGAGAGGACACAGATCTACGTGAATCGGGTGATACTTGGCTGTCATGACAGGATTCTTGCTAAGACAAAAAACAAGTAGCTGGTCATTTGTGTTGCAGGCGGATGAGCTGGAGGGCTCATAGGCAGCTGCATGAGCTCAGTGAAAGTCCATGAACAGACGCAGCTCATGAAGCTGCAATGACCGGACTTCAGGTGACATAACGTTGCATAATGTTGCAGGGATGAGGCGCATTTGTAGTAGAAGTTAGCATCTCCTGGGGTTCAAATGGGATTCCCGCAAAAATAAACTCTGTGGTGAGCAAAACTTCATGAGCCTCACGTTTGTTCAGTGCTCATAAACTAACGCTAAGCTATGAGGGAACGGCACCTCAGACGCATGAATTCAACATCGGAAACTTCAGGCATCTTCAATGTCTGTTACACGTCCTCCGCGACCTCTGTAGGCCTGTTAGCTACTTGTTAGCAACCACCTTTGGTAAGACTTATAAAAGTTTTCAGAAGTGCAGTAATTACCAATGTATTTTTTGCTGTAGTAAAAAACATTGAAATGTCTCTAGGGAGTGTTAACCACACACCTGAATCAAGAACAAAAGAAACGCCTTGGTTTTGAGACGAGGGAACTGAACGTGCCGACTTATTTCCCCGTTCAGGACTCATGAGTCTGGTAGCAGCCTTTGTTAAACAGCACCCAATTATTCAGAGTCATGGTTTAGTGGTGGTTGTAATATTTGTGTGTTGGACTTAATAACTCAGCTTGATTGCTAAATAATCTGGTAAATAAGAAAAACATGGATACAACAGTCAAAGACGTGTTTGATGAGTTACCTTCTGTCCCCGGTCACCCTGAAAGCCCTGAAAATGAGGAACAAAGACTTACATTCAGTTTTAAATCACCACTTTTAGATATTTTCATTAAAAACAATCCTAATTAAAGTACCTGATCTCCTTTAAGACGTTCTTTATCAGCCTAAGAATCAAACAAACAGCTCTATGTCAGTCATCATGACAAAGGCGACGCTATAATAACACACATCACACTCAAGCACCACAGAGGGTCATGAGATCATTGTCCTTGACCTCGCTGACCCTGGCAGACGTTAGGACGTTACAGCCCCTCTCTGTCCACCAGGCCGACACAAGGACACTTCTTAGTTTGAAAAACAAGACAAATAATTGGTGTTGCCTTTCAACTGGCATCCAAGAGTCAAACACTGTTGACTTTTGTTGGAAACAGCTGCTCTCGTACGCGGGTCAGGGGCTGTTCATGCTCTGACCTGGGACTCCCTAAATAAAACATACCACTGTCTCCCTGCAGCGCGTTGGAGAATAAATCAATTAGTCGTGTTGTGGTACATCTGTCACTGACTTGTGAGTTCTGACCTTGGATAACAAGCGGAACCAAGTTGACCAGCAGGACCCCCCCCCCCCCCCCAACATCCAACACTCTCCGTTCAATTAGCTATGACAGTACACATACAGTACTTAGCTGTAAATACAGTACTTAGCTGTTCATACAGTACTTAGCTGTACATACAGTACTTAGCTGTACAGTACTTAGCTGTTCATACAGTACTTAGCTGTACATACAGTACTTAGCTGTACAGTACTTAGCTGTACATACAGTACTTAGCTGTACAGTACTTAGCTGTTCATACAGTACTTAGCTGTACATACAGTACTTAGCTGTACAGTACTTAGCTGTACAGTACTTAGCTGTACATACAGTACTTAGCTGTACAGTACTTAGCTGTACAGTACTTTGCTGTACATACAGTACTTTGCTGTACAGTACTTAGCTGTACATACAGTACTTAGCTGTACAGTACTTAGCTGTACAGTACTTAGCTGTACAGTACTTAGCTGTACATACAGTACTTAGCTGTACATACAGTACTTAGCTGTACAGTACTTAGCTGTACAGTACTTAGCTGTACATACAGTACTTAGCTGTACATACAGTACTTAGCTGTACAGTACTTAGCTGTACAGTACTTAGCTGTACATACAGTACTTAGCTGTACATACAGTACTTAGCTGTACAGTACTTAGCTGTACATACAGTACTTAGCTGTACATACAGTACTTTGCTGTACATACAGTACTTAGCTGTACATACAGTACTTTGCTGTACAGTACTTAGCTGTACATACAGTACTTAGCTGTACAGTACTTAGCTGTACATACAGTACTTAGCTGTACATACAGTACTTTGCTGTACAGTACTTAGCTGTACATACAGTACTTTGCTGTACAGTACTTAGCTGTACATACAGTACTTAGCTGTACATACAGTACTTTGCTGTACAGTACTTAGCTGTACATACAGTACTTAGCTGTACAGTACTTAGCTGTACATACAGTACTTTGCTGTACAGTACTTAGCTGTACATACAGTACTTAGCTGTACAGTACTTAGCTGTACATACAGTACTTAGCTGTACATACAGTACTTAGCTGTACATACAGTACTTTGCTGTACATACAGTACTTAGCTGTACATACAGTACTTTGCTGTACAGTACTTAGCTGTACATACAGTACTTAGCTGTACAGTACTTAGCTGTACATACAGTACTTAGCTGTACATACAGTACTTAGCTGTACAGTACTTAGCTGTACATACAGTACTTTGCTGTACAGTACTTAGCTGTACATACAGTACTTAGCTGTACAGTACTTAGCTGTACATACAGTACTTAGCTGTACAGTACTTAGCTGTACATACAGTACTTAGCTGTACATACAGTACTTAGCTGTACAGTACTTAGCTGTACATACAGTACTTAGCTGTACAGTACTTAGCTGTTCACACCTGCAGCCTTCGGCAGGCTCAACTGATTCGGAGTGTCTGTGTCCACACATTCAGCCGCGTGTTGAGAGTTGGCTACGCTAACATGCATGAGGACATACATGGACAGGAGCCACTCTAGGTTATGTTTGCCTCCTGGTTTTACAGGACAACAGAGAAAGACAGTCCAATTATAAGGTCCCAGGGGTGTGTGAATGGAGGACGTCTGCAGGGACAGCCACTGCGTCTCACACAGGTGTCTACTACCTGTCACCCTCCATCAGCAGCCTGACTGCTCGTCCCCGTCCTCACAGGTCTGTGTCTTTGACCCCCCAGCGGGAGTTGGTAGAATGACGTGCTGATTCCTCTGTGGGCCAAATGGACGGACACCACAGCGAAATGACCTTTAAGTGAGTACTGTGTGGCGATAACACATAATGTGGTGGCACCTTGGAAACAAGGCACATGTCACCATTCAGAATCACCTTTTGTGGTGGTCACATGTCTGGTCATGTGACAGGCGCTGGTGGCAGGTTGGGGTGGTAGGCTACTGAAGACGGGAGACGTTCAGGTCCTGTTTATACGGTATTTGTTGTTTCACATCAGTGACCGTGGCGGCAGGCCTCAGTCATCACATTATTGTACACATTAATTTATTCTTATACCTGATGTGATTTTTTTTAACCCCTAATTGAGTCACACAGGCAGGGAGCTGGACACGTTGCTCCTGACAACCATGTGTGACCAGGGATGAGTCCCGTCTGCAGCAGCGCTGCCTCCCACCAACCGCAGTGTTTTCAGCACCCAAAGAAAGTAGGTTTTTGTTCCTTTAGCGAACCAGGCCAGGGAAATGCATTATAAAAAATAACTTTTCAAATGTGAATTTAATTTTAAGGAGCTTTCAGGGAAAATGACGATCCAATAAAGTTGTAGACACAAAACAACATTATCCTCCTCCCAGAATCCAGGTTGCTGAGCCAGTGGTTTTGTGTCTCTCTCAGGAGGGATCCAATATGTCACCCAGTTGGTGTTGCTTCTGTGGGTCTGCTGTGTAACGTCATTTTACGTGTTTGTGCCAGATGGAGGCGTGCGGTGAGCCAAGGGTGTGCAATACCGGAGTGGTCGCTGTACGTGAGAACTTACCGGCAGCCCCGGAGTTCCAGGCAGCCCGATGTCACCCTGAGAATGACAATAATCATGAGTTCAACTCTTACAACTTTTTAAAATGGTTTTATCTTGTAGCCCAAGGAGCTGCCATAGTGTTTGTTATCCAGTCAGAGTGTCAGGATGGATAAGACGGACCGGAGCGGTCGGGGGTTCACTCGGCGGTGCTGCATATGCAGTATGCTCCACAGACCATTAACTGGTATTTACAGTACATCATGAGCTGAAGTCTGTCCGACGCCTCCACGCCAGCAGACAACTGGCAGGTGGGCTCGCAATATTAAATGTGAAAGCTTAAAATAAACACAGCCGCTCGATATCATGTAAACGCATCGCAGCATTAACCAGTGACAGGTATGATAACAGTGTTTGGCGACTGTGACATACAGGCAGCCATGAAACGTCATATAAGGAGAGGAGTGGGTGTCTCTTGACACCAGCGTAGCCAAATGTAAGCAATGATGTCACAGGCTTGCCACTGCCTCACTTCTTTTCTGCCTTTTCCCATAAAACCCACATATCACACACACGTGATGTCTGTGCAGATCTCCCTTTTCCCTCTGAATGAGTTGTGACTCGGCAGAGGAGCCCAATATCAGCCCAGGATGAAAGAAAAAACCTGCTTGTGGTTCCCATCCATTTTGTTGTCTAAATGAATGTCACAGCTAAAATATGTCTGCTTTGGGATATTCAGGAGACTCATTACCTTACGCTTTCAAATCTGCCTCCCTCTGTCAGGTTCAATACAAACAAACACTCCCCCACCCTCACCCCCATCCTCCCATCTGGAAAATAGGATGAAATAGCCTGTGATTCTCTGTTGTCTTTACAGAAACACACAGACCTCATTATAACTTCAAGGCTGGCAGAGAGCGCTGCACATACAATTATGTGGTGAGTTCTCCCAAAAAACGACAACAGGAAAAAAAGCTCCAATAAAGGAGGAAAATAAGAGATATAGCAACTAATTACAGGAAAAACATTTCATCTCATACAGATGAAAGGAAATGAGAACTTTAAATGAAACATTTCCTGCCTTGAATCAGAAGTTAATCTCATTCATGTCACTGATGTCAGAGAAGAGAGAGGCTGCGTACGAGCGCAGAGATCTGAAATCGGAATCCTCCTCTGCTGCTGTTCCACCTCACTGGCTTCAAGGCCCATCACACCCACGTCACAGCTCCATTAGCTCCCACAGTTACGTGTTTCCAGTAAAACCGTGAAGCGAGTAGCGTTGTTCATAACCCCTCTGGATGAGTTACTCCATCGTTTTGCTTCTTATCGCTCGCGTCCTTCCCAACTGTTCCTCTGAGCTGCTGTGACGTGTGAAGCTTTATATCCCCTCACCTGGAGCTTCGGCTCAAGCCTCCCAGATCCTACCAGACCAAAAGGATTCAACTGAGACGCTGACTTGAGTCATTTCATCACAGCTTGTCGTAACCATCAAAACAATTTATCCACCATTTATGAGCTGCTTCTTTCACGACATAAGTCTGTGGGAAAAGTCATTCAGGGCCCCAGAGCATCACATGACAGACGTGGGAGGGGCTTATAACAGAGAAAATAGTCCAAAGCCACCGAGTTCAAGATGGGTCATCAATCATCAGAATTTCTTTTACTAGGAGAAAAAGAGATTTCTCCATTAAAATACTGTAGTTTCTATATTTTTGATATACATGGTATCTATTTCTAAGAAAGTCCTTGAAGTCTCAGTCTCAGCCGACTCAGCGCGCTCAGCCAACAGCCCCCAAGTCAGACAGCAGTGGGACGCAACCCACATTCTGGCTGAGGGCTTCAACCACATAAAGCTGTTAGAGGGGTGAGATCAGGGGATTCTGCCTGATGCGTGGATGACAGGCGCCACCCCTCTGAACATACAAACACTCTGCAAACGTGGTGAGTGGAGCATTTTCTCCCGGCCGGGGATGAAAGCTCACATGTGACTATCGATGAGGCCCGGCTGAGTCGTGAGGCAGAGCAGAATTCGTCAGTGGCGCAGGTCTGGAGGAGCAAGCAGCTCTTCAAACACACGGGGAAGCACATCGAGACGGGATTACAGCCCAGCCATGAAAGTCAAGCAGATCCACCCAAGTGTCTATTTGCATTATTCAGTGTAATTGTGTCCAGTCCACTCACTTTGTCACCTTTGGGACCAGCTGGACCGACTGGCCCCGGGTCCCCTTTAAGACCCTGGAAATAAAGAAATATACAACAGATTGAATTTTCTCAGCCAGCCACTGCAACGGTTAGAGAGACGTGTTACTGGATGTCAGTAAGGTGTCACTGCTGTAGGATCATGCAGCCTCTCACCAGCGCACATCGTCGGCCGTCATGTAGCCACTGAGAGACTCCCTACCAGCTTCTTGCATTGTTTCATATCCTCCAGCCCCCCGGTGCGTCCCCTCATCAGATGAGGACTGCTTGTACGGCTTTACACCGACCCCCCGGGGGGCAAGATTGAACTACCCAAGCTCGGGGCAAAGTCGAGCCCCTCGGCGGTGAAATGTGAAAGAAGAGGGACAGCTGAGATAAAGCGCGATTGCTGATAAATGAGGCCTGACACATATTGACAGCAGCAAGCCTTGTTAAGTGTGACACATTTGGGCCAATAGCAGCGCCTCTTTTAAATAGGTTAGGGTCTGTAAAAAGACTCAGAAATGCAATCATTTGTCACGGTTAAATATAGCGTTAGAAAGGCTATTAATAGTGAATTATATATCTGCAAAGATGATTACGTACCCTTATTGCATTAAGTCGGGCTCCACCAGAGACGTGACTAATTGCTATATTCCCTGCAAGCCTCATCTCAGCCGCTCCCACTCAGAAGACACGTGACCATTAAACAGGTGTAAAATGATTGCCCGACGGTAACACCAGCTGATGCAACTTCCCTATGAACTGCACCTGTAATGACATAATTCTGACACATTTTTACCTGATTGTATCTTTTAATGTCAACCCTGGGCTCACACACACAATCAATAACAGGACAGCTGTCTGACAGTCGCACATGAAAGCCCAGTTCTTTATTGGAATTGACAGCATAACCACTTTACTGGGCCGATCTGACACCAGGGGATCCAAGAGCACATTTCCTTGGCGTTATTACCAGAGATGTGTCAGGAAGGAAGGCGCGTCGGGCACAAGATAACAAGCACGTAAACAACTCCAGCTTCTGTCGATTAGAGGAGCGTATTTGATTAATCATGTACGAATTTTTCCCACTATTTGCATAATAAGCAGATCTTGTCTCATTAGTGGGCGAATGGCTCCTGAAATATAAACGTCATCCACAGTCATTGAGTCTCTTGTTGGGAGAGAAAAGCTGACGTGTCGTCCCCACTCGTCAGTTCGGTGGGTGAGTTCAAACGCTTCCTAACACTTTTCACTTCAGTAAAACGCATTTCCATATAAAATGCTGTTTTTCGTCTTTTTGTCTGATAGCGTTTTTACTGCCTTCTGGTGTTGTGTTTTGATGTTTTTGTGCTTTATGTGTTGCCCAACGTTAACGGCCCATCCAGGGGCGAATAAAGTTATTGACTGATTGAAATCTCAAAAATCAACAACATCCCTGGAACAAAGCCACATTTCTGAGAGGCAACAGTCAGCAGCCACAGATCGTAGCGGACGGGTCCTGCATGTACACCGATGTACGCTGATGTATGCATACCTACATTTCCCATTTGTTTTGTTTTAGGGATTCTCAGTGGGACTTTGCACAGGTGAAGAGCAGGCGTACCTCACACCTGCACCGCGTCCCTGCTAACACCGCCTCACGTCTTCATGCTTGATGAAACAGACCTGCTCACAAGCGGACAGTTCCACAACTTGAACCTTTGCTTTTAAGTGCCTACATGGAACTCTGCAGCAGGAGACTGGCTCTCACCACACGTCGTAATCATTTCGTGATTTTTGTTTTTGAATATTGAAAACAAGGGAATTTCATTTTCATTAACTGCCACCAACAGCATCACACTGCTGAAATACCACCACAAAAATGAAATTCCTGAGTGTGCAGAGGTCCTCATGAGTGACCTTTCCCTCCAAAATCTTTTCACTTCATGCCCGTGTCCCAGTGGATGTTGAATTTGAAATCTTCCCTCTCCCCTGGAAAACTGAAGGCAGGTGTCTGCCAGCATGGAGGGAGTCACATTTGTTCGACTACAGAAGGATGTTCCTTTTATTCAAGAAGAGATTTGGCGTGGCCATGAAACATCCCACTGTTCTAGCGCTGGCGACTCGTCATGGAACGTTTCTCATACTGCTGGTCAAAGATCTCTGAAATGTCACAAAGCGCAGCTCAAGTTGAGGTCTGAGTGAGTTCAGCGGGCTGGCTCATGGCAGCCTGCCGCAGTCGAAGAAGAATAATCACCATCAGTCTCAGGCTGCTAAGGGTTACTAAAATTAGAATTACTAGCAACACTATTAATACGGACTAGACACTGTTACTATAATGTTGCACGTAGGGTAACGGACCAGCATGCCCTGCTGCAGACTGCAGACATGTTAACAGAGGGAGCGTCAGGGGACTCCCATTATACCAGCTGAATAATGCAACTGGAATACATTTGTGTGAGCTGGCGAGGTATTTTTCTCACGGCAACACGTCGTCATCACACACTAGATTCAGGTCGATCAGCCACGACGTCTCTCCTCCGCCATCTTTGCACGTCTGCCACTGTAACGCCACCGGGTACCTCAATCATACCAACAACGCAGTTTCACATAGTACATGTACAAATACTTCAATGTGCTCCATGCTAATTGTTGTCTATGTTCTCTTGCCATTATGATCACTTTTAAACAGTTTTAACAAAAAGTTCTATTTGTGTTAAATTTGTCTTCATCAACTTCAGTTTGACTTTGTCCCGTTTAACTCAAACTAAAACAACTTACATTTCCCTCGTCTTTGCTTCACCCTGCATTATTTGCTTCTCACATAGCAGAAGAAGTTTCCAGGTCATTCACCGTCGCCGCCATTATCACCATTAGGAAAACAGCGATTCAGCCTTTTGTCTTTTATTCAGGAACTAAAACTAACATTTCGTGTTCGTACCACTGAGGCGTAGCTGTAAAATGCCAGTTTTACACAGAACGCCTCCTCATCCTGTCTCTGTTCCTGGACGACTCGAATGGACATCAAAGCTCATATTAATACAAACTAAACTCAGTAAATCCATCAAACTTTATGTATTTAGCACCTTTCAAACTAAATAAATTATATTCCAAAGTGCTTTGCAAATTATTGAAAAACGATGCTGGTAACTGATCCAGACATGCAAACTAAAAACAACTTGAATACAATGAAGAACATAAAAACACTATTTCTATGTAAACTATATGTCTAAAATGGAAAAACAGATTGTCTGTAAACAGCGGGGCTGGAACAGGACATGAATCATTTTTGACTGGTTATACGTCATACAACTATTATTTGGAAAGCATTGTAGTTCTGCTCCAAGCAGCAAGTAATTGTACTCTTCAAAGTACGTGTATGATGTAACAAACGTAGCTGATTCAGCGCAGGGGCTTCTGGTGCTGCAGCGAAAAATTATTTCAGGAAAAGCAGCAAGTGAAGCACTTAAAACTGCTATTTTGGTTCTGTTCTTGGCAACATGATTATACATGACGTGAAGGTACATTGATGACTGTCACGATGACATCACCTCTGAAGCAGAAAACACCTAACGACCCCTTAAGGGAGCAGGTGGATTGTTTTTCAGTGCCGAGCTAAGATGCCGTCGGCCCACAGGACCAATTCAGGTGCACCGTGACATGAAGGGAAACGTGGACTAGACAGGCTGGTTGTAGTGTTAGCTTCTGTTGCAGGCTTTGGGTTTGTTGCACTCGTGAGGGGGGATGACGATAGGAGGGAGAGCCTGTGTGTGGCAGCCGCCGCCACTGCAGCGTGAGGTCAGAACACTGTGGGGAGCTGTGTACACTCGCCTGCTAATTACACACACCACTGTGTCTCGTTACTCCTGCAGCGGCGCGGCCACAAGACAATCTGGCAACTCCCTGGCACAGGACAACTAAGCAAGCAAATAAAGAGAGGCAGGGACGGGCAAATGCAGTCTAATTATGTTTGCTTATACCTTTACTAACGGGAGCAGCTGCAGGCTGGCGCCCTTGTCCGACAGAAGGTGGCATGATGCAGGTTGAAGCTACTGTACACAAATGAATCAACTTGTTTATTCACTTGCAGTGGTAGGTGCAGTAAGTATTCAGGGCATTCTGAAGGAGAAATATTGTTCCACTGAATGACAGGCCTTTAAAGAGCCGTGGAACAGGATCTCAGAGTGACTCAGATATCTTGAGTGCTGGCCTACAAATGCCAGGGAGGTCACAGCAGGAAATGCCTTTGTGACTTTCCATGTGCTCAGCAATACAAGGCCACGCACAGCGTAGCATGAACCCAATCACAGGGATACTGAGCAGTAGAAAACACCTCATTAGCATGGCTATGAATACTGAGAGCTAGATAAGGTAAACAAAGGACCACAGTGTGCATGGAGGAAGACGGGGGCCTCGTGCTCTATCAGTGTTGCTTCACTCCTTCACTCGCACATCATGTATTCACAGATGTGTCACACGAGATGACTCGCCGTGCCTCCTTCGGTCCTGCGGGACGTGTATGTGGAAGACGATCAGGGATCACATGCTCATACATCGAATTCTGCTGTCTCAGGTGTCAACTGGAGCCTTAAATAACATACGAGCATTAAAAATGGAATATGAGCTAATTGCAGTAAAGAAGCAGAGATCTGGTAATCAAACAGGTTAACTGAAACCTCCCAGCAAGTTTTATTGCACAATAGGAAAGGTTTCCAATGGATTTACATTAACAACAGGAATGTGGCCCGGCTCCTCTCTGGCTTCCCCTCGGCTGAAGGTGAAGGTAAAACCTGTACTCTGATTCTAGCTGAAAAGGGAGACTCATTCCTCTCATGAATCTTCCTGACTGAATAACGAAGACTAAATGAAACAACCAAACTACATCAGCTCCCACGTGAAGACAGGTACAAATATATCAGCATATGATACACGGTGTGACTTACACGGTGGCGCTACTTGAGCCGTCTTTGTGACCAACGCCACCCTAAGAGAGTCGTTCAACTGTCACATCGACATTCCAGACCTGAGCATCTGGTCTCCTCACAAGAAGACTCTTACAACTCATTACTGGAAGTGATTAACTGGTTAAGGGGAGCAGCCTGCTAATGGAGGCACTGGGGAAACCAGTATAAACTATTCAGACATGGATGCCAGTGTCCTGACTTCGTCTAAATGAACAGTTCAGTAAATGAATCAAATAAATCCAAGATCAGAAGGTTGCTGTCCCTCTCAGTGCAGCTCTCAGCTGCAGCAGCCAGCTGTTTTCACCACCAACCCCCCCATGGCTTCCCTCCCCAGGAAGACACAGACCAGCAAATCAGTGACCAGTTGGTGACATAGGGGAGCAGTTTGCTGCTTAGGAGAGATGATCCTTAATTGGAGATGCTAACTAGCTGGTCGTGCCTGCCGCGCTCCGCAGTACACGCTACAAACCAATCAGACGTGGTGATGTCACTGAAGGCTAGGAGCCATGTTAGCATACCACAGATATGCGTCATCTCAACATGTGACAGCGGCCACGGCGGTGTTGATCATTAAAGGCCAGGCAGGTGTTTAACATCAGATGTTGACGATGCTGTTAAAGTCCAGTTCTCTACGCTGCCAGTTTGACCTCTGCCACCATGTTTTGCTGACTCAAACTCTAGCGGACAGAAATCAGGTGATCGAAGGAGCGGAAACTCAATTTTGAGGTCTCCATCAGGAACTTATTTAGAGGGAAAAAGTTACTTTCTCCTGATGAATGAAGTCGTCATCTTAATTAATTGTCCTTTTTGTTTCAAATGAGTGAGTAAATGATCCTGTTCTTACGGTAGTTAGCAGGAGAAAACTGAATATTAACTGAGAAACTGAATATTAACTGAGAAACTGAATATTAACTGAGAAACTGAATATTAACTGAGAAACTGAATATTATCAGATGCAGTCGAGACGCCTGCACCAGGCCCCGGCCCTCTCCAGAAGCATCGTGTTTGTCAGGGTGACTTTGAGAAGCTGTATCTTTTGTGAATGTGGTTTCAGCGGGCTACAAAATTACACCCTATTATTCATATAAGTTAAGGTTACACATTTGCATAAAGGTGAAATACTTTGATTTTGTTCTGGAGCCTGAGCAGAAGCCCATGGATCAAACCCCGGCCACTCCCCTGCTGACCTGCAGGGAAACTGTCGCTGTTCTGGACACGCTGAGATGAAATGGATATTGATCTTGTCATCGGACTGAAGGTTGGTTGTTGTCAAAAGCATAAATATCTACAAATGCTGTGTTCTTTTAATTTCACATGGATTGTTTAATATTTATGGCTGGTGGGGGAGCATTTGTCACAGATATTTTTCATATAGCCGACTGAGGAGCTCACTACATTCTTCAGACACCCTCCAGTGACTTTATGTCTCGAAGGTGAAAAATCTCACAACTTTTGCTCTCCTGCTGTTGCCAGTTAACGTGCCTCTCATGTCCAGTCAACTGGAGTTCATCCAGCAGGAGAAGCTGTTCACACTCGCTCACTCTCCTCTTGAAGCTGACTGATTCTCTTCTGGAGCACCACAAGTGATCGATGAATACAAATGTCTGATTTCACACACTTGCATTTACAATATTGGGATTATGATTCCCTCCTCTGCCTTTCATGGAGTGGAGGGAACTTCGTGGTCTTACTCTCATTCAAATTTCTTTGTAAAAATAAGACAAAACTTGATGTTGTCATTCACATGCAAATGTCCACATGACGTCAGCTGTTTTCTCCAGTTGCCATTAGCAACTTACTTTAGAACAAAGTCAGCACTGCTGCTTGTGGGGGAAGAAGCTAAAGCTTGAGTTTGTAAACTGCTAATTAAGCTTTTTTATTTTTTTCACTTCAACCTGCATTTACTTGGATTACTGCACACACACAATTAGGCTGCTTTTATCCCGTCTGTCCTTCCTAGAGTAATGCAGGGAAATACTGATGGGCTGGATGCTGGTGGGAAAACAAGTCAGGAGCAAGTCTGAGAGAGTGGCGTCCTCCATGTTGATGGTGTCCTTCAATCACTGAGAAACGCCTCCCTCAGTTCCACTGTTATCACCAGCAACGTGAACACAACACACGTCTGCTGGTGCACGAACAGACAGACAAGTATTTGGGGTGCACACAAGTTGTTCCCACAATTTGTGGCCACAAGAAGTGACTTGTAACTTTACTTTGATTAACTGAGATGTTACTTGCTCCCATGGCCATCACATGTATGTCGTTCCAGTGATTTGATTTATTTGTGGCCATGAGGTAGAACCTGGTCCCAGAAATGAACCAAACCTTGTCAGAATATATCGTGTGACCACCAATTAATCCAAGCGTGGGAACAAATGATCTTATCTTATGGCCACATTTTATCAGTTACATCTTGCAAGTACAAAATATGTTTGCGGGGCTCCAGAGAATGTTTTACAGACAAAGCGACGTTTTCTCTGTTGACTTATTCCAATTTCAAAAGTCCTTTATTTGAGCAGGATTTCTGTGGCAGCTGTTTGTCTACTCAGGGTGATGTGGTGATGAAAATACACCCCTGAACTGACCAACTGCATCACTGCCACATTGTACCACTGTGGACATGCTGAAGGGAATTTGGTCTAATTGGACTAAGACAACATAACAACCCCAAAGAATTGGGATTCTTTTCTAAAGCTGAGCTAAAACAATCCTCGTAAGTGGATGTCTTTGCTGAATACAGTAGCAACTCTGAGGCTAACAGTCTGTGCATTAGTGAAATCACTGCAGTCACATTTGAGAGCATGCAATGAAGTTTAACCTGAAATGACATCGAGGGGTCTCACAGTAATTTGAGAAATTAGTTTAGTCCATTAGTATGCCGAGTCCACAGCACACATATCAATTAATTTCAGTGCAGAAGGACACCGAGGTCTAGAACACACTCAGATCTACTTCAGATATGACAGGCACCCCAAAACAGCCAGACAGAAGCTGCTGCCGCCGCGCTGCTACCCCCAGGGCATCACGCAGAAAATGAAAAGCCTATAAGAATTGATTCCCTGACGAAACGAGATCTGGCTGATGTGCTCTGTATGGAATATATGTCTGCTGGAGATAGTAGTCCTTACCTTCGCCCCATCGATTCCCTTTTGCCCTTCTGATCCAAGTTCCCCCTTTAATGACAGGATTGAAAGTTAAAAGGCAAAGAAAAGGCCATTGAAAAGTTTACACTTCAATCTTTGTTAAACTTGTCCAAGCTTGGTCCTGTAATGCCACTTCCTGTTAAACATAACTGGAATCATGCAGACTGACTATAATCCTGATCAGATTTAATTATTGATCCATAATCTCTTCTTCCAATTAGCATGAAGGTGTACACACAATCTAATTACATCATCACTTTTAGTATGAGGCCTATTTTCAGCAACCATAGTGGATGCAGCAAGAACCCAAGAACCCAAGGAATAGTGAAGAGTGCCATGGTGCCCTGTTGAGTTTGGCTGAGGTCTTTAGTTCCAAAGCACCTGGATGCAGTCTGGGCGGAGGGACTCGCTCTCTGACTAACCCCTCTCATGTTCTGATCACAAAACTGTCTATACAGCCTGAAAACAGGCAGTAAAGCTGGCAAACATGGTGAGACGAAGAGGTGACTCACACCGTGCATCGTAGAAGATGATTTGTGCTAATGATTCATGTGCTAACACATACGGCTGTGGGCACCCACGGGCTGTCCTGTGAGCCGACAACTGTCAATAAAGATTAGTCAACAAACAAAAAAAGAGCACTTCGCACATCCGTAAGAGGCCGATGCGTCGGAAGAAAGGCAGACCCCAGGAGGGTTCCAAACAAAATCCCCTGCAGTGTCTTCACTTCCAAAACAACATCTTTACCGTGTCCGGGCGCCGGACCCTCGTCAGGGAAACCTGATAAAGTTCGAACTATAAATTAGTCTGACAGCTGCATTGAAGTCGATCCGTGTCTTGAGGAATAAGATGAGAGGATTTTCCAGAAGAGGTCGTTGAAGCTGGCGGTTCTCTCGTGGATACGTGTTGTGACTTGAAGAGGAAGACGCGTCAAACCACTAGATGATGTCCAGTGAAGGCGAATTCAGGCAGACCTGAGCTGAGTCGTGCAGCTGCAAGAACGGACCAGAGACACGAGCGAGCGGGAGACCAGCTTGAGGAACAACTGAGCCACCACGTGCAAACAAGTCAAGGTGTATTTCTGCTTCAACTGTGTTCAAGGTGATGAGAGTCCAAGTCTCCTTCTGATGTCATGTTTGCAATTAAATCCCAAACTTTAAATCAGGCTTCTGAGAAACTGTGCACAAGAAGCAAACCCTGTTGACTGTGTGAGCTCACTGCACGTTGTATAGTGAGATTAAATGTAGGTCAGAGAATAAGCTGCTGGAGGCTTATTTCCACGCATACGACATCTCAGAGGCTTATTTCCACAAATATCTTCTTGATCACTGATTTTTCTGCAGCTGCCCTGCCCTTTACTTTCCACTGGCTCTGCCAGACATGTGTGAGATGTCCGGTGGCTCCTTGGCTCTGGCATGAAAGGGTATCCTATACAGTTGCATGACCTCATGTCCAATGAAGCTCGAACAAACATCCAAGGACGACCATATCATTGCTCTTACAACATTGTTTTGATGGTGTGGCTACATATGGAGCCTTGAGGGTTCACATTCATCCAAGAGGGTTGAAGTGCCTTGTGTCAATTGTACAAAACATCAAGCTAAAATTTCTCTAAAAACAGAAACATCTGAAAAATTGGAGGTAAAGCATGATAACATCGAAACAAGCTACTGCGTATTAGCATCAGTGTCGCTGCTGCTGACCTTTCCTCTGCACTGTTGTGTAACAGAAGGGTTTGAGCTGCCTCCTGGACTGGGCCTCACATCAGCCAGCACAAGTGGAAAGAGCGATCGGTGTTACTCTATCCATCAAGGGTCATGAGGAAATATGCCCCCCGCCACACACACACACACACACACATTTTGAGCTCCGCATCTATCATCTCAAGCAGGACATCAGTCGGGATCACGCCATGGTCCAGGTCCAGGTCCAGGACTGACTGATGTGTTGCCGATCCTTCCCATCGTTTGTATACAAGGAATTGTTGTTTTCTTGTTCTTCATTGTCCACCAAACCTCCTGGCATCACGTGAGACGGCGTTCCCACTGGCTGCTGCTCTCCGTCATGCAGACTGACCCGGATTAATCAGAGATACCCAAGTAAACGCTCGACCGTCTTACTGATGACAACATCCAACTGTAAAACAGGGAGCTGCTAAATCTGCTGAGCCGCTTCAGGAATGTAGCAGCAACACTGGACACCCAACAAGTGTGAATGTTTCTATTAAATATATTCTTGTTAATCCATGCAGACAACTACAGCTCTAACACTCCTGAGAGAACCCCAGACCCCTCTGGCAGGACCATGTAGTCCATGTTGGTGCAGCGGGTGATCCCGACTCTGGCTTCTCCTCTGAGGAAGATGCCAGCTGGACCAATGGCACCTGCTGCTGCTACCCAGGACTGGACTCTGGTCCCTGCAGTGGTTCACCAGCACCTGCCAGACCCACTCTGATTTTTTAAGAGGTGTCTCGGCTGGTTGCGTCCACAGCAAGTCAGGCCTGACTGAAGCGTGTTCACAGGTGCAGATCCCAAATGGCGTTCCTGAGTTATGTTCATACGACCTTTGAAAAGCAGGATTCCAGCCAGTCTAACAGGTTCGCATGTGTTTGCAGGTCCCGTTTAATCAGACCAACAATACAGCAGCTGATCCTAACACTCAGTGACGGCACTGAGTGATTGGCACTGTGAGTGTGTGTGGCACCTTTTACTTCTTAAAACGCACTTCAGCTGCAGATTTGTCACGTGTACTTGATTCGTTGTTGAGTGAATATCTGAGTTGTTTTATTCAGGCTAATAATGAGCCACGCTAAACATGTTTAAGAACCAGCAAACATGAAGGCCTACAAGCAGCATGTTGCACACTCACTGTGGTCACTGCAGCTTCTAATAAAGCACAGCCGAAAACTTTGGAGCCGTTTAAAAAATCAAATGTAACAAATCTAAATGACAGAAACGCACAGAAACCTCTAGTAGCACACGGCGGCGTTCACATGGACATCTACATTCCAATATTAACCCGGTTAACACAAACCTACTAAAACAAGTACCTGAACAAAGTCACAGAGTGAACTGCATCACCTTCTGATCTTGGTCACATGATTGAAGCGGGCGTTATGGCAGCATTTTCCTCATTTAAATGATTGATAATTTAAATATAATCTTATTTAGTTCAATTGCCAGATGACTGCTGTCCTTTGAGCGAAGCCGCTGCTGAAGCTGGGAGCTACTGTACCTTATGTCCTGGGTTTCCTTGCGCCCCGGCCTCCCCCGTGTCCCCCTGGAACGGAACAAACACACCGAGGACTTAGTGAAAGGTCTCTCGTTCACACATCACTAAATCGCTTTGTGAAAGCTTGACATTTCATCGCCCATTTTGCTGCTACAGCTGCTCCACTAGTTCTGGCTGACACAGGGGCTCAGCAGCTGCATGTATGGGTACTATTTCCCAAAAACTGCAGGAGCAAAGAGCCGACCCATGTTAGGTTCGAATAGGAATGATGACATCACTAAAAATACAGTAAATACATCAAATAAGAAACACAAGGACAGTTCAGCACTGGAACTGAAATTAAAGCCTGATTTTCTACAGGCAAGAGCAGATAAGACAGGGCGAGGAAGAAAAGGAAACTTGTTAAGGGAGAAGATGGAGGCCGATAGTTATGCCACAAATTAAGCGAACAGAGGATTTGCTGCAGGCTAATAATCAAATTAAAGCAGATGCCCATTCATGGTCACACCTCCATTACAAGCTCTGTCTCTCTCCGCTCGAAAGGCTTATTGAAGAAGAACCACTGAGCCAAAATTCCATCTTTAAACCGTGGATTATGAACCTATTCATCCGACCATTTTATTCCTAAAAACATCCAACCTTCACAAACACGTAGCATTTGAAAACAGAGCAGAAAATGTGGAAAGGTGTCATAGTTTCCCTGAACTCCACATAAATCCTCCTTTTGTACAAGACTTAATGAAATCATTCATTCAGATGGTGCATATGGGAATGAATGTATATTCCATTAAACCACTGACCTGAAACCTCTTTTAGAAAGAAATACATGAACACAGATGAATATAATGGGAACAATGGCAGGTTTTGACAGCTCATCACAATTCAGTGTCGGTGCAACAATAAACGCTCCAAGGAATGATTCATTAGGAAACGTGTATAAATTGAATTAGAGGCACTAATTGAAAACACCAGCTATGCAGGCAGGAGAGCTGTAAATGGTGCAAAACAAATTAGGGCTGGAAGAAGTTTTAATTTCACCATTACGCCTGCGTTCTATTTTTTCTGTTGCATGTACATGCAGGCACTGTAAATCTAGTAATGCCAGGGTTTATGTGCAAGGCCACAGAAAATGGATTTTCTTTCAAGTAAGCTCCATTCTTATAACCCACTACTTATCTGTTTAATTTCCTGGGGGATTCTGGATTAATCATAGTTTAATCCCTTTGCAGTGCATTACAATCCTCCATCAAACTCTCACTGTAATGCAGGATAGTACTTTCTGTTGGAGTAACCCAGCCAAAGTAATCCTCGCACCCTTTCCCAAGAAGCCTGCTGTGTAGGTCACAATGATTGGCCTGCACTTCTAATTATGGCTGTTTTAAATGCTCTAAATTGCCCAGATGTCTTTGATTAATCGCTACAAAGTCAAGCTAAATTGCTAGTAAGAATACTCTGTATACTATACAGACTGAGATCCCTGAGTTGGTAATTGAAAGTCTCATGAGCTTACCTCATTAATAGTATTTGCACTCTGACTTTGCAGCCCTCTTTAATGTATTATAATGCAAATGTAAAACAGTGCAGGAGAGTCTAAAAGTCCCTGAATCTCCCCTGGGGAGGGAGGGATCAATACGAATGTAATATTCTTTGACAGAGGCGTGCGGCGACTATAATTTCCAAGACAGATTAACGTACAACAAGATGAGAGCGAGAGCTGTTACATCACAAAAGTGTGTCAAATCAACTTCAGGTGACTGCAACGACACCTGGGTGCTCCTCCCACAGGAGCTCACCTTCACTCTCAGGCTCCTCGTCTGCAGGACATCAGAAAAGTCCCTATTTGTGCTGCTGGTGAACGCTGCAGATGTTCTACTCACACAGTGTCACACTATTCCAACCGTGTGTGTGTGTGTGTGTGTGTGTGTGTGTGTGTGTGTGTGTGTGTGTGTTCTGAGAAGTGGGGCAATTTACTGACAAGATACTGGTGAATCACTCAAAAAAAAGGGTGGGAAAAAGGACAAAGAGGAACAACAGCAAACAGAGAAGTAATTTTCAAAATAAAAACAGGAACTGATTAAAAATGCTGATCTTATTGCTTAATCTGTACACTAACAGAAAACAAGCAACAAGCGTGAAGAGACGGATCAAAAACCTAAACGAGACCCAGCACTGCAGAGGCGGGACGCGAAACAGAGAGAAACAGGGGACAGACATCAAACTCAGAATTCTGACTTTAACCTAGGAATTGATGGTTCGAGGCCCCCTCCCTCCCCCAAAAATAAAAATGTCACATGTGGCTGTAGTCCTGCAGTGTACTGCCATGATACTCCTACATGATGGAACTACTGCAACAGTGACATCCCACTGCTGGGATCAGAATGATACAGACCCAAATGGCCCTGATCGCTATCTGCTGCTAACTGACTAACCAAGCTTTCGCAAGCGTGCTCGTCGACTCCAAGTTAAACTGAATTCACCACAACGTGGTTTCTGCAGCTGTGAGACCAGTGTGCAGGGACCGTCGACACATCTAATCATACTGTATGTAACCTGCCAGCAGTCACCTGCTCCTCCAGACTGGCTACACCTCACTGCAGTTGTATTTCTGCTGTAATTAATTTCTCAGAAGAGAGACGAAGCACACAACAACACGTGTACATATCGATTTGGCAGCAGGTTTGCTACGATGTTCAAACTGTCTGTGGGTATTCTAATGACATCGTTATCATGAATTCTTTGCGAGTAGCAAACATTGGATATGGTGACATTCCCATCATGTGCGTGGGTCACGTAACACCCGTCTCTAAGGCTCCGCGGCTGTAGCGTGCACAGCTGTGATGTTGCTGTGGTGACAGACATAGAAACATCTATCAAAACACTCCCGACGGCCTCTGCTGCAGCTTGGCATGGAGGTACGGAGCTGAAACCAGAGGCGTTTAGTCTCTGATCAGGCTTTTCCCTCTCTTCATTGATTCAGCGTTCGAGCCTGTAACAGGATTTTATATGAATTTTGGTGGTCGCTAAGTAAACAAAAGGAGCCAAGTATTGATTTGTTGAAGACCTGAAATTAGATTTCAGGTGGTTAACACGTGAGGCGGGGGCTCGTAGCACCGGACCTGCTCTGCACAACAACAGAGAAAACAGAATCAACATGTTTGAATTATTATTGATTATTAATAGCCCAGTAATCTTAGAGCAGATTATCAATATGCTTCTGTTGCATATTTTGCTGTTATTTATATAAATGGAAAACACAAATACATTGGTTCAAAGGCTCATTGGCTATTTCACCAGAATTAGACGGTAACTGTATTCTAGGGTGCTGCCTCTTATCAATTAGCTTAGGCTAATTTATCAAAGCCAGGACAACCACACACACACACACGCACACACGCACACACACACACACACACACAAACTAAAGCTTGAGACCTGATCTCTACAAGGTCAATTAAGCATCATTAGAGATAAATTTACAAATGTGATTTGTACACTCTGTTATGATGCGTGCGCACACACACACACACACACACACACACACACACACACACACACACACAGCCATTTTTTGCATTCAAAACTACATTGAGGAAAAAAAAGGGTTCCCAAAAAGAACAACTGTATATATGAGCCTTTATTGTTCAAACCATGCTAAGAGTGTCTGGCTATGTTTTAGCATGGTTACACTCGCCGCAACGTACTCAACACTGTTCATGTGTGCTTGTGTACATGTGTCCAATCTAAAGTTGGCCCACGTGGACAAACACTTGAATTGCTCCCTTCGTAATCTGAATATCCCCCGTGATAGCATTGAGTTCTACATACACGTGAGTGATATTACCACTATAAATGTACCTTCTACCTTTCGTGTACTCAATAATCGTCGTGAATGGCAGTGCGTTTCCTCCCATTAGCACAAGGATGTGTCTGTCTTTTCTTGGTTTCTTCTCTGTGACTCCAGACAGCAGAAAGAGCCAAACAGACGTTTCTGGACAGTTTAGCTGTTGTGAGCTGTCAGCCTTCGTTAGCTTCAAGCTAACTATACGTTGTTGGCACTTACTGCATCCTGCAGTCACAAAGAAGCGATGCAGGAGGGAAACACAACTTGGAGAGCTCAAGACTCGTACCAGTGAGTACTTGGCAGCAAAATACACTTTCTGTTTGATGTATCGCTGAAGGATAGCTGAGATAGAACCCTGACTTCTAATAAGCAGGCCTATCCTGAGCACCCAGACTGTGTGTGGTAGACCTGGTCGGTGCTGAATTCAGAAATGATAACCTCTGGTTTTGTTCTGAAGGTGTTCAGAAGCAATAGGACTTTAACATGAAGGCCACTCAGCTCCACGTCCCCTCACTGGCTTTGTGTCTTCACCCCCTGCAGACAGACCCAGGGGGACTCTCCCTTCCACATTCTGTCATTTGGAAAGTAGGACTTTTATTCCGGGTATTTAGAGCTTCATTTCTGCTTTTATGTCCTCCAACAAACACAACACCCACAATTTTTAGTCATTTACCGTTTATACGTCTACCTGTCTGTTGAGCTGTCACGGAGCCGGGAGGCTACACCTATTACGCTATTGATTGGCCAAATGGATGATTCCTCCATTCAAGTATCGCGGGCGATAATTCACCTTGTGGAGGTAATTGTATGGTGGAATCTCTGAAGGGCCTGGATCATGAAAGTGTCAGACGCTGCTGCATCGATATTTGCCTTGCAAGACGTAGAGAGAATTGAGTTGCAGAGAAAGGAAAAGTAGAATATCGCCTCATCCCCAGTCTTCAATTAGCTAAGTTCCAACTTTAGACCACAGTAAACATTCCTACAGTCTCACAACTTTAGGCAGAAGGAAGCTGCAGCTCTCCACTGAGATGGACCCTGAACAACCATTTAGACTTTTTTTTTGCAAATTTTAAAACTTAAAAAATAGTAAAAGAATAAGTCAGGATTACAAGTTCTGTTATACTGTCTTAGAGGAGAGGAACTGAAGGACCAGTGGAAGCAGGTGATGAATTCGCACGTTCCCCTGGGTTCTGTCTTTGCTCCCGTAGCGACTGGAGTCCTTGCACGACAGTTTGCAATGATGATAAAGGCCTTCTAAAGCCGGGGCGTCTGTGTCTCCTGCAAAGCCATTTGACCCAGGAATGAATGCAGATTAAACACTTTCCTGTGTCAGAGGAAGAGATTTTCCTCAAGTGATTAAAGCAGCTCCAACGAATCCAACAAAGTGAACCTTAATTTCAAAATATCTAATATCTAATAATGACCGAAACCCACAAGCCTGAGGGCCTCTGGCGCTACCGGCACAGTTAGCCAGGCTGCTATGTTTGTAGCACCAAAGAACAGAGACAGAGGTTCCACTGCCAAATACGCAGCAGACACAAATACAGGACAGGGCGAGTATAAACACAGAGCTCGTAATTTAGATTAAAATACTATTACATAATAGTAGCCTCCACTTAGGAGTAAAAGGTGAATATCTGCCTCATCCTATTTGCTGACAGACCAACGCCACTGAAAACACGACAACAACGCCAAGAACCAATGAGTCATCCAGTCACATCCTACCTTGTCTCCTCTGTCCCCCTTCTGTCCTGGCAGACCAGCTACACCTGGCAGTCCAGCGTCGCCCTGTGCACACATGACGACATTTACAACTGCAGTTCCCTCTGTCGCATTGTGTTTTTAGCATTTACCGGCAACACTTGTGGTATTGAGCAGAAGAAGTAACACACACCTGGGAAATGACTTGAAGATGTGTATTTATGAATGAAGCCCCTCTCCTTTCTGTAGATCACCAATATTTGTGTGATATAAAAGAACCACCTCTATCTGTGTAACTAAGGCAACACGTAAAAATCATAGGTGGTGGTGTGTGTGTGTGTGTGTGTGTGTGTGGGGGGGTGACCTTGGATCTGTCCCATCTGCTACCTTCATGGAGCACTCCACGCTTTCAGGTGAGGATTAGCATTTTAATTGAACCCTCATATTTGCAGTTGAAAGATCCTTTTACATTCCCACAAATTGATAGCAGGGAGCAGATTTGCAATGCTTGAATGAGTGGGGGCCGTTTTACCTGTGTTTGCTGACAGATTACAGCTCCACCTGTGGTTGTCTTTGGTATAAACGTCCTTTAACTGGGGGGTGAGTGCTTTTGAAGGACTGAGGACACGCAGTGTAAATCGCAGGTAGGAGGCCGTTAACACTCCGCTGCGATGGACAATACACTTACTCAATTAGGCCTCTTGTTGGGTGGAATTGATTGTACCTTTTCAGCTGGACAGTGACATCTGTCAATTGATGGTGAGGCAGGCTGAGACAGCATCCGGGGGAGCTGGGCCGTAACCGGGGGAGGGGAAGTCCCATTAAATGTCTTCTTGGCTTCACACTGGATCAATAGAGAAATTTCACCATTTGGACCTGCTAGTTTGCTTCATGGCAAAGACAACAACAGCGAACAATCCACTGTGATTTAGCTCACTTGACCCAGCACAAGCAACACTAAAGGTGGCCTGAGCCACAGTTTTCATACTGCAACAGATATAAAAATCATTTTCATGCAGTGAAACAATAACACATATCTACCATCCAGAACTTACAGTAACTTAAGACTGAACTGACATCATGGGGTCAAAGGTCATCTCTCCACTTAGAACCACAGTAACTTTAGCTCTTATTGATTGAAAGGCGATGGAAAGTCTGCTCTTAGGTTTCTATCTGGGGGCACAAACTCTCCTGAGACAGCCTTGTTACTCCTCCATTGCTAGATGACAACATTAAAATAGGCCAATTCCACTCAGCGACAGCCAGGACATGAATGGCATCATTGCATTTTCTCCAGACTGTAGCTGCACTGTACCGGGACATTCAAGGGTTTTACCTTTGGCTCCAGGAGCTCACAGCAATTTTCCATCTCAGCCATATAAGGGTCACAGTAGAGAAGAAATTGTTTCAGTTCAATCTGTGGAAAAAAGCTCAAATTAAAGGACCAATCATGTTCCATCACCACTTCAGGCTCCCCTGCAAACTGAGAGAAACGCCCAGTATTTACGCGTTGAGACACTTCAACTGCCAGTGATTTTGTCTTAAAGCATCTGGGATCGGGAGACGATGGACAGAGAGAGCATTCCCACAAAAGCTGTTGTGTGTTCTTTCAACTTGTTTCTTGGCAAATCATTTCTAAGCTACTGAAATACTGAAGCTGTCCCCTCAACCCTTCCATTTTTGTCATGTGCTGATTTGCAACTTCACTTATCAACTTAACTCAAACATCAGCTGTTGATGCTACTGGAGCCACGTTGTGCTCAGCAGTGCTGGTGGAGCAAACAACAAAGCTGATCTGGTGTCTTAGCACCCGCTACGAGAATGACTCGACACATATGTGTCCTACATGTTATAACTAATAGAGGATTTCCACAGAGCAACTAAATATGGCCTTGAAACGTGTTTTAATCCCTCTAGCAGAGCTGAGAATGCTTCTCCTGGCGCGTGTGACGCAAGGCTTCCCTGGGTAACAAACCTCCTGCACAACAAAATCCTGAAATGACACTGTAGCTTCAGCTAAAAGACAAGAACACGTTGATAGTACACACATCCACAGGCCGTCCATCCTCCAGTCGGGTGGTGATGACTGCCCGCCCACTGAGGTCAACGCCGTCTCTCTCGTCAGTCAGCCTGCGTTCTACTAGCTTGCAGTCCATGTAAATAGAGACGATGTTGCTCTGGACAGAAATGCTCAGCTTGTGCCACTGCCGATCAAAGAGGGTGTGCAGGTCACGGCTCTTAAATGTGTAGCGGAGTGCGTTCTTCAGCAGGCCCCGGGAAGAAAACTCCACCACCTTCTTGCCTCCGTCGACCACCACGGATACCTGAGGGGCAAAGATGAGTTCTCACTGAGCACATATGTTCATTCTCTAGAGGAGCAGCCACCTGAAACTGATGAGTCAACCAAAAGAGAGAGAATCTCCCACAGCTTTGACAATCCATGATTCAGAATTTATCATCAAACTGGTGTTGGGTGTTTTTTCCAGCAAAAATGTGAATTATTTGGATGTTCAAGACTCTTGGGTGTCAGGTTTGCTGCTTCCTCCACTTTGACAGTCAATGAGACTTTTCTGGGCTGTCAGAGGAGCATGAGAAGGCATTTCAACACTTCTGCTCTGAGCTTCTGTAACGGCGTTTTTCATTTTCTTTGGACCATTCATCAATTAAATGTACAAAGAATCTGAAGATTAATCAACCACAACAATAATTCAGTTCCAAGCACAGTGGTTCCCAAACATTTTGATGTCCTGTACCCTCAGAAACGTCAGCCTCCTGCCGTGGAGCCCCAGAGAGCCATTGTCTTTTATGGTTTTCTATATTTGTCAGCCTGCACCAAAAGGAAGGACAACAACCAACAGTCTGCCTGTTCGAAGAAGACGTGTCCGTGGTATTTTGCTCTGTGTTCAGCCTCGTCTCACATTTCATCAGTAAACAAGTGACACCATGCTGATTAGTTCAGGCTCGAGTGACTTCTCATGCATTCCTCAGTAGCGGCTGACACCAGCAGTGCTAGCAGCTCCAGCGGAGGCTAGGCTAGCACGGCTAACGTGACTCCCAGAGCAGATGGTTTCTACAGCCAGGGATCATGTACGTGTCCACTCACCGCCTCCGCTGCTGCCATGGGTGGGAGTCATTTTTCCCAACTGCAGCAAGTTAGCTAACAACTTGTGAGCCAAAGAGCTCTAACCCAGCAGAGTCCTACTCCGTCCCTGATTGGCTACTTGGTGCTTTGGGCAGGTGGAGTGAGATCCAATCAGAGGAGGAGTAGGAGCCAAAGTCAGGAATCCTGGTCTTAGCGTGATGTGTCAGTGAAACATACCTGAGTGCCTCCTGACTGGTCGAATATCTGCCACAGATACCAGCGGTCTTTTTTTGTAGTTCGTCTTACTCGGAAGATGGTTACAATGGAGTATTCGCTTGAAAATCCACTTGGAAATATGACTCTAAAACAAAACAAGCAAATGGAACAGTCAGGCAGTCTCGTTGGATTTTAAAAGCAATTCTGTCATTAGAATATCTCAAGAATCACATGTCAAGTGTCTCAGTAAGTTTCCAGGAGCCGAACACTGACGGGAAGGTCAATGATCAATAAAGTCCTTCACGCAAACCAACCAAACGCACTTGACTCCATTTAGCTTGATGAATTTTATACTGGCGTCCCTGACACTCACATAATGAAGACGCACAGAAATGGATCCAAGTCACAGAAGCCAATCTTTCACCAGCCTCTGATACAATGTGCTCCAGTTATGAGCTTCTAGAGCCAAGCGCTGTGCAGCTTTATGAGCACGGCCTCAGCTGCTCCGTCAAGTTGAAGAGCAGTTCTGCATTCAGAATTCAATCAAAATACCAAGAGGGTAGTGGGAATACATATAAAAAAACAAAACAATATCATAGCCACCTTCATGAATTATGGCCCACATCCCCACTCCACTTCTTCATTTTGCACACCAGGTAGGAAAAAACTCAATTTGCTATTCAGATTAACAAAAATAGAAGACCATAAACATAATAAATCAACTAATAATGCCATGATAAGGACATTGGGTAAGCAGAGCACAGCCCGGAGGAGGGAGTCGGAGAGTTTCTCCAGACAGGTCAGAAATTAGTTTTCACTCCAATATATCATCTCCTATTCTCTCAGAGCTTCATAGCCTTGTCTATTGTGTCCCGAGAATTCTTTGAGATTTCGTTGAAAATGGTACATGACTAAAATGATAAATACACCGAGGTGAAGCTCCTGAAAAATCAAATGCTCGTGTGAGAGGCTGAGGTTATTTGCTGCCCGAGGGCTAGAGGACTATTTCCGCTGTAATTCAATATGAAAAGTGGTGTATCAGTTTATAGAGATGAATGAATTCAGCATTGAATATTTCAGCACTGAACAAATGTATTGCACATCATTAGCGGAGGTGGGGAGCAACACGAAAGACAAATGTAAGCAAGAACTCCAGAGAGCTGAAGCGCAACACGGCTACTGGTGGACCATAATAGATTCCAGCACATTAAATATATGTGAGGTCTTGATAGGATCCTGGAGATCCAAACTAGCAAGTCCCAAGTCTGCTCTCATTTCAAAACAGGCTCCGTCTGCTGCAGAGTACTTGATCTCTGAGGGCCCAGAGGGTTAAAGTTCCTGACCCCATGTCGACTACCTCTGGGTCTGCTCCGCTAAACTCAGCCTAAATTGCTCTCAGTAGTTTCATGATTCTTTGAAGTAACGATATGAGAAGTACGTGCATTAATTATCCCTGTTCCCTCGCTATGCTGCCAACACAGCTCACAGTTCATGCGTCTCTTCTCGTGTCCACGTACACTCATGTAGAACTAATATGCATTGGCAAACGTGTTCTGTTGAAGCGCCGTGTGGATTACACTCACTGACTATGTTTTGTTCATGTGACGTTCGTATACAAGCCAAATTAGTGGAACAGCCACAGTCGTGAGAAAATACCGTAACAAAAATGAGACATACCACAGAGCCAAAGAGGAGATGATTCCATGTACATGATACAGCTCTATGATTTCTGGAAATAATCACCAGTCATACTGCTTGGCTGCAACTCCATCTTGTATAACCAGAGACAATAGTTTGAAAGATTGCCACAGCACCACTACCAGCCTCCTGGAGATCCTGCCGGAACCTTTAAGGTCCCGCTGGCTTTCAAGAAATCCTATGCAGGGTGATTCTTTGAAACGACTCGGAGGGATCAGATTGCTGCAACAGTCAGATGTTAGCATCTTTGACTCCCATCACTGACACTCCGGCCGCCACCGGGTCAGAGTGGGCTGCAGCATGTGGATTCAGATGCTAAAAGCTAAATCATTCATGTCAGCAAAAGACTACAACTTCCTCTCAGCATGAATCCTCTTTGCTGTTTAAATGGGTAAGTGGGCTGCCTGACAGCATGATAGAAGACTCCTGATGGAGCCAGCGCTAATGCAATGAAGAATGATGCTTCGCCACTGGGAGGCTCAATCACTTCATCCAACTGATCAAGTGCAGGAATGACCCTGAGAGTCCCTCAGCACGATGCTGAACTCCTAGTGGACCAGCTGGTCCTCCGCCGCCATCACCACAGAGAGCTCTGAGCGCCATAATAGCAGGCGACAACTTATGGAGATGACATTCACGTTTACAAAGATCTGGTCACGTTTAGGTCCCAAAACACAAAACTAAGAAAAAGTCAGCTGTTAGAGAACCACCCTGATCTTCACCCTGGAGCAAACACCAAAGCACCTCCAGCCCCAGGGGTCCCCCAAGCACTTGACCCGTCTCTTGAATCTCTAACACAGGGATCAACCTAACCTGGGCCTTCTGATGTCCCCACATCAAGCCCTCACACTTCTGACAGCATATGTGGTGATGGCCGAGGGGGGGGGCACCCCACCCTGATCCTGAGCCTGAGTCCACAGCGTAGTAAAAACCTTCCTCCTGCAGAACAATGCCAGAGTTGGTACCAACCACCAACCGACCCGCTCCAGGATGCAGACTTGTGTTTTAACAACCACGTCTGTCACATGACATGGTTCGACCAGGAGATTTCAGTGCCCATCATGAAAAAAGATCCAAATCAAATTACATGCAATAACGTGTTGAAACCTCAGAACTAATAAATATAATCTGAACAGGGGGTTTGTGGTAAGGGGATATATTGTCTGTGAGATCCTGTTACCGTGGTCCAGCAGCTGGATGAGCAGCCAGCCTGCATACACAAGTAGAATGGTTTTTAAAGGCAAACACTTTAAAACCCTATTTTCAAGATTTGTTTTGACAGAGTTGAAAGAAAAAAACTCATTTGCATAAACTCAAATAAATAATCACCTGAAAAGTAAAATTCTAAAGATAATAACCGACGGGATGCAGCTGAAATGCTGGAGGCCTCTCAAGACAGCGTCATGGCGGCACTGACGCTGCTAGTCCAGCCGTGTGTCCCCTCATACAAATGTTGCCTGCACCGCCGTGTGTATCGTGCCCAGGAGCCGGCGGAACGTTAGCCAGATCTGGAGTGGAGCATCTATCGTTGCGTATCCCGCGAGGAGGGAGAGCAGTGAGTGGCTGTGGCAGGGGGGCATGGGGGCAGGGGGGCGAGGGGGCCTCCTGCCTCATGCTACAGCCCTGACGTTCCCTCCTCAGCTGACATGCAGTATCACCTGTCAAAGTACTTAGATAATTGGATATGAGAGGGATCGCAGTCTGGCCACTATAACCAATGACGGTGTCAGCAGTGTCATTGAGAGGCAGCATCTTTGGGCCCAGACTGCCAGCACAACTCAAGTAAATGTATTTTCAGCAGTGTGACTGAGCGGGGAAACACACCACAAATCACCTGGCTCAAAGATTCTTTCACCTTGCCAGGAAGAGTGCGGCAGTAAATATTTACACCTGAGTGTCATTTAGAAACACTGAAAGTAGCGTCTCCTCCTGGAGGAACGTCCCGACTGTTACAACCTCCTGTAGTGACAACGTAGAGCCTCATTCTGAGCCTGGTCACATCTGATGGAACGGAATGGAAAAGTCCAGTAAGTCTCCATTAATATGAGATCAGATTCAATCCCCTAATATGTCCTCATATCAGCATATAAACGGGTGCAGAGCCAACAGCTGACCAGCGCCTAAAGGGCTCCAGTAAATGTCACCTTTGTGTATCATTTATGTCGTTATTTGAAATTCCTGTCGTATTATCCATGCTCTGATTTTTTTCCCTCTCTCCTATATGTCCCACTTCTTGCCCTTCGGAAATTTCTAGAATAAATGCTATACATATTAACTCTGTTGAAATTATTCCTTGTCAAACGGATCACCTCACAGTTTGCCCTTATTAGCCGAGGCAAATGGAACGACGGCTCTGAGCAGCCTCGGTCCACTCAACCTTTTTATGAAATACGTTCACGGCTCCATGTTTCTGTAGAGCATCACCTGATCAGTGAAACGAAGCTTGAGAGCTCTTCGCGGTCTGCACAACGTATCATCATCTTAGAGGAAAATTAGCACTTTCAGAATCACTTGCTCTTTCAGCAGCGTTTCTCAGCTTTTAGCATCCATATCCCAAACGTGAGGAGGAGGCAGCAGCACATGATGGCTGCGTGTTGGTCCAAATGAACAGTTTACAGTTTAAGACTGTTCGCGGCCACACATGAGTGACCGCATCTTTCAGCAGGCTCGCTTTGTGCCGTCGGCCCCGTCGCCAGGGGACAGAGAGGTACAGTAGGGATGAAGCCGTATATACAGGGAGATTATATGCTGGCGTCTGGCACCGCATGCACGCCATCTGTCTCCTCAAACATTACAAGGCAATAGAATTCAACCAAACACAGCTCACTTTGCTGGCTTGATGAGCGGACTGCTTCCCAGCCGAAAGGACGGCAGGTCTTCAGTGATTGTTCCCTTTCGGAGAAGAAACTTTTCTGTGAGGTCAAAACCTGTGAACAAGATTTCAAAGAGTCAGACACTTGAAAGAATGGAAAATTATTTACACTGCAAATGGGAATTCATTCACCTGTGATTTGCAAGGGACGATCTAAAATATCAGAAAACCTGTGTTCTTCCACCTTCAGAGACGGGCACGAACCATCTGGAGAGAAGCAGCAAGAAGTTATTCAGCACTCGGTTTGACTGAAAAAGGAAAATTAATCTTTTTCCAATGTGTGCGTTTCCTTAAATTCAAAAGGCAACTTAAATAGGAAAACTCCTAAGCAGAACAGAGCATGTTTTCTGAAGTGATCTTCAAGACTTCTGTTGAAACTTCGAAAGCCCAACATCGTGAAGATGAGACTGCATAGTTTAGGACCAAGTCTAGATTTGCTTCGACTTTTTCAAATATCCAAAGAATAAAAAGGAATTCTTGAGGAACCTGTACATTTATAAATGTTTTATATTTTATATTGTTTGGTCAGAGAAATATATAAATATACAAGTATATATATATATATATATATATATATATATATATATATATATATATATATATATGAAGTTTTAAAGAAGTTACTCTTAGCTTATTTATTCTGTTGCCATCAGAGAAGCAGGGAGAGCAGCAGGCGCCGCCTGGGGCACGGCTCCACCCAACGTACGGACATCGCATGTTCAACCTTTCATCTGCTACTTCATCATTGAAGTGATACCTAACCCTGACAGGGTATTTTGCCTTTCAAGTACTCACTAATAGGAGTCTTGAGATCCCCAAGCTGCCCCCCCTTCATTACCTCTTTGTGACTCCAGAATGCAGAAGGAGCCAGCTATGTAGATTTAGCTTGAAGCTAACAATGGCTAACAACAAAAAGTCAGTTTACAGTCTCCCTGGTATAATCCAGCTCTTCTTAATCCGGCTCAGTAATCCACACACACTTTGACCTGAGCTAAAAATTAGCTACACACTCCTGGTTCGCACACAGCAGCGCTGAACTGGACAAGTTAAGCTGAATATACGTGGCTTCTGCATTCTGGAGTCACAAAAAAGTGATTCAGGCAAACAAGAAAAAGCAAAATTGATGTTTTGTGAGGTTTTCCTGTCAATGTTAACGGAGGATGACACACGTACCTGTTCGCTCATTTACTGCCATTGCAAACGTGCAAGGAACGGAACCGACGGTCCAGAGGAACGCCGTCCATGCTAGCAAGCAAATCATGGCTCAGAGGCTGGAACGCTGTCCCCTTGATCACCTGTGAGCAAAGAACATGTGAGTACATTTATGTGAATTCTGTGCTGAAGAAGACGTGAAGAATCGATGCCTCATGCTACTGCAGAAATAAGCACAGTGCCACTTAACGGGTTTTTATCAAAACTACTCATAATACACATATACATATATATACATATACTGTATATATGTGTGTGTGTGTGTATATAATATAACCCTCGCTGCTGCTCACTTTGGGTGCTGCCACTAAAACGTGTGTGGTTGCTGCTCTGACTCAAGTGTAACTCCAGAACATCCACGACCTCATACTGACAGCTGCAGCCATTTGTCCCTTCAACTGACCTCACATCAGTCCTGTTGATCCTCCAGCACTTGTTAAGATTGAAGGTGTATAAACAGGATGATCATCTGATTCTCTCCCTGGCGTCTGTGTTTCTTTGGCCTCACTTGGCGTGGAGGGTTTCCTTCCCAGCCATTCATCCATTAGCAGCAGCCCCAGTCAGCGCACTGATGAATGGACGTGTCTCCTGCATATGCAGCTAAATCATGCTACCACGCCATTACCTTTGCTCTCCATATAGACAGTTTCTGATTCATCGGGGCTGTAAATCATCACCACGAGGCAGCAGAGGAGCCTCCCCAGCCTACAGCACACTGCAGGCAGCCTCACGTTCAACACAAACTGCTTCCACCAATGAACCGGTTGTGGTCAACCTCATGTAATGTCGCTGGGTGTTGGTTCTCTCTGACAGTTACAGTTTGTGTGGCTATAGGAAGCTAAATCTACATGAAAGCTGACTCCCCGTGTGGTTTGGGACATGCTGCCGAAGCCGTGATTGTCATGGTAGGTTGTGTTTCTGTCTTTCAGGTTGTCAAGGACGTCCTGTAACCTCCAGCTAGTCTGACTCCATCTTTCTATGCAGCCAGCGAACCTTCCATCACGCCATTGGAAGAGGACAATGACTTTTAGGGCAAAGTAAGTCTGGATGGTCAGAATGACATCATCAGTCAAGATGACCACATCTACCAAATCCACATGAAACTTTCCGCAATTTTACTTGCTAAACTGGTGTAAATGCTGCTGATTGATTTTAACAACGTTTCAGGCATTAAAACTTGAACGGATGAGAAAGTAAGTTTAAGAGAGTCCATAGCTGAACTCATGTCCTAATACATCAAATAATTCTGGGATTACTCTTACAAAACAATATTCCACCTAATAGGAAAATCTGATGCAATCACCCGACTACCCCCCCCCCCCCCCCCCCCCCTCAGAAGTCGGTTATGATCGGAAGGATTTCTCAGGGCTCTCCAGAGTTTCCTCCAGGCTCTCTTCACTCCCGAGCGCCGCTCCTCCGGCTGCAGGCCCGCTATCATGGCGCGGGGGGATGAGGTGACCGCGCCACCGGAGTCACGCATGGGCCGCTTGACAGGCAGCACGCAGGCGGATCGCAACCCCTGTTTGTGTCACTGTGCGGTGCACTTCTCTGTCTTAATACCCGCAAATGCATCACATTCATGCCACGGTAACGTTCGCTACTTGTCATGTTTTATGACTCAGAGACTCTCAACAGTGGCGTTGCCTCGGCTGTCCCGTCATGAACCTGCGCGGGTGTCGCACCCCTCGCTGCTGGGGCTGGAGTGCGACCCGCGCCAGCTCCTCCTGTCCGCTCCCGTCTGCTCCGACAGCAGCAGCAACTTCTCCGGACGCGATTGCTACATTCGCAGAAGCGCCTTTCTCTGCGCCAGCGCTGATTGGCTGGATTTTATTTTTTAATGTTACGGAATGGAACGGTTCTAATCACGTCGCTCTTAGCTGATACCAGGTGATGCAGCCGAACGTGTTCACTCCTGCGGAGCCCACAAGAATCCCGAATAACAGCAGAGAAGTTGAGCTGTGCGTAAAATCCCAGCCCTCACGTCGGCTGAGGGAGACGCGGTCCGTCCGTTACTCCCTCATGGGTTAACCCGCTGGCACTGAGCGCTTTCCTGATCTGACTGCCTCGATAATTCGGTCCACAAGTACTTACAGTAGCTGAGAAAGTTTCCTCTACGGCAGAAACAAGTGATAGACGAGGAAAACAAGCATAGTCCAGCGTGATCAGGATCAGTCCGAGTCCGGATTCCAGGACTTGGAAATAAAAGTCACAGTGGGATCGCCTGCTGATCGCGCTCCTTATTAGTTGCACCCAGTGGCCCTCCCACTCCCCACTTTGTCATTATTAGTGAAATGCACTGAGAGACAAACTGACGCGTTCCTGCTGGGGACCAGAACGACGCAGGTCCCAACCAACTCTGCTGGACCAGGTGCGCGAGGGCGTCCGGTCCTTCAGGGTCTGATCACGCTGACTGACAGCTCGGACTCATGGATTGGCTGGACTTTACTGGACTGTCCTGGTCTACACGTGCAAATGCTGGCTAAACCTGAATATTCATCTGAATGTTCGTCTTGACGCGAGGCTACAGAACCCCTCGCGTCTCTGTTTACTCGCTCCGGTTTAATGAGATATGAAGTTGTAAGAGAGTTCGAGGCAGGTGCCTCAGAGGTTCCTGCTGGAGCAGCACACAGAGGCAGGTGTTGGCACCGGTGCAGACAGACCATTCACACACACCTGAGCCATGAAAGGGACGTATGAAAGGAGGAGTGGCGGGGATCCAGCAGGTGGCTCGGCCCTTTCTTCTCCGATCAAAGATTCTTTGAAGCGGTTGAACTGTTTCTATCTCTAATTCTTAAATTTTCTTTTGAGAGCTTCCTCCTGGCTGTCGGTGCTGACTCAGGAAAGGGGGGAACCTTTGTGTGCCGTCTTGTTGTAGCCTTGTTTTTATACTGGATGCATCATCAGGCCAAGATGAAAAAGTTCTAACTTTGAAAAAAGAGACACTGCATGTGTTGGGCGGTGGTGTCCATGAGGAGCTCCTGACTGCCTGCAGCTGCTGCCTCTGTCAGGGGTGTAGGTTAAAATTCCGGGTCCCATAAGCAGTGGCCCCCTCCTCTCTTAATCCACGCTCGTCTTTGATTTGATGGAGCTGCTGCTGGGCAGCCTGCTGCCACTGAAAGCTCCAGGATGACAACAGTGTTGATTGTGAAGTCATTTTGCTTCTTGTCGCTTGTTTTGCTTTTCCAGTGTAACTTTATGCCTGTGACTCTCTGTAACCCTCCATCTTACAGACGGGGGAATCTCACAGAGAGAAGAGAGCGTGCATGTCTGGTCTTCCTGCTGCTCTGGAGACCGAGTCAGTGGTTCAGGGAGCGCATGAGGACCCCATCAGCCATCTAAGCTGACCTCATCAGACCTGGACCACTGTGCTGTCAAAACTTTGAAAAAACATCACACTTTCTCCATGGAAACCAAAGGAGTTTCTGGAAATTTGCTCTAAGTTCTCCATGTAGGAAGTGTGACAGTTGAAAGCTGCATCTCCAGACGGGCCAGCAGGTTTCCTCTCATCTGTTGCAGCTCCGTACACCTGCTGATTTTGCGTCTTCCTGCTCTTGTGTGCACCCTTGTAATGTTGTTAACGCTTCCCTGTGTGTCTGCTCAGACACGGCAGCAGGCACCTATTTGGTTTGGGATCTGCCAATAAACACAGCGTAGAAGAAGAGCATGTCCGTGTCATCAGCCGGCGACAGTTGTTTATGTCTTGGCTGTGGAAGTCGAAGAAGAAGGAGCTTTTGCTGCTGCTGTTACTCGCGTTCATCCGTAAGATGAGAGACAGACCACTTTATCAAAATATTCTTCCCATAAATTTCTCTTTTTGCTGATGTGTTTGTCACATGTCTGTTGACTTCCATGTTTTGGTCCAGTTGCTCTCACTCCTGATGGTCCTGGCCGAGAGCGCACGAACAGTTCCTCAGGCCCCCTTTTCAAAGGGACACGGATGAGTGACGTGTGCCCCAGCATGGTACACAGCGTCCACACTTCCCAGGCAAACTGGGCTCTGGGCCGTTCCAGGGACCCTGCTGTGAAGACCCTCTTACAGCACCACACGGATGGTTCACCAGGCTCTGCTGAAGCAGTCCAACCACTCAGTTATGAATGAAGATTCTGATGCTGGGTGACTTGTTTCTCACCTCAAATGTTTCCAGAAACAAACTCCAGAGTGCTGCTGAGTTGTAAAATGAGAATGTTTGTTACTTAGCATGTTGGAAAGAATCGAGCTAAACCCTACGATGTTAGAGCATCAGAGAGCAAGTCTCACAAGTGTTAGGGGCATCACACGACACGCAGAAACTAAATGTCCTTTTGTGGCCAAAACCAGCAGTATGTATGGGAAAAATGAGTCCGATGACCAGGTCATGTGACTGTAGCTCCCTGAGAAAGAGGTAAAATGTGACTCCAAAGTTGTTCTGTCTCTGCAGCAAGGTCCGCCAACCCTCAATGTCAAATGATTGCTTGCAATAACTTTTATTAGCAATTTTATGAGCTCACCTTGTCTCACGTCCTCAGCAACAACTGCCCCACTCTGTTTCATGATCTTAAACTTTGCTTAATGCTGACATCATTGCTGCCTAGCAGAAACATCTGTCTCTATATTTCATCACTTCTGCTTTATGATCAATAAACGCCACTGGTCAGCTTTCATGAATTATTTATTTAGAATATCATTTTTTAAAATATTTTAATAATGAGAAATATTGGTAAAATGTCATAGCTCCACCTCTCTGTTCATCTTGAATGAAGTGCCATGCCCAGCAGAGAGAGAGAGAGAGAGAGAGAGTGTGTATGTGTGTGTACATGCATGTGTGTTTGTGTGTAACTGAGTGATACTGATGTGAGTGCATCGCCTTAAGAGTCCTGCTGTCACCAAACAGATGTGTGTGCAGAGCAGGTGACAAATGACCATCAGAGTAAACGTTCGGCTCTCACCTACCAGGACTGACAGCCTCTAAACTCTGAGTTGTTTAATGATGACAGGAGGCTCCAAATACTCTGAGACTGCTACTCGTCTAGTAGGAATACTTTGTGAAAGTAATTTTACATGAAATAATATTCATGGATGTTTTTGAACAGAGTCATTTACAGGATAAGTCAATTCACAGTACCAGAGATGCTCACATAATTTCCTTGCAGGCCAACCGAGACTTGGCGTGGGAATGTGCTTGAATTATAGTCGTCATGGAAACAGCAGCACTGCACAACAGTCAAACTTTTGCAACTTTCAAAAATGTTCAGTGACCACCAATCCAAACAAGCTGTAGCCAGCTAATGATGAAACCTGTTCGCTAACCTGAACCTGAGCTTCCACGGGAACAGGTGACTGGCCTCTTTACACGCCACAAGTGTTGTGAGTAGTTGGTTTGCACTCTGCACAACCTCTTCATAGCCGACAGTTTCGCCGCCGCCACTGCCGCCGCCGCCGCCGCCGCTGCTCACAGTGGTTTGTTTCTGCAGTCTACCTGTTTTGAGCAGACAGTGCTGTTTTATGGATATTCTTCTTTTTCTTGACATTCTATTAGGTGAATCGTTACAAAATTTAATTTGAAATGACAATCGCCGGTGATGACAATCTGCATTTGTAATAAACATCCAACACAGCTGGAGGACAGCACCTTCTGAACATGAACTCTGACACTTTCTTAAGTTTTAACAGTTTTAACAGTCAAGTTTAGAACTTTGCCCTGTGAAGAGATGCGCCTGGCGTCTCTGGGGTGTTGCCCTGCGAGTGATCACTTTCATGACATTTCAGCTTTCCTGGAGAGTTCAGACTTCACGAGTGGGATCATGAGGACACCAGGATGTGGCAAGCACAGATGGTCCTGCTGGCTCTGACTGCAAGAGGCTGTATTTACATGTGTGGAGTCCTCCTGGCTTCAACATTATTCCGAGGACACATCTTTGTAAGAGCCTTTCAACATTTTGCCTTTTTGTGTATCTTTGAAAACTGCTCACCAGTGTTTCTCAAAATTTGAGGTTTCCCTGAAAGAGCTCTACCTTGGAATGAAAGCCTGGGTCTTTATGTCAGATAACCACTCCTTAAGAATATCCAAGTACGGAGCAACCATCCTGTGATGATACGGTGAGGTCAAGCTCAGAATATGTGGATCAGACTAGTTTCTCCAAGAAGGCAGGAGGCAGAGTTTCTTCAGCTGTTCAAACCCATTCAATCAGCAAATTACAGCGCTGTCAAAGGAAATCACCAAGTGTATACATGCTATTATGTGTTCTGCACATTTCATGTCTGAAATGGATTGTACCCATTTGCCCAGGCAGCCTCTGCTGCTGGAAGCCAAGCGCACAATATTGTAGTGTCAGAAATGTGTTTTTCAATAGTTTTATTGTAAGAGAAGCCGTTAAAATGTGGAATGGAACCTCCAACACGGCCTGGACCTATAATCCAGACTACATGGTGTGGCTGTGGGTGAGAGCAGAACCTCCCGACGAGGCTTGTATTCTGTGTTTGTACTGGATTTGTACATACATTGCCTCAGCAAACCAGCAGTTGTTTGCCTTCC
>NC_141335.1:26428882-26536382 GCF_037954235.1 Aulostomus chinensis | reverse complement strand
GTCAAATCATCTGAAGGAAAATTCTCAGCAAAAAATATAATGACCCCAAATACAAGCAAGTGTACACAAAAACACAGTAACTTTGCTTCTACCGAGAAGATTTGGGGTCACATCTGCAAAAACAAATAAATAAATTGACTCCAGCTTCTCTGAGTCCTGCTGGCACGGCTGTGATCAAGCAGGAACTGTGGCACCGTCCTGGAGTTACACATCAGTGTCAGGCATCATGAATATAAGACGAGTTGGTCCTCTTGTTCATTGCTGGGTTTTAGAGCTGCACAACTGAGGAAAGACAGGCGAGTAGCAGGCCTTGGCTCTCCGGCTCCTAAAAGATGGTTTGATGTACCAGAGGATGCGTAGGCCAAATTGCTTCCCAGTAGAAACATGGCTACTGGGAGTTTTTAGACCTTCATGAAATCTCTCTTCTTGACTAACAATTCAAAACATAATTTTGGAATGAACAGGATCACATTTTGGAAAATATTTAATGATTTCAAATTCGAAATAAAGTCAGATCAGCCCTCTGAGAGATGAATGTCAGTTGTTTCCATCTGGTTCTTCCTCTGGTCAGTGACGAAGATTAACAGGATGTTTTGATTTTTTTTTACTGAAGAGAGCTTTGCAGCACTACAAATAAAAGACGAGTATAATGTATGAAAATGAAATAATCAATAATTAATGTATTGTTATCAGACATGGGCTTTCTTCTGACAGGCAGCAGTGACGTCAACTGTCCAACTGGACCACGTGACTTTATTATTGCAGGAAGTGAAGATGGCGGCTCAGTCATGGCTCTCCGAGTCTGTGCTCGGCTGGTCTATTTTCACCTTTATACTGGTGGTAAGTTGGTCTGGAGTTTCATCGTCGAATCTCTGAGTTCCAGCGAGTCACAGTAGAACTTTCAGTCCGACTAACAATCGGCGAAGTCGCTGGTTTGATGGCATTGACGCCGTCGGCGTGTTAACGTCTGGCACCGTGGATTAGTTAGCTAACATTAGCCATGTTACATTAACAGGTTATGTGTCAGAAAGCTCTCAGCGCCGTGTCTTTTGTACTTTCACACCTTTAAAATTGTGCTCTGCCACCATTTGGAGAACCCGAGGCGAGTTTTCTTTTTTTATAATGCTTAAATGTTTCACTTTATAAAACCTAATAAACTTAATTTATGTCACGAGGTTTTAAATGGGGTTAGGAAAGAGCCGATGTCGTAATATGTAGATTACTCTGGATAAACCTGCCTTCAGCCACATGCTGACACACACACACACTAACAACACACACACACACACACACACACCCACACACACAAAAGTAGCCCCAGCCTCAGTTTTAGTGAGTAGAATGAAGGTGGTCATCTCTGTAATCCGTTGCCTAGTTCAACAGTCTAGAAGCCACGTGCCTCCATCAGAAGAGGTCGTGAAGAGCGTCCAGATGCGGTGCATTACTATGCTTCCTCACCCACCACCAGCAGCCCTCTTTACGTGGACCGTCCCCTCAGTAGACCTTATTTGGATGCAAAGCTGGAGTCATTACCTGGCAAAACAAGCAGCCGGAGGCTTAAGGCTGCAGGCGTTTAATTGATCCCGTCTGTGAATGGCAGCCTTGATCTGAGGGGACCAGTTTTTGCAGTGTCCTCACTTCCTACAGCTTGTGTGCTTGGAATATGACCTTGTCATTTTGGAACCTTTTCCTTGTTTCTTTGTGTAATTCTTCTTACCCTTTACTCCGACAACCTTTCTCTTCCTGTCTTTTTATTGTGGAAGAGAAGGAAGAGAAAAGGTAAATTCACAAGAGAATGTAAAATGAGTTGAATTAGCACATGCACGTCAGTCCTGCTCCCTAAAAGGAAAATGTCGTCCTTGTGGTGTGTCTTGTCTGTGCATAACAAGTAAGCCGGCGTTCACTTGTAAGTTGTAATAAGAGGATAAGGTGACAGAGAATTGTATAATCAGATCAGCTGTTCCACAGCACCTGCAGTCGAGATGTTGTCAGGGGGCATTCCTCCCTAGCTGTCCTCCCTAGAGGGGGCGCTGCAGGGCCTCGTCGGGTCCGGCAGTGTGGACAAAATCAAACGTTGAGATTTTTTTGAAGAAATGCCTGACTGTGAGGATGAGTATTGGTTCTACCACAAAACGATTGCTCAGTATAATTTGTGACACATCATTATTGATATAGAACAGCTAGAAAATCACTTTACTGTGATTCAGACTAGAACCAGGAGGAAACAGCACTCCTATGTCACCATAGAACCAAATCCGAGAGATGATACCAACAGTCGAATATCAAAATAACCACGTTCCACCGTTCCTGTGCCCGGCTGGCCATCAGACACCTCAGGCTTCCCCTCCTACTGGCCAGACCCGTTTCTCTACACGTGGGACGAGTGGAGACACCCGGGGACTCGATTGTGTGGTCCAGTGCAAAGAGATCTACATATGTCTCAAGCACACCTTGCTGTCCAGGGACTACTGCAACTACTACGACTACTCATACTTCTACTCCTGTTACTTACCTTTCTGATGTTTCACAGTATTTCAAAGTTGTTGTTTCAACTTTGCAGCCTCAGTTTCTGAAAGATGAACAACAAAACACAAGGGATCTTGATCCATTGGTAGAAAGACAGCATCAGAGTTGATCTGGTTCCAGTTGTGGGTGAGGGAACCCTGAAGACTGTTCTAGGCTGTTGGCAGGATACATCAGTGGTTTTATCCTGTAATGAAGGAGTTTCAGTCAAATTGCTGAAGAACTTTTTGTTGAACAAGTCTTATATGATGATGGGTATCTCCTGAAAATCAAATCAGGAAATTCAAAGCGATATTAGCCCCTGGAGGCGGATCGTGCTCTGGATCAGTGACCCAAAGACTTCATTTTGACTGTGCTCATGTTGTGTGTCCGTGTAGCCTCAGTGGCGGGGTGTGTGCTCCCTGAGTGCTTTCAGGGCTCTGTCTGAGATGACATGCAGGTGCAGGTTAGGATATATTTTGATCCCTGTACTCCACACACACTTTCACATACATCAAGTTGATGGATCTATCTAAGCTGAATGCTCTCTTTGTCATTCCTTGTTCTGGCTTTTCCTCATAATTGTGCTGTACCTTAATTTGGGATATCATATTTTCTCTTCTAGGTCATCCTAGCTTTCTGTTGGGTCTACATTCGGAAATTCCAAAGCCGTCAGGAGAGTGAAGTTGTTTCCACCATCACAGCCATATGTGCGCTGGCCGTTGCTTTGATAACTTCGGCCCTTCTCCCCGTGGATATATTCCTCGTCTCCTTCATGAAGCATCCAAATGGAACCTATAAGGTGTGCATCTACTCTGCTAATCGTCCCAGTAAAATCAATCGAACAAATGGTAACACGTTTTCCGGCGGCAGCTTTTAACTGGTTTGCTTTCTCATTTTCTCAGAATTAGACAACATGGACGTTCTTTATGTTCAGTCTGAATGCTGAATACATTTCTTGGCTCATAAATTCTGGTGCATTTGCATCTGTTTGAAGATTTAGCAAAGTGTGTAATGACATCTTCTTTTCTACGGCAGGTAATATGTTGCTCTCCATCTGAGGGTTGTGAGCTGCTTTGGTTGCTGAAGGCTGTTTTTTATGGATACACAATCCCTAGCGTACTCCATTTACCCAGACTTCTTAGTTATGTACACTTTTTATTTCAAATATGAATTGATAAGGCTTGTAAGCAAGCGGTAGTTCTTTTTGAATTTGGACTTCTGTAAAAAGGACAATTGAGGCATTCTGACACTTTCAGCCCATGAGGAAGATTGTTCTCGCGGTCTCGGCGCCGTGAGGATCCTGACATGAAACAACCACAAATGACACCTTAAGCTTTCCATTCTTCAAAAACTAAACCTGGTCAAAAATAGCTGCTCTTCATAGTTCTGGTTTTCATTCTTTCATTTATGTGTATCTGTGTTGCAATATTTCATATTCATCATTTTTCAGATTCGTAATTAATGCATTGTCTTATTGATTATTGTTTTTCCATCCAGGAATGGGCAGCAAACAATGAGACAAGAGCCCAAATTGAAGATACTGTGTTGTATGGATATTACAGTAAGTTCATTCCCTTACTTTGAAATGAATTGATATCGATGTGATAACATTGATACAGTAACAAAGTCTGATCATTTTTCTCTATCCGTGCATTATAATCCAGCTCCCTAGTTTTGATACTCTACTTTTGTTCCACAATGAATGCGCTCCTGTCCAGTGACGGACACAAGAACTAATATGAGTTTTATTTTTCCGTACGATGTTTTTGCAGGTGGATTAAATGTGTTCAGTGGCAGTGTACAGCTCTGCAAATGTCATTCTCATGAATTTTGAATCAGCCCATCCATTGAATTATTATGATGGGAATATTGATGTCTATGTAATGTTCAGCAGTATCTGTGGATAAAGTTGATCAGGAAGACTTGCTAATAATTAATTACGAATGTAAATGAATATTCCCAGAGGGACATGTGGACATCTCCTGGGTTGTACACGTGTGCTTGTCATCCTCAACAGTCAGGGCTCAGTCCCCTCTTTGAAGCGCTGGCGACACCTGGGGCCTCATTCATTCACGCAGCACTGTGACTCTAGGGTTCATGCGTTCATTGTGGTCCCCAGCAACGTAGCCTGCACGTCTTACTTGCTGAGCCTTTTCCTGAGGTTATCACTGTAAAACAAAGTGCGATCATCCACCCACTCACCAATACTACTGCATCTTGTTGTCGACAAAAAAATCTTACTTATTTCACTAAACCTGAAATAGAGATAAACATGGCGGTGAAGAGACTGACACTGTGAAAGATCTTACTATTGAATTAATAGATAGCAAAACCCTGCTGTCAGTGGAAGGACAGCGGCAGTACTACTGCAAACCAGAGACACGTACAAGGTTTCCAAGCCAAAGTCTCGCTTCGCCATAAAATGAATGGAAGCTGTCAGATCGCAGGCATTCGTCAACTTTACATGTCAATATTTCGTTAAATTTACAGATGCTGGTTCAATGTGCTGACATGGTTTCAGCAGTATTTCTGAGAGTACCTTGTGCAGTATAGAAATATTCTGTCGCTGTCACATATTAACACATGATGAACAGTTAAAACCTCCTCGTACGTGCCGAGGTGTGGGCCGACAGAGTGATGGCCAGACGTGATGTTGAGAACTACAGCTCCATTCGTCCAGCGCAGTTCTCGTGGACGATTATGTCTTTGTTCTGTGTTAAGGTAACGCTGACTTTAATCGTTGCTGTCTTGGTTTGTGTCTTTAATTGTCTTGAAGTGGAGGAATTTTGTAGTGCCAGTATGTGTCAGTGGATATGCACTGTGGTGGTTGACAGGGTTTATGTGATTGTGTTTGACAGGCTCGGTCAGCACAGCTTTGGGAAATCAGGTCTATTTTTCCAAACTTCTTAAATTTCTAATGTTTTGTTTTTGGAATGATTCGCATTCGGCAAAATAAGTTTGTCCCTCATGACACATTTGTGGATGCTCTATTGATAACTCATCCAAGTGTGCTTTGACATGTAAGGCATGCAGTGACTTGATAATTCATCGATTCGTGTTGTTTCCAGTGTATTATGGCCTCTCTAGACAAATACCAGCTGCTTTTTTATGCAAGTACCACATTTTCTCTCATTTTCTCTCTTCTCATGTGTAAAAAGTAAGAATTCCTTGGTGGTGGGTCTCGGCCAGGTGCGTGGCGGGTAGGTGTGTAGGGTTCAATCGAACCTGAATACATTTGGAATCACGGCCCAGGCTGTGTGCTGAAAGTGCTGCTGATTGGAAGATGTTTGACAGAGAAACACACGGAGTGGCCTTTAAGGTCAAAGGAGGCTTAGAATTCTAAATTGGCTTTCATCGTGATGGCGACTGAGGGCATTTCCCCAGAAGGTGATCAGATGCGGCACATCTCCAAATTGCATCAAACCATTCACCAAATATGATTATGTGTTGTCCAAACATCTGCTGATGCTCTGGTATTTGCTAATCTGAGCCAGGGTAGTGCCACCAGCTGTGGCGGCTGAGGGTCTTCAACATGGTAACATGTGGCCTCTCCCCAGGACTCCAAAACAACAACAAAAAACAGATTTTGAGGAGTTTGCTGAGATTAGATTAAGCCCTGTGGTTCTCAGTGCCAAAGCTGGACACGTCGGCTTGCTTGTTTTTTTGAACCGGACCCTATGAAGTGAATGATGGGAGCGTGAGGCCAGAACTGCCTCAGCCTGGGGGCACGCTGTGCACTCACACTGAAGAGAGCACTTGATTGAACACTTGTTTCATATGTGAAGCTTAGACTGCAACCAACAGTAGCATAAGAATATCCTGACAGATTTATGTGTTGGAACTTTTCTGTTGAGTAGAAAAGTACCAAATGTCATCTGCCCCAGTTCCTGAACAGCCCTGTCCCTGTGACAGGATTTAATAATCATCAATAATTCATGAGGTTCCTGCTAATTTGAGAACATTTGTATCTTTTCCGCAACTGTGTGGCAGCTCAGGGTATTTTAGGAAGATTATAAGTTAAATACATAGCTGATAGTCATTAATCTAACCCGTACAGAGTCTGTGGCCACGAAGACGGAAAGTAAAGGAGGCTGATTTTGAATAGAAGTTTTGAGGTTAGTAAACAGCCTTATATGAGATGGTGTCATGTGTGCAGAGGCAGCACTTCACCTGCAGAACAACTGTCGATACTTCATGTCACAGAGTGACTTTGGGGCTTTGTTACTGTAAAAATGTTGAAAAAACTGTTGAGCTGAGTTGCTACCGCTTGAAAGAAGCAAAGAATTGAATGAGAGCTGAAAAGTGGCGCTCCAAACATCAAGTTAAGAAAACAAATCACGTCATCTGCCCACACAACAATCACATTTTATTATGAAGAAAATAACGGTGTGTATTAATGTGATTATGATGCCTGTGATATCAATGATAGGTTTAAAGCAAGAACCAAGCCAAACAGCAAGCAGATGTATCACTGCCATTAAATGTCTGACTTGAAGCCAGAAAAATGGAGGAAAAGGCAGAGGTGCTAGACGGTACTCATAATTATTTTAAGAGTTAAAGAACCGCTCACCCCACAAGGTACTGAAAATGGCATTTCTCACCCAACGTTGCTACATTTCCAACTAAATGTTTTTAGTCATGTTTTTCTAGTTCACTTGTGAACAATGTTTCTCTTGTATTGAATCGGAGAGGGAAATTGTTTTCTGGGTTCTTCTCAAACCGTCACAGGGAAATTCAAAATGGCTGACCTTGCCAATTGTTGTAGGCAATAAAACTTGTTTTTCTTAAAGCTGCAAGAGACACCAACAAAAAAATAATAATAAAAAAAACCTGAGTAATTAAAATAACAATACATCCACAGAAAAGTCATGCTGAGGTGACCACTTTTCTGCTGGACAGCTAAGCTAAATTTGCTAATGAACAGCAGCAAACGCTCAGGTTAGCAACTTTAGCCTCTGACAGGTTCGTGTTGGTATTGTTGGTGTGTGACATCATCATCGTGGTCATGAGATCGACCTCATGACCTGTTTGTCTTATTACCACTATTCCACCTCTGACCACATGTGGTTAGTTGAGTCACCTGGTAACCAGGAGACTAGATTAGTGCAGCAGGAGGAAGGGAGACCCCTGCTGGCCAGGAGGTGGAGGTGTTGAATGCGGCAGCTTGAAAACTAGCTTGATATACTCCAGCCTGAGGCTGGTACAGGAGCAGCATTGTTTTACAAGCTGCTGACTGGGATGTTTCGATATTATGGCCAATAATCAACTCCTCTACTGAGCGCATGAATGGGATTTCTACTTGTGGAACCTCACTCTTGAGCTCTTTATGAGTTTATTAGGGCATTTCTTAGGTTATACGTTGCCTGAAACAGTCTTCCTATTTAAGATCAAACACAGTTCATCAAATTAATGTGCAGGTGGGTAGAACAGATTGTGCTGTCAAGGCACATTTCATTAATCCCACGTAGGATTTCCTTATGTTCCTGACATTGCCCTCTGTTAGAGCAAATATAAGAGAACATTAAGAAAACACTCATGCAGGAGCCCAACGGTCTCTGCCCTCCTTAAGCTGATGAGTTATAACATTTAGCTTGGATCCAATATTGCGACATTGTACTGTAGGTTGTCAACAAATTCTGTTTATCTTGGACTTCATTCTTTCACTGGGAGAAAGGACAAACCCAGACCCCACAAATCACATCCTGATTTCCATGTCATTCCTTTATTTGTTCAGGGTTTACAATGAATGAAGACAGTTTCCAGGCTATTTTGTCAATACATTCCTAACATAAAACTATGGGTGGCACTGAAATGCCTCCATGATTGTCATATTAAAGCAGGCTGTGAGTTTGTTGTCTTTGATGACAGCAAATTCAGTCATTCCATTGACACTAGATCACACATTTCCCAACAGATGCCAGCTTAAAGTGCCTGTCAGCAACAGTGTTATGTACCGTCTGTTAGGAAATGCCAAATGCAAGGACGGCAAGCTGTTTCCAAGCCTAGACACCCCAATCAAACAAACGACTTCTACTGGTATAATGACATAAAAATAGCCTCACATACCATGAACACTGTATGTGAATCCTGCTTCAAGGGGCAAAATGCTGTCCTCTAAGTGATTTCATGTCCAAGAAGACCGATTTTCTCTGTCAGTGTCCCTAGTTTGGATGAGATATATTCTTAAATGGAAACGTTCCTTCACGGAGTCCTACAAAAATGAATAATTCAGCAGGCTTAGTCCTTAATGCAGGGATGTGTCCCTTCACTAATTTAATTCAATTAATGGCTAAACTGCCTGGAAACCATGTTCATGATGCAACAGAAATGTGTCCAACATGACAGGAAAGCTGATGTTCTCGATGCCTTTAGTCCTGGATCTCCGCTGTCTGCTGAGAAAGTTGAAGTGTAACTCTTAAGCTGCTATCTGTTATTGTTTGAGTGGCAGTTGAAGTTGTTAAGCATTTAGCAGCAGTTGCCGTTGTCCACATCTCTTTGTCGTCTCATTCTAGATAAATGCCTTGCTTCATATTGGAGCAGTTGTTAAAGTCTAGATGTGTTTATGCCAGTCACTCCAAATGAAAAGTTAAAAAAAGAAATCCTACCAAGAGTATGAATTTCACCTGCATGGTTAGGAGAGGGAGGGAGGGAGGGAGGGAGATGCGTGACTGAGGCTGCTGCAGCCCAAGCACGTTTACCTTTACGAACGTCATTATCGCGGAGTTCAGAGGCTACGTCTGCAGCGCCGCTCTCCTCACGCTGTGGTTTGTGTTTGATCGTTTTTCCCAGTCACGTTCCACCCAAGTTGCAGACATGACTTGGTTAGTTAGTCAACCCACGCTAGTCAAGCTAGCTGCTAAATCAAATTCTGTGTTGGAGCAGGGGTTCTCAACCGTTCCGTCTTCTAGGCCAACCTTTTAATACTTACCACTTATTAATACAAGATCCTAAATTATTTTAGCAAATCTACTCTATTCTAATCTAGTGATCTGTTTGAAGTGTATTTATGGGAGAGTCGCTGTGCTGCTGTGTGCTGCTGCAGCTCCCAAGGTTTTTGCACCTTGTTTGAGACCATCAAGCCACACCCAAAACAATGGCCTTTGGACTCGCTGTGACCGACGTTGACAAGTCCATGTTTAATGTCATTCATATTGTTAAACAGATTGTCTGCTACCGCTGGTGTGGTGTGGCTTTAGGGACTTTGTCATTAATTGTCACTCCACAGCCAAATGTTTCCAAGAACATTATTGTTATAAGGATGGATATTAGTTCAAACTAAAAATTCACCATTTGATTATTTTATAAATTCTCAAAAATGATCAACATAGGCAAGTGGACTCACCTCTTGTCAGTGAAGATGTTTCGCCTCTTGCCTATGTTGATCATTTTTGAGAATTGCGATGACCTGGAAGACTGAGAGTATACACATACATTATTCTATAAACTTTGTATGGTTTAAACTTATACATTTAGTCTTTTTTGGGGGGGGGGGTATGCTACAGTAGTAAAACTAATTTTTTTCACAAAGGTAAGCTGCATTTTTTTAAAGCACTTCGTGGCCTGCTAGAATGCGCTCATGACCCACCTGAGTGCCACGGCCCAGTGTTTGAGACACCGAAGGTGTGCGTTGGATGTCAGGAATGACAGGTCAGCAGGTCCCAGGCCAGCGACTGCTCTGGTCAGGATGTTTATCATGAGATGAGCAGGTGGTGCTCGGCATCCGGTCCCAGTCGATTATGCGCTCGAGTACTCAGATTTGTCCTGTATTTGTCACTTGTCTGTGTGTTGTAGCTCTTAATAATATTATTTCAGGAAAGTTATTTATTATTAAGGGGATAATATAGCATGACAATCTGCTACTGGCACTTTTCTCTGTACTTGCAAATGTGTGGCACTTGGAATCTTGGCTGCTGATAAGGAAGGATCGTACAAAAGCCTAAAATATAAAACCTGAGCCTTGAAGAAATACTTATCTCGATCAGTGAGAATGTTTTGGAAAGAATAGTGCATCTGAGACACTGCAATGAGCCATCGCGACGTGCTCCTTCGTTAATTGTGAGTTTTTTTCATATCCGAAGCTGTTTTGTGCTCTGATAGTGGAAGAGGAGCTGAGCTGGCTGGAATATCAGGCTGAATAAGAAAATGTTGAGTGCAAAAGCTGTTTCCCTTCATCGTTGCTGATGTTTGTACTGAGACTCCTCTCTCGCTCTCTCTCTCTCTCTGTCTCTCTTTGTCTCTCTCTCTCCCTCTCTCTCTCTCTCTCGCTCTCTCTCTCTCTCTGCTGGGGGACTTCAGGTTTTGATTTGCCAGTAGGTGGAGACCAAGCTCCACCAGTCATATCTGCATATCCTCCCTACAAATCTAACCTTCAAAGTTGATTTTGTCTAAGGCCATATTTGACTGTACTGTCCATTTGTCTCTACAGAAATTGAATAATGACAGGCTTGACATAGAAATGTCCTTCTTTCCTCCTGTGGAGCCTGCTTCTCAGCTAGGAGATTGATTTGTATTCAGTTGTGATAACAGATAATAAGCACGCGGCTGTCCAGTGATTTTTTTAAGAACCCTCTTTGCATGATTTACTTAATGTTTTGAATAATTTGATGGTTATACATATCATTCATATCTCACCAGCTGCTCCTGTAGATGTATGCGTGCATTCTAATTGTAGGGTTATCACAATGGGGAATTATGTTGTATAGTAGAGCATAATTGTATTTGCAGCAGTGGATTTTTAACTAGGGTTGAAATACAAGATGAAATGAAAATAAGTGACCCGAATACACAGAAGTGAGCGAGCGTATTATCCTGTCAGCTTGTTTAGTAGCCCTTTTTCATGAGTTAGTGAGCGTCTTCCTGTTCACTAGGAGTGTGAAATCACATCATCGAAGACTAATTTTGTGTCACGCTGACTCAAGAATGCATTAACCTCTCAATGATGTCAAGTAAATGTGTAATCTATCAATGAACAACAGAGACATGGTCATGTGATCATGGCTCTAAATGTTAATTCTGAGATGAAAATGCTCTGCTAAACAGAAATGGAACTTGTTTTGCTTTGAGGATATAGACTTCATATTTCTGTGTGGTATCAGATAACATGTAGGCCCACCTTGACGAGGGGATGAATGTCTGCAGCCACTTCCTTTTAGAGTCCACAGAGCTCTTGGTGATCTTTTCATCACTAACTTTGAAAGCCTCGTCTTTCAAACTCTACTTTAGCCTCTGTCCATTTTTACATTTCCGTGGACTGCTCAGCACTTCAAAGCAGTGGCGCATAAGACCCTTAAGCAACAGGGCAAAATACCCCTGGGCCCTTTAAATAAATCATTGGCTTTCTCTCTCTTCTTTGTAACGTCATTTGTAGAAGCGAAGCTAGAGAGGATGCTATCCTCCTGTAAATGCACTGCAAGTACTTTCTTTTTGTCTGATTCCTATCCACCTACATGTGCTGACTGATTTTATTAGAAAGTGGTGGCCTAGTGCTTTTTTAAAGAGCATCTCTGAAAACCCTGACAAATTGCCATTTTTGAGGGGGCACCTTTGTGTTGCCTCAGTGATTAAAAGAAGTCGTCATAAAAATGGGTCAGTGAGTGCAAAATACCCCCAAATGCACTTTTCTTCCCTCTGTTGGGGAAAAAAATTCCCAGATTTGAAATTGTTGACTTGTGCCCAAGTCTGATGTTCCTCCTCAAGCAGCTGATTAATTTGAGGTCCAAGCAATGATGCTAAAGGGGCTGTTATTCATTTTAGAACAACTTACGTTTTTGTATATGAGTCCTCTTAAATGTGGAGATGAAAGACTGTGCTAAAATAAGTGGTGCGGCGAACTTTGACTCTGTGATTGGAACACAGTCACTGCTGGGTCCGTCCACGGAGCGGTCTTGGCCCAGCACACCTGACGGGTGCCTGATTGGATCAAGATCTGGAGAGTTAGGAGGCCGGATCAACCCGTTTAACTCATTGACCCAAGACTTGTAAGATAAAATCACTGTATTCACATTTAAGTCAATGACTGCAGAAACCGGAAGTTGGAAGGCTGGGCTGGCAGAGGTCTCCAGCGCATTTTTCTACTCTCCTTCGTGGCCCAGAAAGCTTGGGCCTCCTTCATACCTGGAAGCTGAGCATTTTATGCTTCATGCCCCACTGAGCAGCTTTCCATAGGAATGAATTCAGGCCCCGCCTCTGACGCTGTATCCAGTTCTCTTTATCCATCCATGGTGTAAACCCTTCCCAGACCACCCTGACTCAAACATCTTTAAAAATGTTTGTCCCATGATGTTTACAGGAGGCGCCAGTTGAGCTCACAGCACAATACCTTTCAGCAAGTGCACAGACAGATATTTTCATCAGTCTCTGGAGTCCTTTGTCACAGAAAGTGTTTCTGTGACAAATGTCCCCTGGCACTTAATTTTCATATAAAATGCAATATATTTTACCCGTCTGCAAGGGACAAGAGTGGCGGTGTTAATGCCCTTGTGGAAGGCCAGAGTGAGGTGAGGACAAGGGTCTAATATTTCTCATTAACTCTTACATTGCACCGGGAGGGAAACTGCTGCTGTCGATGTATTTTGATAAAGGCTCAGTTCTTTGTAAATTGCTACAAATCAACAGAAACATGGAGTAAGGTAAATACCTTCGTATTATTGCCGGATCCTTTGTCAGTGTTATCTGTGCTTGTGCTGTCGGGCTCAAACGGTGTTCCCAACTGACGCGATTGGTTGCCTCCAGGCTTTCATAGCCACCTCGGCACATAACCTTGCAAAATATGTATCTTCTATCTATTTATTTACTCATTTATTTTCCTTCCCCATGAGTAAATTGGATTAGTCCACCATGTGAAAACACAAGAATGATGTGTAAAGGGTTACGGGAGTACACTTAATTATTTAGACCTCTGCTCTTTGTCAGGGGGATAAATGTGCGACTCTAAAGTTTTATCCCCGGTCATTTGTTCTCCCCAGTAGAAGATCTGCTTAGAGAGTAGAGGATGACGCATGATAATGCAGTATGACCTATTCTCTGGGTATGTTAACATTCATGGTGCTATGATTAATTTTACCCATTGCTTTAACCCACTAGCATATGCCAGCCGCTGCACACTGTGCATGGTTTGCACTTATTGGCTCCCGGCATCATCCTAAACTCAGTTTGTCTGGCTGTAAATGAGTGTAAATGGATACCTTAGTGGAGCAATGAGCATGCATTTATTGAAAGTAATGCCCTGTCACAATCACGGCTGGCAAAAAGCAAGGTGCTGCAACAGTGACGTTCAATTGTCTGCAGCAGAGAGCAGATTCTGTGGAGCCCATTTCACTAGGGGCTTGTCTGTAGCGGCTCCAGGCCATACGCTCTTGACCGATGAGAATTAGAGGTTTTTGTCTGTGCAAGCTAAGTGCGTTACTGCTATTACAGATTAAATGGCTACCAGGCGAACCCTCTGATCTCTTAAAAAATTAGTACATTCTGTCCAGCTTTTTGTTGTTGTTCCACTGTCCTCACAATATGTATCATCACCAAACAATTTTACTGTAATATGTGGCAGTGGGATGTGACACACTCTACCTGTTGCAGTGTTCAATTATTCACTTTCTGAAATTTGCTGTGCACCACATGGCGAGTCTGATGGGATGTACATCACATCGTACTGATACCCAAGTGATAAATTCAGTCAAAACTATTTCATTCAAATTCCCTTTACAATTTATTACCAAGATTTTTGCAAAGTTGCACAGTTGCAGACTGCAATGTAACACATGAAGTATAGCTGCCAGAATATCATCTGAAATGCAGCTGCTCTGCTACAGATGAGTCACAACATGATGCTGTTACAATGTGTTTCAATACACAATATTGCTACCAGAGGCCAGATTATCGACACATGTACAATAAACTATGATCTGTCGTGAGTTCGTTTCTTTGCGCTGCTGTGGTAGTCAGAGCAGTGAGTCCACACCCATGTAAAATAAAGAGCAGGACAGTGTGACAGCCCAGGTGCCTTGATGCTGGAGCGCTAACAGGCTGCTAGCCGAATTCACACGCTGCACCCCATCTTCCTTTGAGTCTATGCAAACAAGCAGCATAAAGATGTGCTCCTCTGAACGAAAGCAGAGCTGGATCCCTGTGAAAGCGGCTTCTGAGTTATTTTGGGGCTGTCTGAGTTTTCTTCACTAACATCCATTTACTGCAGAAAGAAAGAGCCTGCAGCTTGAAATAGCATCTCTCTATTTAAGTGTTTTGCCTCACCTCAGCTCTATGAATTCCTAATGCTTTTGAGCATTGGCCTTTTCTCTAGAAAAAAGCTGCTTGTACCAGAACCAAACAAACAAAAATGATTTGACACAGAATAGTGAGCTTTGTGATCAAGGACAGGAGTCCTGCATCTACTACAGAAGGTCACCTGCTTTTCAGAATGAAATTATTTCCTGATGCAGATGGATTTTCTTTATCTTTCACTTAAAAAGGAGCTGGTGATTGCCTGCTCTTTGAAAGATGCCCAAAGCAAAGTTGAATACACCAATGGTAGAGGGATGGTGTGCTTAGACACAAATTCCTCTGTAAATCAAAAAACCCAAACAAAAACTGACCAGCGCTGCTCTTATCTAACCCACCAGAATTCACACCATGGCTGACGAGTGATGTCGTGGCTTGTTATTGCAATTTTTCGGTGCTGCTCCGGCTGCTATATCGCCTCAAGACAGAGTACAATTAAGTTTCTATAGTCATTTCATCTGTGAATAAAGGAGCTTTATGATCAGCCACCATCCTCATAATTGCTTTTTAACTTAGCTTAATCAGCAAAGTTAAATGTTGACCAGTAAATCCTCAAACAGAAAAACTGTTGAGTGAGATAGAAAAGCTTTTAAGCCTCCCTAAATATAACAGCCGTAATCACAGTGTGGGAATAATACTGCATGGCAGAAGATGCCGAAGAATCAAATATCTATTTATTGTTCTGCGTGATCAGAAACAATACATTCTCAAGATTGAGAAGTGAGAAGCTGGCGTTTCAATGATGGCTGAAACGATTAATCAGTTGCAAATTAAGGATGTTGGTCTTGTAATTGTTGCAGAGCTGTGCGAGTTGAGTTCATAGTTTTTCTTCGTCAGGCATACAAAGTCGGTCGTAGTTGCTGCCGCTGCTGTGCTTTTATCATTGTCAGGGAAACATCTCAGGTGAAGTAGTAACGAATACTTGTACTGTATAGACTCCGTCCCTGCCTTATGAGCAGCCTCGGCCTTTATGCATGCGTTCGTTACCTGTGACGCCTCCTGAAGGCTTGTTTATACTGACTATTGTGTGTCGTGCAGGGACGTTCATAGACACGATCGCTCCATCTTTCAGGACGCAAATGTGGTTGAGTAGCTGTTACGAAGTTGCTTGTCGAAGTATTTGATGTTGTATTTTGAATATGAATAAATGACTACTTTAAATGACAGGTGGGTGAGATTTTCTCTCCTTTTCCCAAAATACTTTCTCGTACTGTGTTTGGCTGACTAGGTTGGTAGGTTTATGATTCATACATGTAAAGCTCTCCAAAATGGTCCTTAACCTTAAAGGACCTCTCAGGAAACTACGTACCTCACTGTTCAAACCACTGCTCTTCTAACTGCTCGTTGGACTTCAAGCTGTTGCTTACATTTGCTTTGCTGTTAAAATGCCTCTGATGAAAGCTTCCCCACCATTTCATAGGAATTGTCTCTGTAAAACATGTAGTAAAACTGCTTCCGCTATCACCCACTAGTGAGCTTTTAAAGGGAATTATTGGTTTAAAGCAGTTACAAACATTGCTCCTGTGATTCATGCCCTCAAGGCCAATTAAAAAAGTTATTGAAAACATATACACCTGTTAAATACTCTATAAATTAGATTTTAAAAAGTCCTGGCAACTATAACATTTCCCCCTCCCATCAGTTAAAACGATGTACCCTAGACTTTCATGCTAGATGCATTGTCAGGTGTACAATTTTCCTCATGAACATTTTGCTTACATTATGAGAACATGTAATACGTTCTACTGCGTCTACTGTGAGTCACGGCCCGATCTTTGGGAATAGCTGCTCTATACCAGTACCCTCTCAGCACAGAGCTGCAGTCAGAGCTGGAAAGTTAACTCTCATCAAAAAGCATTTAAAGAAATCAATGAGCACAACGAACAGAACAAAGCCCTCTGCATAAAGTCAAGTCCCATCGCCTGCTGAAACTCTGCATCGTCATGGGACCCCGGAGTGCTCAGCAGTTATTTTTGTATTAGGTGATGTTTTGTTGAGGTAATGTTTTTTTTAATTATTATTTTTTTAACCACCAAGAGTCTCGACTTCCTTTCAAGAGGAAGTGAGCAACACTTGTCAGTTACACTTTACTGACACATGAGTGCCATGTTGGGTTTCCATCAGAATGTGACGGATTACGACTGATTGGGATGTGGCTCTGCTCCGTTGGAGACACTGAACTCAGCTGCCCAAATATACCCACCCAGAACCTTCACGGGATAGTTGAGATTCACTGAGGGGCTTGTATGCGCTGGTCATGTCTTCAGTAGATGTGGGTCAGCACATCCCTGCAGAGAAGCAGACGACAGCAGCAACTCTGACGTTCTGCACTGCCCTGCTGAGGATGGGGTCCGTGCAAGAAATTCACCTAATACACACCCACCTAAAAACGTCTGTCCGGACTTACTTGTACTCTGTATTTGTAACACTGTCATGACTTTACTTTGACAGTCAGATAGGCCTTTGTGTAGCTGATCAGTGGAGTAATCCAGTGTGCAGCATCCTCAGGACTACAGAGATGTTCTCTCTTTTACAAAACTGCCAAAGAAAAAGTTGTCAGGCAGAAGTAAGGCAGTTAAAAGGTTACAAATATAGCATAAACTGGTTTTAGGTGGGTGTTCACCTGGTGGATAAAAGAGCTTCTGCTGCTGTCGGTTTCTCGACGTGGAAGACACGTTGACCCTCATCAGAAGGTTGGACCTGTGTGATGGATGACTACCTCATACAACCCTACTTCAACGAATCCAAAATATCTGCTCCAGGCCACGAGGGAGGTAATGATATGTGCACATAAGGGCAGGGAAGTGCTTACTCGACTAAGATGTGAATCCTCACTAACCTTTTTTTCCCAGGTAACAGAGTAAAGTTATTTTAAATTTCTCTTTGGTTAAACGGTCTTGTATAAAATCGGTAAGTGATCTTTGTCCTAGATTTGCCTTCAGAAGGTTTGAAGGATTGGGGCCAAGTGGATTCTGACAGTGTTTGGTTGATCTGCTGTTGCTGAACCAATGATTATGAAGGTTACATTTAGAAATGCTCTTAACTCTTTACAACTGCTTTGGGTATTCGTGTTGGGTTGAAGTGGCTGGACAACTATGACATAACCTGATATGTAAAATTAAACTAAATTTTATTCAGTGGTTCCTTTTTGGAGGGAAATGCTACATCATTTAAGTTGGATTAACAGGATCATGCAGCAATTTCAAAATTGCCTAAGATAAATAAATCGATATTGATGAATGACTGGGAGCCATTTAGAGGTGTATGAACTGTGAAGCTGTTGATATTGACAATGTGATGGTGCTGATCAGAGATATTAGGCACAGACATGGAGGAGTGCATGTGGAGCGCAGTCGGTCGGGCTGTGAACGACGCAGCGCTTCAGAGCTGCAGAGACCCGCTGACTGAGAAGCTGCGCAGACTTACTGAGGAGTGTTTTTGTGACTAATGCTGTTTTGTCTCTGTCCACACAGCACTTTACTCCATCATCCTCTTCTGTGTCTTTCTATGGATCCCCTTCGTTTATTTCTATTACGAAGAAAGAGATGACGACAATTTGAACAAATGCTCGGTAAAAGCTCTTTTCATTTCTCATTAATTGTATCATAACATCATAGGCTGCTTGTAAATGCTCTGCTGAGGAATTCACTTTCCAGTGTCTCAGTGGTGTTTAATGTTGGTCCAGACCGGAGAAGGTTGGAAAATGAGTGTTGTAACCTTTTTCAATGTTGAGAATTGAGAAGTAAGAAAAGAGACCTATTTTTGACAGGACTATTATACATTAACCAAAAGAAATTCAACTTATGTACCAATTCAGTTTTTACAGGTCCAGTGTGATACAGACCTGCTGATCCTGATACTGATCCAGATAGAGGAGCTCTGGTTTTATTAGTTACTGTGTTTAAGGTTACATCAGGAGGCTGAAACCACACAGCTTTGATCAGAAACTCTACAGAAATGCATTCATTTTTTTATCCATCCATCCATCATCCATCCATCCCTCTTCTCCTGTTGAGGGTGGTGGGGGTGGAGCCTATCCCAGCAGCCTTCCCCCTGGACAGGTCACCAGTCCATGGCAGGGCCAACACATAGAGACAGACAACCATTGGCTCTCCCAGCCACGCCTGGATGGATTGATGGATGGATGATGGATGGATGGAGGATGGATGGAGGATGGATGATGGATGGATGGATGGATGGATGATGGATGGATGGATGGATGATGGATGGATGGATGGATTGATGGATGGATGATGGATTGATGGATGGATGGATGGATGATGGATGGATGGATGATGGATGGATGGATGGATGATGGATGGATGATGGATGGAGGATGGATGATGGATGGATGGATGGATGATGGATGGATGGATGATGGATGGATGGATGGATGATGGATGGATGGATGGATTGATGGATGGATGATGGATTGATGGATGGATGGATGGATGGAGGATGGATGATGGATGGATGGATGGATGATGGATGGATGGAATTTCAGATTCAAAAAGTGAAATATCTACACACTAATTAAAAAAGTTGCTTGGTTGGTAATAGGGCTGCAACTAGAGATTATTCTTATCATTGATTAATCTGCTGATTATTTTTATGATAAACCAACAAATTGTTTGATCAATAAAATGTGAAAATGCTTGTTCCAATTTCCCAGAGCCAGAGAGACTTATTCGAGTAGCTCTTCCATCCATCCAATGGTCCAAATCCCAAAGACTCTTTAGTTTTGTCAAAAATTGCAGAAAAGCAAATGTTTGTTTGCTTTCAGTCAACCAGTCAGAGTTGAACAGCTCAAAATAATAAAACAGTGAAGCCGGATTTATTTTAACATTCATTTTCAATCTTAGACTGAAACCCCTAAAGTTCTAAGTTAAAAATAACGTGCCTGTGCCTGAAGTAGAAGCAACTGAACAGCAAAATCTGTACAGTTTTTAAATTGAATATTTTAAATCTTCTGCATAACTGGATCAGTGCATTGACAGTCAGTCTGTCTGATCTCTGCTCTGTGAGGGAAGCCAACCAATCACTTCACAACATCAGCATCGGCCCTGATCCAATATTTCTGATCACATTTACTACCTCTAACAGTTTCTGCCAGATGAGCCCTCTAAATGCAACACTCTGGACCTTTAATGAGTGATGGGCCAACATCAGATATCTCCTGGAGCCTTTTCTCTCCTCCCTGTGTGTGTTTTGAGCTGACAGAGGCACTTTCTGTCACCGACTGGGAGCTCTTTTGTATTGTTGCCTTGAATAGGATGAGGAGTGACGTTATCTCCTCCAGGTCAGACTGGATCTGCATTAACTCTATAAAGCTCCCCACAGCCTCCACTAAATGGAGTGTGACCCCCTGCTTTGACTCACAATGAATACTAATATTTCACTTCATGGGCCACGATTGACTAGTTTAATTTTGTCTTCTTTTATTACAGCAAGTGAAAAATGCTCTGAAGTACACAATTGGATTCACCATTGTCTGTGTGGTGCTCCTTTTAATTGGGTAAGTCCAACACATGGATGGCTTCTTCTGCTCCATGATAGGTGAACGGGGATGTGCCATTGTGTCCAGTTAATGAGAGGAGGACCCCTTCAAACAGCTGCACTGCCATGTGTGTGGCCGGGATCAGCTATTCAGGCCAAAACACTGTCTCCCACTGTCTAAATATAGGTGTGATCCTGCCTGTCTGACCACAATCTACAGCAGATTACTGGCATATTTACAAAGCCATTCATACCGGCATCCCCGGTTTGTCTCTTATACTCACAAGTTTCATTCTATTTATGATTAGCACCTGCACACCATAATAGGCTTCTCCGCAGCCATGACAGCTGCTCACCCAGAGTTGAGCCTGTGAGGTGTAATGAGTTCTCTGGACCATTAAATGGTGGACCGGTAGAAGGCCGATCCAGTTTGGGGGAAAAAGGACACATGACTATACTTCCCTCAAGTTTGGATGCAAGCGAGGTCTATTTTAGACGGAGGCAATTTAGCTCCACTTTTACCTCATGAGGTGGAACTATTGGTGCTTTGTTCTGGGGATTGTTGTGTTGTTCCCTTGTCAACAACATGATAGCTTTTACCCTGGCCTGCGCCCGGAGCCAGGAGACACGGTGGCTTTGTTAGGTGACTGCTCACTCAGGAGCTCCAGCTCCATCTGGCTTTGCTTTAGTTTGTTGTCTTCATACCTGGCAAGGTGTTCAGCTGCTCCAATGGCTGCTGACCTCTTACCGTTAACATTTCTTCATGGTGCCACTTAAATACAAATGTTTCAACAAGTAATTTCTTTTCTTTTCAAGCCTTTAATTAACTCCGCTAGGGATTTTGTGCTCGTCAGTGTCAGTCCACCTGCTCTTCTGTCAGCAGGGTTACCAGCCCCTCCAGGTTTCTCGGAGCCAGAAATGTTTGATTTTGCAGCAGATTCACGTAAAAGTTTTTTTTGATTTTGGAGGGGAGGGTGAAGTAAAATTGTGGGAACTGGCAAAATATGTGATTTGGTGCAAAAATGAATCAGAATATGACTGTTAACAGTTGCATACAATTTTGTAGCAATTTTGTGACAACAGTGACGTTTGCATGTTGCCATGACGACCCAGAAGTAAAGCCGTGCAGTCCTCAATACAGCTGCGATGTCGTGTTTGTATGATTTTGTCACATTTGCTTTCTGCGTCTTAGAATATTGGAATATTTATTGGTGATTGTTACTGTGATATCTTTGTATTTTTGTTTATGAATGTGATTAATGCAACTTACGTCAGCAAAGTTTAGCAAGGTTGCCTAGCAACGATAGGGAATTGGAGCATGTTAAAAAATGAACTGTTTACGTCCCAATGAGATCTTCAGTGGAGGTTGCAGAGAAGGCGTTTGCTCCCTTTACTGGGACAGCGGCTCAGGCAGAGAGCGAAGCATCTTTGTGGGGACAAGGCGCCTACATTCATTCAAGGGTGTCCTACAGAATTTCAGGCTACTTGTTTGTTTCAGTTGGCAGTGATTTGAGGCCAATATTGTGTTGATAAGAGACCTTCAACTTGTTTTTGGAGCCAGGCTGAAGTGTTTTGCCCACATTGGAAACATAATGTGACCAAAGGGGAAACACATGAACAGAAATGGAGTGCTAGTGAGGAACCGAGGGGATACCCACATGCGAGTGTGGCCGAAGATGAGTTCCACTGAGACTTCAAATTTTCTCTTTTGGATTATACTGTAAAACGAAGGGTAGTCTCAGAGATGCTATACTGTCTTTTATGGTCCTTGATAGAGGCATTTTTAAACCTTTTTTGGTCCTGAGAGCTTTAGAATACCATTACTTTTAAATCTTCCAAACTAAATCCTGGTAGAGCCGTAAAGCACCACATGGCAGTCTTTGTTTGAGGTGGGAGACACAGAGGAATGCCTGGACTCAGCTCCTGTTGTTTGTGAGGGATTGAAGCGGAGCTGCTAGTTTTAAGCTTTCAGGGGTGCAGGAGTAACCAAAGCTCAGTGATGTGGTTTGATAAATCCATTTTATAATATTGTTAATATATGAATATTCTTGTTATAAATATTAATAGAGAGAACGTTGTCTGTTTTAAAAACTTTCATCCAACAGGTCTCATTGCATGAATGATATCTGTGGAAAGGAGGAGGTTCCTGCAGCATAATGAGACTTAACTCAGTCAGCGCTGGCGTGAAGAACGCATACGAAAAGGCTTCTTAAGAACAAACACTAAAGCGGGGGCATGTCTGTCAAGCTGTGTACGAGGAGGAGCAGCGACTGTCAGAACCTGATGCATCTGAGTTTATCAGTACTTCATATTTGTTTTCTTGTTTTCAGAGCCTTCGTTCCACTTGTGGCCCCACCTGGTCAGAATTCCACCCAGTGGGAGAAAGTGCAGTACCTCTTTGAGGAGCTGGGGAGTAGCCGTAAGTGTACCAGTGCCCCAGTCAATCATCATATTTCTTATTATACCTGACAGCAGTCTTAGTTTTGTCGTTGTTGTTTTCATATGTTTGATTTTATTTTTGTTTTCATGCACAATAAACTTAAAGTATTCCTCCTTTGAGGTATCCATGGCTCCTAGCTTTTCATACATATTGTGTACATATTTTGTACTGTTGTACTTTGCACAGTACACAGTGCGGATACTGGCAGACAAACCCACACACAATTTGCAGTTTTAAGAACGTGTTTGAAATTATTTCATTGCATCTCAGGGGCCATCTTAAGTGGACAATAATCTTCCTGTGTTCTAGCAAAGATAGAGGATGAGGATGGAATTGCAGTTATTGGGGATTCAGATGTGCTAATAACTCATAAAAGGGAGGAGCTGATCTCACATGGTCAGGAAATACACTGCAGTTAGTGGATTGTCCCAATTTCTTCATTCCTGCCTGATGAAGTGCTTCAGGGGGCGACTCACTGAGTCGAGTCACACCATCATTGCTCTCTCGAGATACTGTTTGCAGGAGGTATGCCGATAGAATACAAAACAATGGAAACGCGGGTCCTCAATGATGTTACTGATGTGCTAGAGAAACAAACTCGTATTGCTGTCATAACGAGCTCTGAGAGAACAATTCATTAATCACATTTATGAAAAGAAATGGCTTTGTAGTGTCAAATATCAAGAACACAAATGCAGCAGTGCAATCCTGACTGCAACATGTGATAACGACCTTCTCCTGCACCCTCACTTGTTGAACGGAGCTTTGCCTTTGCTTCCATTCACGCTAATGTGGGAACATTGCCAAACGTGGACTTCTAACAGTCTTCTGGACTTTTGCCATGTGGGGATCAAGGAGGAAGTCGAACCATCTGCCTCTCTTCACAATAGTGGACCCCTACATTCTCCCTCCTCACCTTCCTCTCTTGGCACAGTGGGGAATTGCAGGGCTGCTGAGGGAGAAATGTGAGGATCATCCCTTTTCTAATTCCCCTGCTCTTCTCTCTCCAGATGGGAGGTTAATTGTGTAAAGGAAAGTAACGTTTGCCACATAATCCTGCTGACTGCATAGCTATTAAGGTCACTACATCCTTATGATTACTTTTTCTGGCATTTTATGATTTTATTGGAGAGTAGCAGCGGAGAGGGACAGGAAACGTGGCACTGGAAGAAGAGTTGCATCCACATCTTAATAGCTCAAATGCCACATTTGTTACTGTCCCTCCATTAATAGACTGTAGATCAGTAACTATTACTTTTGGTATTCAGAACCATATACCGTGATCTGGATGTGGGATGAGAGTGGGTGGCCCAAGCCAGATTCCAGACACTGAACTATTCCTTCTGACCGACCCATTTCTTTTCTGATGTAGGCACAAAACAGGAATTATTTTGTGCACATTTAATGGCTTTTTATGAATTTCCTTATGTCAGGTCTTTGCTCACGCTCATTAAATGTACAGCAGAGCGATTCCATTCCATTGAATTTATAATACAGGAAACAAGTTAAAAGTAACATTGCAGTTACATACTAAAACTGGGCTGACTGAGACTAACAGGCTTCCAACAGGTTCCTGTTCAGCATCACAATCAGACAGAACCCATTATAATACAGGCAGATACAGCAGCAGCTCCACATCCACAGTTGCTCACACACAGCAGGGAAGAGGGTGAACTGGACTGAATAAGATGTGAGTCTGATCAGTGGTTGCAGGTTTGTCCTGCCGTCAGATAAGCGAGGATATTGCTCTAATGTGATAGGGGACCGTGTTTGAGATGTCAGTGTCTGTGTGAAGATCTCTGACTGGAGTTGTTTTTATGAGCTGCTTCCTTGTGGTAGCGCTGCAGCCCTGGCTTCAGCTGCAGTGTAGCCCCCGGTCGTGTGTTCGTCAAAACAGATTCTGGAACAGTTAGCAGGATAACTTGAGTCACGAAGAAGACACTACAGTGTTTTTTTAGGCTATAGTTTTGTTATCAAAGGTTTGAGAGTTGCTGAGTGAAACGGAGCAGATTAAAAAAGAGGAACCCTTTATTAAAATATATTTAATGCAATGCTGTTGATCTCTTTTAGATTGATCCTTTGACACTTTCTGCCGTTGGTTGGTTGTGGTAGTGCTTTGTCTCTATCAGCATGGTCTCCTTCAATTACTAAACCCAACATCTTCTTAAACACTCACACTTACGTAACCCAATTTCTCAAATTATACTCCTGGACTTAATCAGCCGCCTCACCCACACACATTAAACAATAGTGTTTAGGGAGTCTTAACGTTCCCAACTTCGCTGTAAGACCACAAAGCCTGTCATGTGGCTGTTGTCTACAGTGAACAAACACTTTACATCAATTTAGAATACAGCTGCTTCTGTGGCCTTTTGATGTTTCTCTAATTCCACAAAAGAAGGGTGTTAGGCCTGAAGGAGCTCCCTAATAAACACAAGTCACATGCATGCACGCAAACCTGGAGCGCTATGTGCTGGGTGAGATAAGAGTTACCTCCCTCCATGGCTGTTGGAATTAAAGCTTCACAGACGTGGAAGCACCACCGATGCTAGACAATATTCCCTCTGTTTAATCCCTGGAAAATCTGCTCAAGAAACCAAAAGGAGTGGCTGCAAACATCTACCCTCCTCTTTGTGTAGGGTTCAATAACAGAATGTTTTCCATGCAGAACATTCAGCTATTGTCTTTTTTTTCTTCTTTTTTATCAAGCTCACCACTAAACAAAGGCTCCAAAATTGCAATGAAGCACATGGGAATCCAAAACATGTATTCAAATGTTAATGTTCAGCTCAGCTGTCAGACTTCAAAGTTTTCTTTTGCATACAATGCAATAGGGAGCAGGTATATAATTTATCTCCATTTTCCACCTCTTTGTCCTGTTACTTGTGAAACACCCCCAAAAGGAAATGATAAATGTTATAAACAGCACACATTATACATGCCCTGAATACTGATTGAATATTCCCCAGTCAAATGCCACCGTCAAGGAGAAAGGCAAGCTGAGAGCCACCTATGCCTGTCCTGACAGGTGGGCTGGGGACCATGAAGTTGCTGCTGAGAGGATGGGGGATATCGGTAAAATGACAACTGTGTAGCTTCTTACACGGGCCCTATGACAGGTTGGATCTTTACAGGGGAGAGAGGCTATCAGTCTGCTCATCAATCCCTGTCTTCTAACTCCAGCTCTGACAGCTGGTGTGACACCCACTGTTGCCCTTGCCTGATGGGTGGTCCCCTATCTGCCTCCATCAAAGGTGACACTCATCAACTGAACCTACATTCACTGCAAGATCAAGCTGTTGGAACACAAACCTGATCAATGTATGGCACGACAAAAACATTCTCAAAAAGAAGATGTTACTGAAATGTATTAATTTAAAGGCAGATTTCAAACCTACCTCACAATCGCTCTTCACTTCTGGCAATTTCTCTTTAAAGAACACTGATTCAGAGACTCATTCTTGTTGTACGAGCTAACCAGGCTAGGCCAAAACTACTCTTTTACTTTTGCTTGGACATTAATTTGTGTTGTATTTTTCTCTCAACTGTTTCTGGATCTGGGTTCTGGTTCTTTCCTCCAGGGTATCACTTTGGACCTCTTCAGGGTTACTACTTTACAGTGGTGCTCCATGGAATCAGTATTGAATATCAAAAAGGTTTTTGGACTCACAGAAGAACATTAAAAAAGAAAGAAGAATGATTTCATGTTGAGATTTATATCCTGAGTACGGGTCAAGGTCCCAACATGAGGAGATGCTGCCTTTGACTTGATGCAGCCAAAAGCTTCAGCACTTTCAGCTCAGTGGTGTTGGCTCTATAATTTTTGTTCAGTAGTTTCAGCTCAGAAGTTTTAGCTTAGTAGTGTTAGCTCAGTAGTGTTAGCGCAGTCGTGTGAGGTCAGTAGTGTTAGCTCTATGATTTTTGTTCAGTAGTGTTAGCTCAGTAGTATTAGCTTAGGTGTGTTAGCTCAGTCGTGCTAGCTCAGTCGTGCGAGGTCAGTAGTGCTAGCTCAGTAGTGTGAGGTCAGCAGTGTTAGCTCTATGATTTTTGTTCAGTAGTGTTAGCTCAGTGGTATTAGCTTAGGTGTGTTAGCTCAGTTGTATTAGCTCAGTAGTTTCAGCTCAGTAGTGTGAGGTCAGTAGTGTTTGCTCAGTAGTGTGAGGTCAGCAGTGTTAGCTCTATGATTTTTGTTCAGTAGTGTTAGCTCAGTTGTATTAGCTCAGTAGTGCTAGCTCAGTAGTGTTAGCTCTATGATTTTTGTTCAGTAGTGTTAGCTCAGTTGTATTAGCTCAGTAGTTTCAGCTCAGTAGTGTTAGCTCAGTAGTGTGAGGTCAGCAGTGTTAGCTCTATGATTTTTGTTCAGTAGTGTTAGCTCAGTTGTATTAGCTCAGTAGTTTCAGCTCAGTAGTGTTAGCTCAGTTGTATTAGCTCAGTAGTTTCAGCTCAGTAGTGTTAGCTCAGTAGTGTTTGCTCAGTTGTATTAGCTCAGTAGTTTCAGCTCAGTAGTATTAGCTCAGTTGTATTAGCTCAGTAGTTTCAGCTCAGTAGTGTTAGCTCAGTAGTGTTTGCTCAGTTGTATTAGCTCAGTAGTTTCAGCTCAGTAGTGTTAGCTCAGTAGTGTTTGCTCAGTTGTATTAGCTCAGTAGTTTCAGCTCAGTAGTGTTAGCTCAGTAGTGTTAGCTCAGTTGTATTAGCTCAGTAGTTTCAGCTCAGTAGTGTTAGCTCAGTAGTGTGAGGTCAGCAGTGTTAGCTCTATGATTTTTGTTCAGTAGTGTTAGCTCAGTTGTATTAGCTCAGTAGTTTCAGCTCAGTAGTGTTAGCTCAGTTGTATTAGCTCAGTAGTTTCAGCTCAGTAGTGTTAGCTCAGTAGTGTTTGCTCAGTTGTATTAGCTCAGTAGTTTCAGCTCAGTAGTATTAGCTCAGTTGTATTAGCTCAGTAGTTTCAGCTCAGTAGTGTTAGCTCAGTAGTGTTTGCTCAGTTGTATTAGCTCAGTAGTTTCAGCTCAGTAGTGTTAGCTCAGTAGTGTTTGCTCAGTTGTATTAGCTCAGTAGTTTCAGCTCAGTAGTGTTTGCTCAGTTGTATTAGCTCAGTAGTTTCAGCTCAGTAGTGTTAGCTCAGTTGTATTAGCTCAGTAGTGTCAGCTCAGTAGTGTTAGCTCAGTAGTGTTTGCTCAGTTGTATTAGCTCAGTAGTTTCAGCTCAGTAGTGTTTGCTCAGTTGTATTAGCTCAGTAGTGTCAGCTCAGTAGTGTTAGCTCAGTTGTATTAGCTCAGTAGTGTCAGCTCAGTAGTGTTAGCTCAGTAGTGTTTGCTCAGTTGTATTAGCTCAGTAGTTTCAGCTCAGTAGTGTTTGCTCAGTTGTATTAGCTCAGTAGTTTCAGCTCAGTGGTGTTAGCTCAGTAGTGTTTGCTCAGTTGTATTAGCTGAGTAGTTTCAGCTCAGTAGTGTTTGCTCAGTTGTATTAGCTCAGTAGTTTCAGCTCAGTAGTGTTTGCTCAGTTGTATTAGCTCAGTAGTTTCAGCTCAGTAGTGTTTGCTCAGTTGTATTAGCTCAGTAGTTTCAGCTCAGTGGTGTTAGCTCAGTAGTGTTTGCTCAGTTGTATTAGCTCAGTAGTTTCAGCTCAGTAGTGTTAGCTCAGTGTATTATAGTATGTTGTGTTTAATTGAGGAATGTCACACTTCTTCCAACATAGCAGTAAGATTATGTGAAAAGAATGCTGCATTAATGTTAGAATGTTTTAAATTGATGCAGAGTTGCTCTGCAGTTGGGATTTAAAATTTCGTTATGAAGCCGACACCAAAGTTCTGAAAATACTACTTTACTACAGAATGCATTAATTTGATTCATTTTGTAGTACCCTTGCCAAGGAGATAATGTTTTCTCTGGCTTTTGTCTGTTTTTCCTGTGAGCAGGATTATGTAAAATCTATAAGGCCCTGGACATAGTGGTGGGTTGCCTGGGCTGAGGAAGAACCCATACGTTCATTGTAAAGATTTGTGTACGATAGGAAAAAATTGCAGTTTTATTTTACTTTTGCTGAGGTCACGCTGGTGGCGGTATGGGCTCTCTAGTTCCTTCTAATTTTGTTGTCACATCCCTAGTTAATGAAACGGGTTTTGTTCACTACAAATCATTCTTGCCATTTTAGAAAGACTCCATTAAGCAGTATTCTTTTGGTAGTTTACACACCTGGCAAACAACAAATTTTTCTCAAGGTCATCTCTTTAAAGGCTGGCTTCTCTCTCCACCCGCAGATGGTCTACCTGCCCTGTCGTTCTCCATCAGCTCCTTGACCTTGATTGGCATGCTGGCAGTGATCACTTACACGGTGAGTTGGGACATGAGGCAACAGTTTGTTTGATGTGTTTAATGCTTTTATAACTGCACAGTAGTCAAGATTTAATTTGTGAACCATCCAGTAGAATATTCTCTAAATCTTGCCACCAGCCTGTAGCTTTAGAGGATTTGTTTTTAATAAAATGTGTGTAAAATGTGTGATTTGAAGTATGAAGAAATGCTAAATAGAAAAGCAAGCCTTTTGTCAGATTAACCCACCAGGATTTTCCAGGGGATACGTCACGGGCAACAATGCCTGAAAGCATTATTGCAGGTTGGGTGGAGCAGTGTCTTGCGGTTGTGTCTATGTAGATGTTCTGCTGAACAGATCGACGGATTGGTGGAGCAGCCTTTCACTATCAGCAATGCCTTTTGAATCTAGAGCTCTGACGTTCATCTGCTCAGACTCCCACTTGAGCTCCCTGGACTTGTACATGATGTATGTGTACTCTGCGCCTTATCAGCCACTCATCTGCTGTCTGTTTATATATATATAGATTTACCTTTCTGTCCATTCACATACGCCTATGTTTTGATGCCCTCAGCATTCGGCAATTTTTCATTTTTTCCGAGATCAGAAAAATTGACTGTGCTGTACTGTTCGTTAATGCTGTCCATTTTTCACAGTTGTTATCTTAGTAACTGGACTGTGAATATTACCTGGAGGTGGTGGCACTGCTGTCAGAGGGGGAGTATCTTCAAATAGTGCTGGGGAGGAAAAAATACTCTGGTATCAACCCAGGGAGTGAGAGTAGAAGTGACAGCCAACCCCAATCTATCCACTTTCTGTTGAGCTCAGAGTCCCATTTGACAAATTACACAACAATTGAATGTGGAGCTCTTAATGAATAATACACAACCTAGTAAGTTGTAGAACCAATCTTCCTTGAGCATCTATAATCCATCTCAGCTGGGACCTCATCCTCTGTTCTGCGCTCCTCACAGCTGTCTGAGGAGTGCATAATAACCTCATGTGTTGTCAGTTGAACTGTGCGCAGATTGGCACTGACCCCATGTTGCATTGACTTTCAAAGTTCCCCGTGGTAAAACTTCCAGCATGCTTTTGTGTTTGGTGTTTTGATGAAATCAATCAAAGAAATCAAAGTTGTCTTCTCTGTTATGCCTTCAGCTCTCTGTCCTGTATTCTCGGTCAAAATCTGGGTGCGTTGCTAACTACCGGGGCAGCTGGTTTGGTTGTAGCTGCGAAGGACGGCTGGCCCAACCGCCCCGCGTGAGGTTGTATCAGATGCTGTGTTTGCTAACTACCAGCTGCCCTGCTATCTGTTTTATCACTGCAGCGGTTTACTGTCAAAAGCAAGTGACTAATAAAAGTCAAGTTTCTGTTTGTTTAACACTGGCTGGCTCAGGATCAGCTGCAAGCAGCAATTTGCTCAGTCCAAGCAGGCACATTTTGAATGAGCACTACGCTAGTAATTGCTAATAGCTGTGTGATTTATCATTTTTACCATCTTTTACTATTAAGCCTGATTAACTTAATGGAATCTAAGTGATGGGTTCCACCGGCAGGAGAAGTGACTCCTGGGCTAATTTATCACTCCTCTTCGTCCAGAAGTATCCATGCAGCCTGCATGTAAACAAGTCTGGGAGGTAAACAGTATACGGCACTGCAGCCCGGTAGCACTCACATGCACTGCTTTCTGGTGAACAAGCAGGAAACAGCAGCAGAGGCTTGTTGGGGTGTCTTTGTGGACCAGGCTTGTCTGTCTGCACATTGCCAAACTACAGTGGTTTGAATCAATGTTTGAGATGTTTGTTCCCTGAAATTTTAAGTCTTATTTTTAGACCGATACGATAACAAAAATCTTTGGCTCAGTTTATATCAGGCGCATGGCCCATGATGGTGTCCCTGTTTACAGGAAAATTCAAAATGACTTGTTAGATACTAGCATTAACTTGTCCTAAAATACAATAGGGTTAGTCATGCTGACAATTTGTATCCATTTGTGTTAACTAAGACTTGATATTGAATGCAAGTGCAGACGTATTTTTGAGTACTTTCTCATCTGATGCTGATTGAAAATAGAACCCTAATGGCTCTGTGCTCCCTAAAATATTTAAGTTGCTCTTATCATTACAGTTTTTATCAGCACAACTGCCAATCTTCTTGATATAAACTGCAGAATTCAATTTTGGTGTCTTGATTTTTGTTGATTCTGTTTACAATATTTTATTTCCCCCTGACTGAATGAAGAGGTTGTTCTTTTAGCAGGACTCAGCATCTCAGTGACAGTTGCTGTAGACTCTAGCGCTCAGTTTAATGTTGTCGCCACACATTTTCACACAAACATTTGAATGTGCAAATTGTGTCTTGTGGCCCAGATTTTTGATGGTGCCCAGCGCTGATCAGGCCCATCTCAAAGCTCATCTCAGAGCTTGTCATATGGGCCCTTGGCTCTCGAGGTCTCCACCTTTCCTTGCACTCTAATTGGCAGCACAGATGCTAATTCTGACCTTAGGTTGAGGAGATGAATGCCCATTGATGTTATAACAGGCCCTTGACCCGCTACAATGGAGTCACTTAATGAATCACATGGACGTCACCTTACCTTCTGTAGAATTTGACGAACCTTTGATGCGTATCGACATTGGTCATGTGTGCTGAAATAGTTTAGTATCAGTATTATGAGTATCATAGACGTTATAACACAGTTACGAGGTTCTATTTTAGATTAACATCTGTGTGTGTGTATGTCCCTGACTCAGGTGTATCATACCTTTACCTCTACATCAACATCCACTCACACATTTTCACATGTAATCAAAACCAAGTTCACTCCAGATTCATAACTACGGTCCTCAAGTTTTACTCCTGTTAACATGAGTTCCTGGGGTCAGGAGGGCTTGTTGGCTGCTAGAATAATTCTTCCAAGGACATGTCAGTAACCTCGTCAAGAGGATATGTCAGCATGTTAATCTGGGATCAGATGGGTTTCCAGACGATAGCAAAATTAATAGATTGCTTCTTTGTCAAGCCTCTTCCTGCCACACTTGTCTCAAGTCAGTTTGACAGCAAGATTTTGACAATTTTCTCACATTGAGACATTCTTAACTCTGCCTGATCCTGATTGAAGATCTTTAGATGCTCTTATTTTCTCACTGCACTGATCTTTGTCTGTCCAAAATAATCAGCTTGTCATCTTGAGATGATAGAATGATTAAATAGAAAACTCTCCTCACTTGTAAATGAGTCTGTACCGTATCAGAAACATTCCTCAGTCATTAATCTCAGTTCTGAAAATCCTGAGTGAAAAAACAAACCAAAAAAAAAATCATGATTCTGATGTTATTCTCAAACTGGACCAGTTTGTTTTTATTAGAATGATAAATTATTTCGCTTCTTATTATTCCTTAATCTGAATTTAGAGAAAGAGAATTGAGTCTTTTCCAAAAAGGAACATTACTTGACAAGAAAATATTGTTAGCAACAAAAGTGAGGAGGTGGGGGCTCGGTCATTTTGCAAGCTATCGGTTGTTTCCCCGTTCTTGCGTCAGAGATTTGAGCGTGTTCTCTTCTTTTGCAGTACTTAAGAAAGATCAACAAAGTTTCACGAATATTTGTTCAAAGATTAAATAAAAACTGGGAATGATCTGTTAATGTCTTTAGCATAATAGCGATTTCGTCTTGGGTGACTGGGACAGCTTGTCAGACTGATATTTCCTAGCACAGCTAAATATTTGCTCTGGTATTGATGAATTCATGGAACCAGTAAGTGCTCAAGAGATACATTTTCAGCTGTCTGAAGTAACAAAGCGGTGGCTTCAGTATCAGCACTGGTTGGAGCATCTTGAGCGTTATCGCTGAGCTGAAACAAGACATGTGCACATACATTCATGCTCCTCAGAGGACTGACTGCTGCTTTTGGTTTTCTCTGGCTCGACCTCTAATGCCACTAGTAGGGGAATATTCTGGCTTCCACTCTTGGCAGCACAATGTCTGACCATAAAATGTGGGCACCGGAGCAAGTTTACTAACTTTGTCTCTCGTACCCCACAGTGTAACACTGGCGCTCAGCGTGCCAGCTGCTGTCAATCACACAGACACATACAGGCCCCTGCAGGCGGGCAACAGGCAGCTAAGACTAAAAAGAGCATTTCTGATATTTCCTAAAGGACCTTCTTTCTTTTAATAATTGAAAACCTTTAACAATGCATTACAAAATACACTGAAAAGATACATCACCAAATTCCAGACCAAATGTGATTCTCACTTGAGTTGGAACTATTTTGAGCAATATTGATTGAACCTGCCTTGAAGAAGATTGTGTCTTCACCTCACTTGTCCCTTTACCTCCACAGAAGAGACCTCTCCAACAGAAAATATCAGTCCTGAATGGTGATTTACGTTCTTTCGACTGTAAAAGAACAGTGTAGTTCAAGGGTACTCATGTTCAAGCCTAATTATGATTATAACAGTTCAACAGCTCTGGAGCCTCCAAATGACCATGACAATAAAATAGATCAGTTCCTCTCTCCAACTGATCCAGTATGAAGACACAGGGGTTTTTCTTCAAACTGACCAAATTTGATTGATTGTGTTGAGACGGTGCCACGCGCGCGCACACACACACACACACACACACACACACACACACACACACACACACACACACACACACACACACACACACACACACACACACACACACACACACAGTAATATTCATGAAAAAAGAGCTTAGGAACAATGACTGTAACACCTGACTGCCAGTCTGCCCTCGAGCGTCTGTGTGGGTGGTCTGGTGTATTTGTTTTGTTTGAAGGACCCAAAAGTGACGGAGATATCAGCAACCAGACGGCAGTCGTACGCCGGACTCCTCCACATCCTTATTCCCCTACACCCAACAACTTCTGTGTTTTTCTTGGTGACCCACTTGGTTCTGTGGCGACTGGCTGGTAATATCTTCCAGTCAAGCTCCAGTCTCTGTGAGACAGGATGTGAATGAATAATGGACTATGAAGTGCTCTCGGAGCGGTGTGTCTGCTTTCCAAAATATTTGATTAGCTTGACGATGGAAGGAGAGGGACGCTTCCTCATCCGAATTGCTTTTGCCACTTTGAGACGACTGATATTGGTGACCCATGTGTCAGCATTGATTTAATAAACCAAAAAGCTTAAAGATGTCATACTTATGCTCAGTAATACCCATGTCCAGCACCCAGGACATGACTCCAGTCGGTTAGAGAAACGCCACGTAGTGATGCTACTCTGATATGTATTTGTACCATTGCAGACTATGGGCTAGAGGTAGGATGAGAAAAGGAAGTCCTTATCATGATTATTTGGTAATAGATACAATAAAAAAACAACTAATAGTACTTGTGTATTTATTATAATTATTTAGAACTATTATTGACTTTAAAAAACAGGTCATGAAGACTTTACTATGATGATGGTGAATCTAAAATTACCACCGAAGCCTAAATGTGTTTGTTCCTTTTTGTGTGTTTGTGTGTATGCGGCTACTAATCGCTCCTAAACAGTGTTGCTGTCAGCTGGTTTTACCCCAGACTGCAGACTTGCCCTGCCATGGCCTTGCTGAGAGTCAGTTGGTGAACTGGGATTTTAACAACAAGCATCATTATAAACCCAGGTGGAGCGCAAACATTGTTCTGTCACAATTGCCTTGTTTTCATAACTGTTGGAAGCTGAAAATGTGATTGAAAATGATGCGGTGACTTCTCAGGCCCAGCTGATGGGGAACCAGACCTCCTAGTCAGACACGCTGAAAATAAGCAGTGCACCAATTGATGCAATTGGGCAAAGCTGTATTTCACTACTCTTGTTACACTGATGCAGGGTTGTTGTCGAGGTTTTAACACCCAAACACCTTTAGGCAAAGCAGCATACAGGATTGGGTTTTGTATTTTACGTGCAGGCTCCGTGGGACTGTGTGCTTTAGCTTTATGCTTTTTGAAATGTTATTAGCTGGTTCATGCAAATTCAAATACTGACTTGTGTAAAGCACCTGTATCCTGAGCAGGGTATTGAGATTGTGGGGGTGCTCCTCCCCCTCCTGGCTCCTGGCCCCACTATCACAAGTAGAAAGAGCAACAAAGAGGAGGCTTGTGTAGGAGACCTTTGCCCTCCTCTTCCCTCTCAGGAGTCACGTGACTGGATGATTTCAGCCAGTGGCTCACCCCTCGTTCAACACAGTCACACTCTCTCCACACGCTCTGCTCTAAGCTATTTCTGGGTATTATTGACTGCAGGGGTTTTTAAAATAACTTTAATGAGCATGCATGATTATGTGTGAACTAGAAATGTAGCCTCTCCGTCAGAGGGATACCTGTGTTACCCCCCAGCACACCCCCACCCCTCCCTTTTATATTTCTCACATGTAGTCGCACGTAAGAGGGTAAGGGAAATGTTTCTCTTGGGATCTGGGACAGGTTTTCCTTTTATGAGTGTGTTTGATATTCCGGACATGCTCCGGCCTTAAGAGCTCCATGATTCATTGCAAGAGGCGACATTCGCCCGTAGCAGAGATTCACAGCAGAGACTAATAATAGTCAAGCCTGACTTAGTATCCCATGTGACTCTCTTAATGCTACCTAACACTCAAAAACTAGTAAAAGTTGTTTAAAAAAAAATATAGCCTCTGACATTTCACCACTTGAAAAGTAGAAGAAAGAGGGCAGCATTTTTTGATGGGGCTGAAAGAATCTTTGAACAGAAGTCCCCTTTGTTTTATTATGAACTCATAAAATGTCTCTCTTCCCAAGTTTGTAAAAGCGAGATGACCTCAGAAGAGTGAGAAAGCTTTGAGCCTGCCTCTGTTATTTTCATTTGTATTGATTGGTCTGTTTCCTGGTTTTAGAGGTGTCCCTTATTTTTAATTAAAGTTCAAACATCCCTCCAGGAGATTAAAGCCCGAGGATCTGAGTGTTAAATGTGCCTTTTGAAATATGTGCGCATAGCCTCTTCCTCCCATCCCTCTCTATCAATGTCACATGGCTTCCTGTATATCTGACCGTCATTATGTGTGATTTACATGTTGCGTGTGCTTTTACCTGCAGGTGTATAGTGTTTGTGTGTATATATTTAAACCCACTTCATTCCACATCGATTGCACTTCGATGCCCCCTCTTCTAACCCAGTTTTCTCTCCCTGAAATTCTCTGCATAAAAATTTCATCAAATCCTGGAGAGAGGGCGCTGCTGTCACATGGGGGCACTGTTAAGCTGTAAATTGCGCCACTGTGATATAAAGCAGTGATATCCACACACAAAATGGTTGCAGCAAATTCACCAATAATCCCCAGCACAATTACAGATTTCACCATTTTAATCTTTTGTCCTCCACCAAAAAATGACAGCCTGTGTGAGCAGGAGCTGGCTATATTCCTGCCAGTGTGTGTTGTCTTACCTGCATGTGATTATTGTTGTGCTCCACATTGTGAGGGGTTTGTTTACAGGCAGGGGTGGGCGTGTGTGGGTGGATGCATGTGCCATATGTGCCATCCCTCTCTGACAATAACTTGCTCTGTCTTTCAGGCATATGGTATGTCTGTGCTGCCTTTGAATCTGATAAAAGGCACTCGGAGCGTAGCATATGAACGGCTGGAGAACACCGAGGACATTGATGATGTTGAGCATCAGATTGAGAAGCTCAAATCCAAGGTTGGTCTTATTAATGACAAATAAGCATGTCACATAAATACAAACATTAAAAGTGATCTGAGAGTCCCTGAATCCTTATAACCAATAACTGGATCATCATAAATACCAAAACGTTGAAGGTGTAACTCATTGACATGGACACATGCAGAGCGTCCGCCTCCTCCTCCTCTGCCATCGTCTGCAGGGTGGACAGTTAGCAGTGTCCCTATCAGTCGATCTCTCCTATGCAGGCAGCACAAACAAGGGAACACAAGGCAAGAAATCTGCAAGTGGCTATTAGTTGCTAGTGGCAACAAGAAGTTGAGAACCAAAATGTACATGTGCTGCTGACATCCACCCTCATCACCTGCTCAGATGTACTCACTGAAAGCAGGTGTGGCTGTATGAGAGATCACGTGCACGGGAGCTGTCAGGTCAGGAGTCACAGAGACATATTTGCTTGAAGGCAGACAAATGTCATTATTGTAAGGAAGCAGATTGTAGTGCCAAATCTTGATTGACATAGCATTTAAACATAATTCCTTTAACCGGCAGTCCTTTAATACTTTAGATGTCCAGCCACTAGCATGACAGTTATGCCCAAAGAGCATTTTTAAATGTCGAGTCGTTTTTAATAGTTGTTTTTGCCAAGTCCCTTGATGTATTTGGTCCGTCATTGGTTTCTTACCAGTGTGTCGATGGACGGCCTTTATCCTCAAGGGACAGACGCAACCTGCAGGATCTAGAGGGCAAACTGCAGGTTCTCCGGCGCAGGGGGAGACACCTGGAAATTGCAGAGAGGAATTGCTGCATGAAAGTGGGCAGTGCTCTCAGACCCTTCAAGGTGAGTCCGCATTACGGAATTGGCGCCCTTTGTAAATGACACGCTCCAAAATGGACTGTAACAAGACAAATCCTCTCCATGTCTGTACTAATACGTTGGCCACGACCTTAACTAGGAAGGATTGAGGTTAATTTGTGTCTTCTGGCTTAATTGTCTCTGTTCTTATAATTATTTTCTTTGCCAGAGATACACAGCATTCCATAGCTAATTCTGTGTTTCCTTGCTTAATAGTTGTTTAATGTAGAAAAGTTTGTTTGGTTGACATCGTCTCTGTTTCCTGCTCCTCATGTTCTAATCCGAACTGCTCCAGATTTACTTTGAGCTCCACTTTATACAGTTGCATATTTACATGATTCCCATGGCTGGTCTCTTCTCCTAATTTACTCTGAAGTCTCTGAGGGAGTCTTACTTTTCTCAGGCAGGATCTTGCGGTCCCCCGGGGACAAACCAAAGCAACAATAACAATCCTGTCTATGATTGTACTATTTTGAACCCATCCCTGGACCGCATATATGCAGTACTGATAACATTATTTCCCCAAGCCGCTTTGCCCAGGGGTGATGATAAGGGAGAAGGGTTGTAACATCGTCCCGCGTTCAAGTCAAAGACATCATCTGGAGAAATGTCCTCTGAGGCGGTCTTCCTCTATTCTCAGGATAGACGAAGTACTGAAGGCTTATTCACTGAGGTTGTCCCAACGTCATTTTATCTCCAGAATGTCTGTATGTACATTTCATTGGTGTTGTAGGTCTCAGGCCAGTTTCAGTACCACGTGTCTCAGTTGTGCCACCAGTCTCTCCAGGCCACAGACCAAAAGATTTGTGTTTCATCCCAGTTGGGACCTCTAACGATGTCAGAGCAGTCAGGGTCACGATTAAGTAGAATTACAAGTTTGGTGGTCTTGGTTTTGACTCTGTCTTGGCCCTCGTCGGTCTTTTCTTGTGTTGGTTCAGGTGGATTCAAATACAACACTAAGTTTCATCAAAACAATATTTTTGTCACCCTTTTATTAATGAATTATGTAAAAGAACAACGAACTTTTAATGAACAAGCGTGTTTTATTCTGTGTTTGTGGTTCACCACCAAACCGTTGGCTCTGCTGCTTGTTGGTCAACAGTTCACCTAAACCTGTGTCACTGTTGAGTCACATGAGTCCAAAGAATCGTCTAGATTCCAACGGTGATTGAGTGGGATCCTGCAAACACAACACCAACACACCTTTGCGTTCTCCGTGCTGGCCAGCAGAGAAATGGGAGGTTATTGTCTGGGACTCATCCAAATATGATATGCTGTTATTGTCCCGCAGAATGAGCAATTTTCCACATGGAAACCAGAAATGATAAAAAAACGATAAAACTTTGGCAACACGGTGTATTTGCCTAGTCTTGGTGTTGTGTCTGACCTCTCCGAACCTCTTCCACTGTGATTATTCTCCCTTTACTCAACCTTTGGCTGCATTCTTGTGCACATATAAGTGCACATACTTGCCCCTGACAGCACATGTATGCTAATGTTCAGGTCATACATGACTTCATAATTACTGAAGTCCATTTATCTCATTTTATATGTTCCCACTGTTATTTGTTTTCTAGTATTTTGCTGCACTGCAGGAGTGCGCCAACATTGTAACCCGCCATCTGTAGGAATGGGTCTTTAACCCAGGGGCTGCTGCTAATGACAGTCCCCAGACTCCGATTTAAACAGTAATGAGAGTTGCAAGATTTATTTACATTACAATCACACATGGGGGATAAGAAGAATGTCTGGGATTTCTCCAGAGCAGGGGCGCCAGTTTTTCTTATGATATTCACCCCAGCTGTGAGTGAAAACCTACAGAACAGTTACAAGGTCCGAGGACTGTTTATGACTGTCCAACTGGTGTCCAACTAGTGTCCACCATTTTTGACCCGAAGATGCTGCTGAACGCCGTCCTGGTTGGAGTGGAAGCCAGCTGGATGTGTCTGCGGTCTGCTGCACTCCTGACTGACCAGCGTGTTTCTGCTTCTCCACCTTGTCAGTTTCCTTTTACATCTGCAGTTTGGAGAGCACATCTGGAAACACCTCTGTACTGAGAACTTTCAGTAGCTGAGTGAGAAAACTCTGTTCACTTTTGCCACTGTGAAAGAGTCTGAGAATCTGAAATTGTCATTTTTCCATTTTGGTGTCCCTCACCCACTTTTACTCCCTCCACACATCCGTTTCACGTCATGATTTAGTTCCAAGATATGAATTGTCCTGCTGCCAAAACTGATCAGTTCATCAGCATCTGTTTGGTGGAACTGCTTTGTCATGCTCTGGGCTGCTTTCTGAATCAAAAACCTGTTTATCTGCTCTCTTTCACTCTTTCACTGGAACGTTGTGTTGACACATACACTCTAATGAGGAGGATATGAAATATCCAAGACAAACTTCTGCACAGTATGCTGCATCAAGGGATGTTTGGCCACAGCTGTTTTACTTGATTATCTTGTTTTCTTTGAGGAGGATTTCTTATATTTGATATCAAGCATTAATATGGATGTATGTATTGTCAGCATTCTGGAATAAAGGGACATAAATAGGATTGTTATAATTTTTCATATTTGACACTTATTCACAGCTCTGAGATCATTCTAGAAGCTCAGTAGCCTAAAATAGATGCATGTTTCCTCATGTTTTAAATCTCTACTATACCCCAGTAACTGTGATGTATATTTTGTTATTGTATTATATACTTAGCAGCTTCTGCTATATATTTTGACTGGCTGAAGATATTTTTAACATAAGCCTCTCAAAGGTGAGCAATTGAAAGGGTTTATTTGTTTCTTGGCTGCCACCCACCATCCGTCTCCCTAGTTACAACCTCCCTGCTCCGTCTGGGCCAGTCCATCGCTCCCCCTCGCCACCTCAGGCATCAGTGCCAAACTGTGGCAGTCCAAGCCATATGGTCTCCTTGACAAAAGACACGACAGAAAGGTTACACTTGCTGACCCACTGCAAGCCTTTGAAAGAATACTTTTACCTTTCGGGGGCTTTCTAGGAGCGTGAATGCAGTCTTTAGTTTCAGGTCTGTGTCACAATCATTGATATTGTCTCTTGTCTGCAGATATTGTTGGGAATTTTCTTTATCCTGGTTGCTCTGCTGTTCATTGTTGCCCTGTTCATTTCAAAGTAAGTCACACAAAGATCTGAAACTGACTTTTCACACTATGCAAACCCAGAAGAAATCTGGGAAATAGTGCTTTAATTAATACATACTGTGTGTGCGTGTGTGTGCGTGCGTGTGTGTTTCAGTTTAGATAAAGCCCTCCACTCTGCTGGCATCAGTTCTGGATTCATAATCTTTGGCACCAACCTGACCAATCCTTTGAATGAACTACTGTTAGCCTTACAACCTGTGAGTATCCACTCATCTCTCATGTCCAAAAGGTAATTATCCTCAGTTAAGATACGCTTAAAGCCATATTTTCCTGTTTCCATCATCATTAACCATGGACCATGGTTATGATGATTACCATGGAGCATAATTTAAAAGTTTTATTCTTAACCATCTTAGCCTCACAATAGATGCACTGACAGTAGGCTTTTGATTAAATCATCATGTGTGGGTCAGCAAAATGAAAGAACCAGTGAGGACTCAGACCTGCTTGCATTCATGTGTTGTTATACCACCTTAAATGGCAACTAGCTGTTTGTTAGCCTTCAGCTGCTGTACATGCAGGTCAAGAGTGTGTCACTGATATTTTAGCCAGCGCCATCAGATAACAGCATTTCTAAGTTGTACATCTGACTTGTATGAATGAACACAGAATTATTAATGTTAAGTCTTATTTATGGCATAAATGATTTGCAACAATTCATTTACAAGATCAGGTTCAATGATTCAAAAGTTACAACCAACTAAGGGGTATAGAATCCCCTCATATGAAGGAGGACGGATGCATACTGAACTCCCAGCATAAAGGGGATCCTGTGTTGAGCTCAATGCCTCTTGACTCTCCAGAGCAAATTAAATCAGATATTATGTTAAATGTAAAAATGTTTGATTATAATTTGATCTATTTGTATGATTGTTGTTTTTTTTAACTAATCTATAGACATCTGCAGGAACCTGTATGACATTAAAGAGACAATCAGTTCAGTTGTTCACTGCTCCACTCTGGTCACCAGTTTGGCTCTGCATGTGGGTTTTTGTCATTTTGGAGTGAATAGTGGAGTGAATTTATCTGAGTCTTTTCCCCTGCAAACAGCTGAGAATCCCACCAGTGAAACAGTAATTGCCTGCTGGACAGCCTAACAATGAGTTGAAACTTGCTCTGAAGCTTCAGGCTCGGCCCGTTTGGCCTCCACGAGCAATAAAGTCTTTATGTGGGACCTGTGCAGGCAGAAGTTGCAGCTCATCTCCTTTATCTTGCTGTTACAGGTTTTTCCATTGGATTATATCCTGATCACGGTCATCACAATGTATTTTGTACTCACATCTATGGCTGGTATTCGCAACATGGGCATCTGGTTCTTCTGGATAAGGGTAAATTAAGACCCACGTCTATGTTGTCTCACACATTTGCTGCCACAAATGCTCCATTAAAGGTTTCTGCACATTGCTTTTCTTTGCAGCTGTACAAAATCAGGCCGAAAAGAACCCGCCCCCAGGCTCTTCTCTTCCTCTGTATGATCCTCCTCTTGATTGTGCTTCATACCAGCTACATGATCTACAGTCTTGCCCCACAGTACGTCATGTATGGCAGCCAGAAGTATCTTGTACAGGTGAGAGAAAAATGTATGTAGATCACCAACAAGTTATCTAGTTTTCACTCACAAAGAGGAGGAGGAGGAGGAGGAGGAAGGCTCCAATGATGGCTAAAGCATTCAATGGTTGCAGGGACTTGGGTTCAGTTGGCTGTCGGCAGCAGCGGGGTCTCCTCCTCAGCTGTTACTCTCGTTTTGGGTTCTGTCTATACTCCAGTGTGAGGCTGTTATTCTGTGGATTTGTTGTTTGACAGTCTGGGCTCCATGGGAGCTGCTCCTCTCTTCCTCTCTGTGTGGGTGTTGTTTCCATGCACTGTTGTGTCCATACTTTGTCTCAAAAAGATCTTTTAAAACAACATAATTAAAATGAACCATGGTGGTGTTTTGCTGAAATACGAAAGAAAATAAGCCCTTTTTTTCCAAAAGCAGCTCCATATGACTCAGAGAGTAAATGTGGCTTATTTCTAACTGCTTGGGGTCTGAAACTCCCCCACATAGGAAAGATAAAACTCAGCAAATACCTTCCAGTTGAACTCATGGTCACTGCCTCAAAATAAAAGAATATATTTGACTGACTGAGTCGGATCAATACTGGATTATTGAGTCTGAGGTATGACGTGGGGAAAAAATTGATATTGATACAACAGCCTAGATTATAATGACCTGAAATAAAGATATTGTTTGCTAAATTGTACTTCAAGTATGAAAAGTACACAAACACTGGTGCAGTTAGGTGTGTTATATTCAATACACCATCACCAGCATGTCAAATCATTCCAAAGTAGACACTTCAGTTCTGAGACAGCTGAAACCTACGAGCAGCTCATCGTAACAAAGTGATACATTTACAACATGGATCTGAACAGTTTTCACATCAGCCAACATGTGCTGATACATAAAGGCACTGCTGCTCACCTGGTTATTAATGAGAGGCTCATAGGTGCTGAAAAGTGATTAATTTATCAAGGGCAAAACTCCCAGGAGGGTTTCTGTCTTTTATGTGTAAAAAGCCGCCGCTCCCTGGTAGGTTTCCTGGGTTGCACAGCTGATGTCATCAGAGGTGACAGTTTCGTGTGTCGTCTGATGCTTTAAACTACTTGAGTAACTTGTAGAGTTTCTTTGCTAAACTGATTTACGGCTCTTGTGTGTTCTGATCAGAGTCAGATGCCCTCAGCAGGTCCAACATCTGGGAATACCACTTCTGGCATCTCGAAGATCTGTGACGCTGACGCGCCTGAGGGTGAGTCTGTCGTTTCTGCCCGTCAGGCAAACTGGTCTACTCGTGACATGTTGGGAGAACTTCCAACGCATCATCAAAGATTCATCCCTCACAAGACCAATCTAAGTTAGAAGAAAGGCGGGGCGGTGAGCTTCATGTGCAACACCGTCCCATCATCTTGATCACGTTCATTATTTATTACAGAGAATAATACCAAGAGCAAACATTTGGCTGTGCACCAGCTTTGGATCAAACATTTATTCATTTGGCGAACGCTCAAGTCAGGCACTCGGTGGTGGAGCAGATGTAATGCAGTCATGATATTTGTTAAAGAAGCCACAGATGATTTTAGGGAGAGATGTAGAGCAGCTGGACGCTCTATTTGGTACACTTGAATAAATTAGTGTCATTCAGTACAACAGCTCTGCCGTAAACTCTGTCTTCACAATGATGACGGTGTCGTGGAGGTTTGAATTTAGAAAACACGTGAACGTTATGGGGTGTGGGGTGGTGGTTCCACTGGGGGCTGTACTGATATTGAACACTTGATTTACAAATATAAGGGCCAGAAAGAGAGAGATGGGGGGGGGCAGTATGTTTAAATGTGAATCATGAGGCAGGGATGATAATTCCTTCTTATATTGTGAATTATATCAAAATCACAATGTTGTTCGAAATCATCATGCAAAAGTCATTTGGCCCTAAATTCAACAAAGACTTGGTTCTCCAAACGTGGCTGATGTGTGAGAGCAGCTGTTCGTCTGAAAAGAGGACGACTGCATGGGAGAGCATCAAACGCGTCATTATTGGCTTTGTTCGTTTCACATGAAGCCTCTGAAAGTGTGATTACAGTTTGCACACAAATTCAGGGTCATTCATCCTGAAAGGGAGAAAGTCTTAATTGTTCTGACTTGTTTTGTTCCTGCCAGTGTTGTTGGTACTGAGTCCGGGTTCTGGAGCACACGGCGCGCGCGCGTGTGTGTGTGTGTGTGTGTGTGGGGGGGGGGGGGTCCTGGAGAGCCGGCCCTTTGAACGCAGCATGTTGAGACAGAGAGGTTTTGATTGACAACCAGGTCTGTGCCTGAAGAGAGTAAAGATGTTCCAGATAGCCATTACTGACTTGTATTTCATGAATAATTTTCACTTCATCCAACATGTCAGCAGAGGAGCAACTGCCCAACAGTTGTTAACACCATTCAGGTGTGTATTCACACACTCTCAACTTCTCTCCTCATACAGTCAACAGTTGTGTCCCACGTTGAAGCATAACTGACCTGATCTGGCTGCTGACGTTGGTGTGGACTCTTGGGACAAGTAGATGCTGCTTGTTGTTGTAGTACTTTTACAGCAGGGTATCGACTGGGTCACATTACTTATGCAGTTGACGCCTCCAGTGGATTACTTGGGGCATCATTAGAAATACAAAATACATTAAAAGGTTTTAATCAATAGGTTCAAAGCCTCCCTGTTAGTGAACGAATGCATTTTTTTACTGAGCGTTAATTCTTGTATAATTCTTGTACTAATTATTGCAGTGTTATGGGCAAAGATGCTGACAGTCGGCTGTACGAGGGAAGAGGACGTGGAGTCTGCTGGCTTGACGATATACTCAGTATTTCAACATTTTTGCTGAGTTATTGCAGAAGCGCAGCTCAGTCTCTGTGCTTGGCACACGCGTGGTGGCCTGAGCGTGACCTCATCCATGAAACAGGACGCGCCTCTTTCAGGAGGGATTCTACGTGATTAACACATTCAACCGAGCTGTCAGCACCAGCTTTAGTTCATGGTTGGGGACTTCTGGGGCTCATGAAACCTGGAGGTGCCACCAAGCTGATATATTTGATATGTGAAAGTGTTTCGACTGTGTAGGTCGTTAGTTAATGCTTATGAAGGCGTGCTAGCTCGTCCCTGGCGCCCTCACATGGATTACTCTGCTGCCAGCCATTAACTCAGGTCCCCTGATCTCCTCTTACAACAGGTTTATTTGGTACTTTCATGTCCTCATGGATGGGAGGTTGCAGAGCTGCCTCTGCTACCAGGAAACTGATGAAATTGTTTATAAAAATAAAAGAATAGGGAAATGTGAAACTAAATAAAAGGGCATAAAGCCAATAGATGGCAGAAATTGTGTATATTTACTGCTATGTAATTGCTATTTGTGATATTAGATGGAACTTTAATTTTTACCAGGCTGTTTTCTTTGGTCAGTAGATTCTGATGTGTAGGCAGCACGCCTCTGCAGACCCCCAACGTTTGATTCGACTGGTATTTGGACACACAATCAGAACAAACACTGGGCCTCCTGGATATGAAAGCTGAGGTTGGTGATGCTGCTACTTAGATGAATCCAGGGGGGCAACGTCTGGAGGTTCCCTCATAGCCAGCGAACACAGCAACATTCAGTATGGCAGAGGTCCACATGATCCCAGTCTCCCCTAAGCATCTCACCACTGATACAGAATCAAACATCTATCTCTCTATCCGTCTATCTGTCTATCCGTCTGTCTATCTATCTATCTGTCTGTCAATCTATCTGTCTGTCTATCTATCTGTCTATCTATTTATCTGTCTATCCATCTATCTATCATCTCTCTCTCTGTCTGTCTGTCTGTCCATCTATCCGTCCATCTATCGGTTCATCTGTCGATCGTCCACCTGTCCATCCATCTCTCCATCCATCCATCTGCATGCTTCCCATCAGCAGTACTAAGTCACTGGGTCTGAGTAGTAACCCTGCCAGGATTCTTAGCCAGCACATCTGGAACTAAAGTGCCTGCAGTAGACGCACAGTAACAGGTGGAAGATGTATGAGGTGGGCTGGAAGACAGGAAGTCTCCTTAATTTACATGAATCAGCCGGAGGAGAAGGTGTTTAATCACTCTCAGGTATGAGGTGACACAACAAACAGCTGATCTAAATAAACTTCCAACGTGCTGATTATTCGTAGTATAAATCATTTTGTTTGCTATATTTGTGTGTCAGTCCAAACAAAAATGTCCCCAAGGTAAAAGATCCAATCTTCCACTCATCATGTGCTGGTTGCCTGCAGGATCCACTGATGGTGGCACATTAATGATCCATATCATACAAAGGAGTTGAGGATGGGTAACAAGCCCCTCTTTTCCTTGGACGATACAAACTCTGCTCCAAGCTTTCGTCCATTAACAGTCCCTTGGCCATTGGTGGCTGACGGGCCAGTTGGTCACAGTCATACATTGATGTCAAAGCTGATCATATGCCGCAGACGTTCCAGTCTCTGGTTACCTTGGTAACCTGTTGTATATTCCTCATTTGCCAATGAACTGTATCCTTCGCTCTCATTGGTCACTTTGATTATGTGTCTGAAAGATTCATGTTATTCAGTTCCCTCCCACGCTGCAATGGCAACAGACATTCAGCCTGTCATCTCTGCAAATATCCTTGAAGCTCCGTTCACATCGCTGCCTGTGTGTGTGTGTGTGTGTGTGTGTGTGTGTGTGTGTGTGTGTGTGTGTGTGTGTGTGTGTGTGTGTGTGTGTGTGTGTGTGTGTGTGTGTGAGAGAGAGAGAAAGCATCTTAACCGTCTGGGTGAGCAGGTGCTCAGCAGCATCATTCCGTGGTCTGCCTGTTCCTCTCTTGGTCCCTAATTTAGAGGACAATCCCTGAGTTGTTATCACTGAGACCCTGAATGTTCCTGCAGGTTCTATTGGATCTATGATGCTGTCAGGACGTCAGGGAGGTGTGATCCAATCAGCTGAGCTGTTCATTTGTGGTTGATTATCATCACAAAGCCTCTAGTTGTGTCAGAGCGCCCAGGACCCCCACCTGCTTCCTTCACAACCTGCTTCATTTGACCGCTCAGTCATTTTGTCTTTACACAAACTCAGACTGCTCTAAACGGCCCCCAAGCTTGGCTTAACTGTATTCCACCACTTGGTTTGAAAATCCGTTAATAAATCATTTTATTCATGAACATGATTAAAAAGTTATGACTTCATGAAGTCCGGTTGGAACCTGCAGGACTCAGCCTTGGCTGGCGCTGCTCTGTTGAATTATTGCAGCTGCTGGGATGCTCCTGCTGGGGCTCAGGTGGGGGGGCTGCTTTGATCCCAAACTCTTATCCTGGTCCGTCTAGTCAGCTCTCTGTAGATTGCAGTTGTTTTATCATCCATCCATTTCCTACTCCACTCCGGGTTACGGGGTTGGGGGGTGGAGCCTATCCCTATGGAGCCTATGGGTGAGAGGCGGGGTTCACTCTGGAGGGGTCACCAGTCCGTCACAGGGCTATCAGGAGCAATTAGGGGTTTGGACATGGTCACCAGGGGAGGTGGGGATCAAACCAGCAACCTTTCAGTTACTGGACAGCCACTCTACCTCTGAGCCACACCCTTGTTATATATACTAGTTATAGTGCACCACCCTATTAAATGGTGGATGCTGTTCTCATCCCTATTGACCCGGGATGTCAGAACTGGACCCTCCTAGAACCTCTCGGTTGGGTTTGATTTTCTTCATAATGATTTCTCTGTCTTCATTTTCATCTCTGACGGCAGCGCATCTCCATGGATGTTCCTCCATCATTTCAGCGCCTCCGTCACCAGCCCACACTATCGGTTGCATTCATTCCCAATCCAACCAGTGAATTCAATGACATTCTCTCCTGCATACGTGACTCTGCTTCTCCCCAAAACCAGAAGATTCTGTGGAAGAAGAAAGATTAAATGAAACATTTGTTACCTTTGTTCAGAATTTCTTCAGCTGGTTGGCCTTGGTGGAGGTTGTTGTTTTGTTTTTTTTTTACTTGATAACAGAATTAAAACAAAACAAAAAAACCAACCACTGGGTTTGGTTTCGACCCCCCGGGGTCACCAGCTGGAACAGTCCCAGATACGTTCCTGCCGCGGCCTGTGTCAATGTTTTGCAGGTATGGTTGCTGCTTCAGCCTCAGCTGAGTATTATTTCTTGTTCTAGAATCCTAGAGATGAAACTTCCAATCCAGAGAAGTGTTGCAAGTGTTCTCTCACTGTGGACTGCTGTGTGTTACCTAGCAACCCGTGGTTTCCACACCATTGTTATCAGCGCTCCAGGGGAAAGATGGTCATAATTGTATGTGTTGCCCGTGAGATGTCGGCTGTCCAGGCGGTTCCATCCGGAGACTCCCTCAACACCAATGCAAATTAATAGTGATTTCTTAACGTCAGAGCGGTGATCATCAATCACTTTTCCAATAGAAGATGTCAATCAAAAGTTAGAGCCCTGGAAGGGAAAAGCACCGTTTTGATGAGGTGTGTAACATGTGAAATGTGCTGCTGCAGCTCAGGTATAGTACACACACACAAGTTGTATAGTATCTTAGTACACACAACAAGTTGTATAGTATCTTAGTACACACAACAAGTTGTATAGTATCTTAGTACACACACACAAGTTGTATAGTATCTTAGTACACACACACAAGTTGTATAGTATCTTAGTACACACAACAAGTTGTATAGTATCTTAGTACACACAACAAGTTGTATAGTATCTTAGTACACACACACAAGTTGTATAGTATCTTAGTACACACACACAAGTTGTATAGTATCTTAGTACACACAACAAGTTGTATAGTATCTTAGTACACACACACAAGTTGTATAGTATCTTAGTACACACATAAGTTGTATAGTATCTTAGTACACACAACAAGTTGTATAGTATCTTAGTACACACACACAAGTTGTATAGTATCTTAGTACACACATAAGTTGTATAGTATCTTAGTACACACAACAAGTTGTATAGTATCTTAGTACACACAACAAGTTGTATAGTATCTTAGTACACACAACAAGTTGTATAGTATCTTAGTACACACAACAAGTTGTATAGTATCTTAGTACACACACACAAGTTGTATAGTATCTTAGTACACACATAAGTTGTATAGTATCTTAGTACACACAACAAGTTGTATAGTATCTTAGTACACACACACAAGTTGTATAGTATCTTAGTACACACATAAGTTGTATAGTATCTTAGTACACACAACAAGTTGTATAGTATCTTAGTACACACAACAAGTTGTATAGTATCTTAGTACACACAACAAGTTGTATAGTATCTTAGTACACACACACAAGTTGTATAGTATCTTAGTACACACACACAAGTTGTATAGTATCTTAGTACACACACACAAGTTGTATAGTATCTTAGTACACACACAAGTTGTATAGTATCTTAGTACACACACACAAGTTGTATAGTATCTTAGTACACACACACAAGTTGTATAGTATCTTAGTACACACACACAAGTTGTATAGTATCTTAGTACACACACACAAGTTGTATAGTATCTTAGTACACACACACAAGTTGTATAGTATCTTAGTACACACACACAAGTTGTATAGTATCTTAGTACACACATAAGTTGTATAGTATCTTAGTACACACAACAAGTTGTATAGTATCTTAGTACACACAACAAGTTGTATAGTATCTTAGTACACACAACAAGTTGTATAGTATCTTAGTACACACACACAAGTTGTATAGTATCTTAGTACACACATAAGTTGTATAGTATCTTAGTACACACAACAAGTTGTATAGTATCTTAGTACACACACACAAGTTGTATAGTATCTTAGTACACACATAAGTTGTATAGTATCTTAGTACACACAACAAGTTGTATAGTATCTTAGTACACACAACAAGTTGTATAGTATCTTAGTACACACAACAAGTTGTATAGTATCTTAGTACACACACACAAGTTGTATAGTATCTTAGTACACACACACAAGTTGTATAGTATCTTAGTACACACACACAAGTTGTATAGTATCTTAGTACACACACACAAGTTGTATAGTATCTTAGTACACACACACAAGTTGTATAGTATCTTAGTACACACACACAAGTTGTATAGTATCTTAGTACACACACACAAGTTGTATAGTATCTTAGTACACACACACAAGTTGTATAGTATCTTAGTACACACACAAGTTGTATAGTATCTTAGTACACACACACAAGTTGTATAGTATCTTAGTACACACACAAGTTGTATAGTATCTTAGTACACACACACAAGTTGTATAGTATCTTAGTACACACACACAAGTTGTATAGTATCTTAGTACACACACAAGTTGTATAGTATCTTAGTACACACACACAAGTTGTATAGTATCTTAGTACACGCACAAGTTGTATAGTATCTTAGTACACACACAAGTTGTATAGTATCTTAGTACACACAACAAGTTGTATAGTATCTTAGTACACACAACAAGTTGTATATTATCTTAGTACACACAAGTTGTATATTATCTTAGTACACACAAGTTGTATAGTATCTTAGTACACACACACAAGTTGTATAGTATCTTAGTACACACACACAAGTTGTATAGTATCTTAGTACACACAACAAGTTGTATATTATCTTAGTACACACACAAGATGTATATTATCTTAGTACACACAACAAGTTGTATAGTATCTTAGTACACACACACAAGTTGTATAGTATCTTAGTACACACACAAGTTGTATAGTATCTTAGTACACACAACAAGTTGTATAGTATCTTAGTACACACAACAAGTTGTATAGTATCTTAGTACACACAACAAGTTGTATAGTATCTTAGTACACACAACAAGTTGTATAGTATCTTAGTACACACACAAGTTGTATAGTATCTTAGTACACACACAAGTTGTATATTATCTCAGTGCACACACAAGTTGTATATTATCTTTGTACACACAAAAAGTTGTATATTATCTTAGTACACACACAAGTTGTATAGTATCTTAGTACACACACACAAGTTGTATAGTATCTTAGTACACACACAAGTTGTATATTATCTCAGTGCACACACAAGTTGTATATTATCTTTGTACACACAACAAGTTGTATATTATTATAGTACACACAACAAGTTGTATATTAGCTTAGTACACACACACAAGTTGTATATTATCTTAGTACACACAACAAGTTGTATATTATCTTAGTACACACAACAAGTTGTATAGTATCTTAGTACACACAACAAGTTGTATAGTATCTTAGTACACACACACAAGTTGTATATATCATAGTACACACAAAAGTTGTATATTATTATAGTACACACAACAAGTTGTATATATCATAGTACACACAAAAGTTGTATATTATTATAGTACACACACAAGTTGTATATTATCTTCGTACACACAACAAGTTGTATATTATCTTCGTACACACAACAAGTTGTATATTATCTTCGTACACACAACAAGTTGTATAGTATCTTCGTACACACAACAAGTTGTATAGTATCTTCGTACACACAACAAGTTGTATATATCATAGTACACACAAAAGTTGTATAGTATCTCAGTACACACAACAAGTTGTATATTATCTTAGTACACACACAAGTTGTATATTAGCTTAGTACACACACAAGTTGTGTATTATCTTAGTACACACAAGAAGTTGTATATTAATATAGTACACACACAACAAGCGCACATTATTATTATAGTACACATACTACCTTTGTACATTATTATTATTCTGTTTCAGTCATGGCGCCATCATCATTGCTCGTTTCAAGCTGGCGTATATGACATCTTCACGCCAAGCGCCGGCGCCCTTTAACGAGCACGACCTTTTCCTGAGTTGAAATGTTTGTCTCTGTCATAGCAACCCTCCAATCCTGGAACATCCTTGGCTGGAAAGGGAATGAGACGAGGCTCTCTGATTGGTTGAAGTGATGTCCCACCTGTAACGCACCTGTGAATAATGGGGAGTCTAATGACGGCTCTGATTGCACACCTCTGAATACCAGGGTGAGGCTGAACACACGGTGCCACACAGCACCATCCGCCAACCCAGAGACTGCTCAGCCAAGCCTGCAGCACACTCCACTGTACAGCATCTTTCAGCTCATTATTCTGGTTTAAGGCCCCAAGCAGCAGGCAGCCATTTTAGCTAAAAGCTCTGATAAGCCCTCAGCACACTACCTGGCAGGAGCCCCTCAGGAAGCCAGAGTTTATGTGTGCCAAATTTAAGAGATGCTGCTATAACAGCGTGGAGAGTGGAGCTTGTTGTGCTGCCCAAGAATTGGTTTACAGTTGGCAGTGACCAGTTTTACTCTAATTCACCTTTAACAGACAACGAGATCATTCTGCAGACAATTATTGATCATAATGCAGTTGAGTTACCTGCCATGATGTTTTTCAGTCCATCAGTAGAATCACCTCGTACGTTTACATTGGATGAGAAACACTAATATCCTGAAACCAGGGTCAGCTAGGTCAACCTTATGGACGCAGCAAGTTTCTCAGCTCGAATACATAATGACGAGTGACAGAGTTTTTAAAGCAACTGGATTTGACCCGGTTTTGCTCCTGGGGCTCCTGGGAGGGCGGTGGATGAGGATGTGTGGAGGGGTTGGATGAAGCGAGGTGACTGTTATGTTGTTGATCCAGTGTGTTTTCTCTATGAACATCCACAGACTAGACACCAGTGATGAACGTTCATCAAACGTGGATGTGAGGAGACGTCAGATTAGCTGAACTGAAGGAACACCAGCATCCTCAAAGATGCTGGAATCAAAGGGTGGCGTTACTCTTTACACAGAGAGAGTAGAAGGCTGCGCTGGAGATACTCCCTGTTTGCTGATGGAGGCTTTTACCAAAATACTGTGTGTGTGTGTGTGTGTGTGTGTGTGTGTGTGTGTGTGTGTGTGTGTGTGTTTGAATGGAGTGATGGAAGTCATACATAATGCATGCAACACGGGGCAGCGCTCACTCAGATATCATGAGTCAAGGTGAAATTACCTGGACTCACAGGCTGCCCCGTGCTCTTATCAGAGAGCAGTGATGATTTCAAGGTGAAGCAGGTCACCGGTGTACCTGTAATATGTTTAGGCAGACTGCTGTTGTGAACCATCTGCAGGTCCCGCTCGGAGCTCTGCAATTCAGGAGAGCAGCTGGAGAGCTACAGATGGCTGAGAGGAAAATAGTGGGGTCATTGGGATGAACATAGACCAGCTCCCTCCGTTATCTGGTGATTGTGGTGATGGGAAGCTGATTGCTGCTGCACCTCCTGAGCTGCCGAGGCTCCGTTCACTGTAATCTTTATTATAGATGATACAGCACAAACCTGCGCTGCCTTTCTCTCTTCTCCCATTTCAACCCACCAGTGAGGAAGGGTTTTGATATTACCAGCTTTAATGAAAAAATTATAACCCACTGAGAGTAATTCTCGTAGACCTTGATGTCAAGTACGTCGGTAGAAGTCTGATGGTCCCGTTCAGGGTGGTTGAGTCGGTGTGCGGACTTGTGTGAGGGATAGAGTCACCGGGTCGGTGTTGGACTCTCGACCGGAGCCAGACGCTGCATCTCCTGTCACTCCTCCGTGGACGACGGCGCCTGCCTTGGAATGTTGAAGTCTGCCTCTCCGATGAGAAGTCTATTGAGATGTGTCGTCTTACTCCTTCATGGCACAGTCCGTTAATGGGTTGTCGTATTACTTTACTTTCTTCATGTGTTTTCACACGAAAACAACTGGAGACCTGAGGTTTCATTGGCACTTTCTACATTTGATGTAATGAGCGTTTGCCGTGCCGCCCAGACCCGTTCACACACATGAAGGAGAATGATTCATCTTAAGAAAATTATTCCTGCAGTCTGCCAGTCAGATCAATAGCAGTATCAGTTCTGTCAGAAGCTGCAGGGCTGACGTTGTTAGAAGACACAGAGCTGCTCCCCGCACGGAGACAGCACTTGGATTTATTTGCAATAATTAGGTCTCTTGCCACTCGTTTTTGTTTTTTACATATTTAAATTCATTATACCGGTGCTCAGTCAGTAGCAATGTCCTTGTCCCCATAGCAACACAGTGGCGTCTGACTGGCCCATCATCTAATGAAGAGGGACAATAATGCATCCAGCCGAGCTCCTCTCTACTCAGCCTCATCTGTTTGGATTGTGGCTGAATGCCTTGGAGTTTATAGAATCTGCAGGTCACCAAAGGTCGTGGTGGCTTGTAGAGTAGCGCATGTGTGCACTACGGATCCATCACTGTCATGAAGAACGTAGTCCACATACGTGTGTACTTCTACAACACGAACACTTACACACTCTTGTGTTACACAACCTTGTGTGTTTTCATTTTACAACATAAAAGATGAAGTGCAACCAGGAGCTGTTCCACCGAGGCCTGTAGCTCCTTTTCAGCTGTGCGCGCAACAGCGAGCATTGAGTCACTGTGGCGTGTTCTGTGTGTGTGTGTGTGTGTGTGTGTGTGTGTGTGTGTGTGTGTGTGTTTCAGACCAGTGCACGGTGACAAGGTCGTATCTCTTCCTCCACAAGTTCTGGTTCTTCAGCACCATCTACTACTTCGGTAACTGGGCCTTTATCGGGGTGAGTCCAACAGTGTGCAAATGCAGCAGGTTCCATATTGATCATTTCTGAAAAAATTTAAAACAGTGAATTAAAATGGAATTAATTTCAAAGTTAGTTGAGGGAGAGAAATGTATTAAAACATCAATCAACTTTGTCCCAATACAAGTCTGCAGGATCTTAAAATAACAAGAAAATAATTCCAACAAAGAATTCTGTTCCAGTCCTGGATGTGCTGGTAGCAGCATGAGCCTCATGCACGCGTGTGTGTGTGTGTGTGTGTGTGTGTGTGTGTGTGTGTGTGTGTGTGCGTGCGTGCGTGCGTGCGTGCGTGCGTGCGTGCGTGCGTGCGTGTGTGTGTGTGTTCAGGTCTTCCTCATCGGCCTGCTGGTGTCCTGCTGCAGAGGGAAGAAGTCTGTGATTGAAGGAGAGGTGGAGGCCGACGACTCAGACTTCAGTGATGACGAATACGTGCACTGAACATCAGTATTCAGATGTTCCGGTTGTAACTTAACGGGCCGGAAGGTACCGTTTCACCAATACATGAATGACTCATTTCTAGGATTGAAGACGCTCTGGGTTCTGGACTTGGTTTGAGCTGCTGTGTCTGCCCCTGATGAGGCCGCTTAGTCCGTCAGTATGAACAACAACTCGGTGATTCTGGTGCTCCGACGGGGCCGGAGGCAGCAGACGCGCCCAGCTTCCATCTTCATGTCTGCTCTACTCTCACTAAGCACTTTCCCACGAGGATGAGGGCCACAAGGAGGGAAAACATCAGACATTTGGAGAATCGCGTTTTTTTCCTCGTGTTACCAGAATGAAGTCGTACGATTAAGAGAACATGAATCCAACTCTCACAGTCCAGGAATGTCAGAGCGATTTTGACAAACTCAATAACTCACATGTGAGACGTTATTAAACCAGCTAAAAACTTTTATTCTTGTGGCGGTAACTGTATATTTGGAATGTTAGGATTTTACTCACCTTTTTCTTTAAAATCTCTGATTTTTTCGCTCCTCAACGTGGCCCAGACACTCGTTGTCATTCTTTTTAGCCTCTTGACGTCATTACTCAGTATCTCGCTTGCTGTAATTCACCTCTTGCTCTCAATTCACGAACTCTTGGCTTGTTTTGTGAAAGCTGACTGATAAGAAGTTGATTCTTGGTGGCGCTGACGAGAGTCACGCCGTCAGTTGGAGGATCAACACGTTACTGCTCTATTCTGCTTTTGTCTTCTAGTCAGTTCTGGTCTCAGATCACCGAGGAGTCGGCACTGCTGAGCTCTGAGATGTAGAGGACCATTTTCAGCCGTCGTGTTTTCAAGATTTCATTAGCTCTTGATTTTTAATTAAATGGGTTCAACAGCTTTTGCTCTCGATGTTCAAAGAAGATGAAAAAGTAGAATTAATCACAGAGATGGATGTAATTTTCTCTTAATTAAGGAGTACTTTGCGGTTTTGCCAGTGCAGAGTTTAACTGCCGGCTTGTGACTGCCAGTGGCTTTTCAGTTATTTTTAAATTTTATTTATTTATTTTTCAATGTCAGAAAATTGTGTGATTTGATTTAAAAATAAACTGACAAATGGATGGACAATGATGGCATTTTTAATGTGGAAGTCGAATGTTGCCTCATGAATATGTTTCACTGTGATGGGCAAACATTCCGTATTTGCTGCCTGAAGCGGCCTCGCAGAAGCCAGGCTGGACCAGGACGACCAGGTTTGAGTCTGGTCCTACTGGTGGCGAACTGATGGAACCAGCAGCTGGAGCCAGCAGCTGGAGCCAGCAGCTGGAACCAGACCTGGACCAGGATGATGGATCCACTTGGATTAGCCACGAATGCCCCGGTGTGTTGTATTGAATGCTACATGTATTTAAAGAAATAAAGCCAAGACACAAGTGCGCTCTGTCTCTGTCTGGGCAGTGATTCTTTCCACCTCCTCTTCATTTTGATTCTTCAGAGATCCAACATGTCGCCGCCCCTCATTGTTTTGTGTGTCCAACTTTAACTGACTAACTCGTGCTAACTGGCGCTAACTCATTCTTTCTTGTCAACACCATGCGCACTCCACTGGTTCTTCTTCAGATGATGAAGTGCTTGATGAGGACCAGATGATTGTGATCTTGGGGCCCCGGCTCAGGGGTCCCTGATCGGGGCTCCAAGGATAAATCCACCCTCAGGAACTGGGACTCAGGAACTGAGTTTCTCATCTGCCGCTTCCAGGGGATTTACACCCGTTTTGCTTGCTTGTCTATTAGACTTTGCGACGAGCGACTTGTCCGACGGCTTGTGCGAAGCTGCTCTCGGTGAAGTCATGATGTCATCGCCATGCCATCCTCTAGTCATGGTCTCTTCCTCCCTGCTCCTACTTTCAGGCTCCGCCGGCTGGTTTTCATCAAACAAAGAAATAATCTGAAAAGTGACTTGATAAACCATTTCAGTCAAACATAGATAACAAGCAGCTGAGGAGAGAACCTGCGTCCGATACCTCAGGTTTAGGTTTTCAGGCACCATTTTGCTGTTTAACCAAATTTGATCCTGTTTGTGTGTATAAATATACGTCTGTATGTTGATCAAATGTATGAATGTGTGACATTGTCAGGTTTACACGGTGGAGACCAAACTCGCTCACCAAATGGCAGGTTTCACATCTCTGAGTTATTTCAGACTAAAAACTGTCGCCATGAAACAAGAAATCAATGATCCAGATTGATTATTGTCTCCTACCAACCACCTCTCCTGCTAATTATCCCCAGACAAGTATCTCTCACACCTTTTAGTTCAGTGATTATTTTCATTAAACACACACGCACACACACCTCTGACTGCAGACGGCTGACCCTGTTCTGGAGGAGGGCTGGGATGATGGCGTGGAGTCGATACCAGGAGGAATTACAGCCGTTGTCAGGGGCCACCATCCATCTTCCTGCCTCCTCAGGACCATGAAGCGTCACACGGTGAGTACCTGCCTCCTCACACTTGCACTTTCCTTGATTCCACAAGTTTTCTTTTCTTCATTTCACCCCATAAACATTGAGGTGTGTTGAACTGGACTGTCCAGTCCAACACACCTCAACGAGGGTCATCGTGTGTGACCTTTGCCCAAGTTCCAGTCATCAGGGAGGAGGGTCAAGACGCTGTCAGTCATTGACATCGTTCCCGTCAGCCTTGTGTTCCGAAAAGAAAAAAGCCAATGGTAGCTTCATGCTAGCTTACTGCTAGCATTAGCTTGGCAAACCAGTAGCTCACCAGGATGTTGAGGTGTGTCTAACCACTATTGTTTGTCTGCCATGGTCGTTGCCTTGTTGCTACAACTCAACTTGCTGCATCTCGCTCCCCTCCATGATGTTCACATCACAGCATCACACAACAAATTTGGACAAAATGGCGCCCATGCAGGCTCTTCTGTCCCGCTGTCACAGGACCTCCCACAAGCCTCATCGTGGCTCATGTATGATGTCACACTACATGTTCATGTTAAGATGTTAGCATGCAAAAATGCTAAGAGCAGCAGTAAGCTCACATAATTTATCCATCCATCTTTGACTGCTTGCACTGCTTATTCAGCTCCAGCAGGGAAACCCAAACTTGCCTTTCCGCAGCCACGTTGACCAGACGGTGACCCCAGGCCAGCATGGAGGAGAAGTCCCTCCTCCCAGCTGGGTTAGGGTCACCTTTACCTGCTAGCAGTCTGGTGGTTAGACTTGTAAATGTACACTGTACCCTGTCCACCCCGACCTGAACCCCCTCAGGTGGCTCCTCTCGGCTCACAGGAACAGCCGCTGTTTCTGTAGCCGTGCTGCATGATGGCGTTGAGCAAGGTTGCTGCTGCCGTTAGCGTTGTGGCGTTGCCTTGTATGGTGTCAGTGGGTGTTTTGAGTTGATGACATCATGTGTGAAAGCTGTCATATTGCCGGGGAGATTTCCTCAAGTTTTCCCCATGATGTCATGATCACATCGTTTTATAATCAAGTTGCAGTTGTTAAAGGGTTACGTGTGTGTGTGTGTGTGTGTGTGTGTGTGTGTGTGTGTGTGTGTGTGTGTGTGTGTGTGTGTGTGTGTGTGTGAGAGAGAGAGAGAGAGAGAGAGAGAGAGAGAGAACCAGACTCTGGAATGTCTGTCTGACTCTACTAATGATATGTTTGGCAGCTGTTATGTTGCTATGGTTACTGCCACCATATCAGCTCCATCAGCTGGCAGCCATGATGACGAAACACTTCCAAGTCACTCTTGACACCTGGGGCAGCCCTCCAAGCTCCACCTGTCACCCTCTCAGTTCTGGTACTGGAGGTCTGTCCTTGGTGTGACGGTGCTCCTGTGCATCCACACTTTCCCTGTGCGACCTCCCAGTTTATACAGTCAAGAAGAAGAAGGTTTTATTCATCACGTTCGTTGTACAGCGTGTTTTTCCTCATAAATCAGCACCTGCAGAAAATCCATGCAGACACGTGGAGTACAAGCCAACCTCACACCGACAGGGTGGCCGGGACTCGAACCCACAACCCTCTTCCTGTGAAGCCAACAGTGCTAACCACTGTCTGCCGCCAAGGGCGACAGGCGTGGCTCCAAACCTGGGTGGGGCCTCACTGTATCTTCAGGTGCTCGCCATCATCGCGAGGTTGTTGGGGTTTTTTTCAAAATTGTGCAGGACATTTGATGCCATAGTTTCCATCACCACCAGGAGTGTTAGCGCACTTTCCCAATCAAAATATGGAGGAATGTTAAATAAGTTGGAGGAATATTAATGTGTGTAATAATGAGTTCTTCTTTGAAAAGCAGTGAGTGGGTGGAAATTTGGTTCCCTCTAAATTCTGACCATCACAGTCAGACTCCCTCTTTCCTGATGTCCTCGGTGAGGTCCCGGGGAGTGTCCCGGGGTCCGGAGCCCTCCTGACAGGCCCTTGATAGACACAGTTTGCCTCCCCCTCGGTCGCGCCTCTGGGAGATCGGTGACGCAGGACCAAGGTGCTTACGTTGATTCGGTGTTCGCAGTCTCTCAGCAGGTGAACGCGCCTGCTCCTGCGGGACCGTCACGCACCCACGCACGCATGGCTCGTCAGCAGCGCCGTTTATCGCCCGACCAGAAGGCGTTGCGGGTCCAGACGCGTGGCTCAGTGGAAGCATCAAACCACCAGTTACCATGTGAATGTTGCTTCAGGTATTTTGGAGTTTTGTGACCGCTCGTGGAGAAGCAGGGACCAGACGTAGGAATCAATGGTGCAGTGACGTAAAGACCTCCGAGGGCGCAGGAGTGTTTTTGTCTCTCTTCAAATGGCAGAAAAGCCATTTATCGGTCACGTGTTCAGGTTTGGTAAAGAAAACAAACGTGTTCTTCGCCAAACCTCTCGAGCACAGGAAGCTTAATTACGTCACCCCGCGTGGAGGCCCAGAGAAGCGTTTCCTGGTCCTGATGTGAACCTACACACTGAAGCGCATGCGCAGTGCTGCGCTCTCACTTTGCTCAATGATAGACCCAACAGACGGATGACCTCACCTCCTCTCTGCGGGTGTTCAAGCTGTGGCCCGTGTTCGAGGCTGGAGGCGGGATGTGATTAACCTGATGACGTCGAGCTGTAAATCCATGTTCCTGTCCAGAACTGAACCTCCTCCTTCATCCACACGTTCATTACCTGCCTTCCTCCTCCTCTTAGCAGTGGTGTCCTCCAGGTCCCCTCCTGCTGGGTGGACCTCCGCCCCCCAGACAAAATCTGATGCCGCCCCCCCCCCCCCCCCCCCCCAACCTGAGGGACCGAACTGATCTGGTCAGGTGAAGCTCCTGCAGACACAGGAACCTACTAAGAGTCCCAATCTCTTCTCCCACAGAAATTAGACAGAAGCAAGAATTTATGCGGCGCGTTGTTGTGACATCACAAACGTTGTGTAGCTGTTCTTTGTGTTAAGCTTTTAAAGCCAAATGTAAAACAACGAACATGGGTGCGATGCTGCTTGTTGCCATGATGATGTCACTGCAGTTCTGCGTGGCCACACCCACCAGACAGATGCTAGCATGGGAGGGAACAATGTTTAGCAGGTTACATGGTTCCTAATGTTGAACATTACCCCCCCCCCCCCCAACACCAGTTCCCCAATGACGTCCATCTCCGGGTGTCACGTGAGCGCGCGGGTGGGGACGTGATGAATCATGGTCGTCATGGCAACACCAGCAGTGGCAACTCAACTCAACAAAATGTTAGCCTTGTACAAAGCTAGCAACAAGCTAGCATACAGTTGATGCAGCACAGCTAATGCTAACATGATTGCTAGCCTCGGCGCGACTGACGCACTGATGTGACGTCACAACCGTCGCGTGCAGCTGTTCACGCGTTTGAGCGCTTCAGTGAGGTGAAAGTCGGCAGGATTTTAGTTAAAGCCCCACGCTGTGGTTGTGTGATGTCACACGTGAGGTCACACGTCCACGCCAGCAGAGCCACGAACTCCACAAGCAACCAACACCATGAACTTGACACAACCTCTGAAGCAGTACGAACATATTTCCTCTTTTATTTACATTCCTTTTCAAATGTTAACATTTTTCGCTATAACTTTTGATCAGGTTGGCATTTTTTGTCATTAAAATAAATTGGCACAAGTAAAACATATGTAGACAAAAGTTTATTTACACCATACAACATTTTTGTTTTAAATATTTTATACAGGGCTGCAGATGAGAGAGCTTGCTGGGATCCTTCAAGCGGATTCTGCAGTATTAAAGTTGTGAAATATATTATTTATATAAAAGTGAGTATTATCTTTATTGCATTTAAAGCAATGAAGAATGTAGCTTGACAAACATTCATTTTTAATAAGACAGAAAAAATCCTCTTTGCCTCCCATGTTTTATACTAGAAAGTAAAAAGTGTAGTAATGGCCAAACAGACTGTTATAAACTTTTTAAAAACCTGCATAAATATATACATTGTGCTCCTGGGTCTAGTTAAACCAGACCCAATGAAGCGGGACGACATGGCATGTCTTTGCTTTGTGAGGTTTCGTTTCGAGAGATTACCTTTGTAGCCAATTCTTCAAAAGATAATTTGAAACACATGATGGTAAATATTGTACACCAGGCTGCCCCACACTAAGTACACTAGTGAGAATACAAAAAGTAACACTGATGTTTTTTTTTTCTTTTCCCTTTTTTCACTTTTTTCCTCTCTCCTCAGTCCTTATATTGTATTGGCACATAATGTCCCTGCCACACGTGTATAATCCAGATATGTATGCCAAGGCTGTTAGAAAAGTCTGTTGCTTTATTCAGTGCAAAATACATCCCGCTCTCCTCCTTCCTAGTTTGCATTTTCTTGCTCGCCGCCTCTAGACTTCGGTCTGGAAGTCTCCCTCCTGGACGTCTAAGGGCAAGTTGACACACTTTTCCCACTCTGCAGGCGTCATCTCCAGAGAGTCCTTGGTGTCAGAGTCTAGTACATTCATAGTGGCGTAATTCTGGTACTCACAAGCTGAATTGTAGCTCTCCCATGGGTTCTTGTTTGGCATTGCCTTGTCCTGTAAACATGGTCAGTGGGGGGGGGGGGGGGGGGGGGGTTAGTGGCATGCACACTTTTCCAGGGAATTCAAAGAGCTGTGACAGTATGATCTCCTACCTACTGGTCATTACAGCCAGTGATTAAAGCTGTGAGAAGCATCAAAGATAATGGGGGTGTATTAATGTGGAGGTGCGTAGGCTACAGTGGTGCCATCAGGCTCTGCTGCACTGTGTAGTCCTCATGGGTCAAGATCTGAATGGGCTCAGTCCCAAAGACGCTGTTGCAGATAGCAGGGACAAACTACTGCCAGTCAGCGTGGGTACTGATAGCAGTACTCTGCACTGCACAAGTGCGACAGTGATACTTCACCAAAAACGTGTATTTTGCTTCCCAAGTACTCACTGATAGGAACCTTCAGCTCATAAAGTGTGTTTGTCCCTCCTTCATCACTTCTTGGTGACTCCAGGATGCAGGAAGAGCCAGCCACGTAGATTTAGCTTGATGCTAATGGAGACTGGTGGCTAACAGAAGCTACACTGTCCAACAACACTTGTTCACAATCCGGCTGAATCCTCCTGCGTCCCACAGTCACAGGAAAGTAAAGCGGGGGGAAGTCTTAGCGAGTACTTGAAAGGCAGAGGAAACTTCTCGGGTGACACATCACTTTGAGCCCAATTTCTGTTTGTTGTAGATGCAGGAATCACGTCTCCTCGTAGAGACGGATGGATCGAGCTTGACAGGCACGTTGTCTGCGGCTCCAGCCAGGTGTGGAGCTTTGATTTGCAACAAGGTCAAGGGGAACTCTGCTAATCCGCCACCTCTACCACGACTCCCCCACACAAGAGAACAGCAAACTTAATGTCGTATTTGTAGAGATGTTAAAGGATCAAATAATCGGCCATGCATTAATGGAAAATGATGGGGTTGCTAAGTAGATAAATGTGCATGTAAATAAAAGTGCATTCATGGCCTTGCATTGGAATGGATGCACTCTACTGCAACAAGATTACCAGAGGTCCTTCCTCCCTGAGACTGGCCGTGTGGAGGAAATGCGTCTCTGCTTTTAAGGGGCAGCCCCCACACCCCCCACCAGCTGCAGACTCTATATATAGGCCCACTGCCACATGAATGCTTCAGCTCTATAACCTCTCATTTGCACAATCACACACTGTGTCCTGCTCTGGGTATGTAAATAGGGTATTTGGATGTTGTTCTCTCTAATTGGCTGACAGCCACCCCCCTGGTTTCCTGTTACTCACCATGCTGCCCATATTTGGTATGTCTCGAAATCGGTCCAGGGTTTGAAATTTCTGATTCAGTTCCTGGAACAGCTCCATGTGTCTTTTCCTGGTGTGCATGACTTTCTGCAATGGCAAGGGGTTTTTCTTTGGTATTGACAGCCAATAATGGAAATGCATCTTCCTCCTCACCCACTCCAACTCTGATCAATTTGTCAGTGTCATGGTCGTTCACTTATAGGCCAGGTTTGAAACCAATCTGTTGGTCTCTGCATATACACACGCACATGCCAAAATAAAGGAAACACCAGGGTACTTGAGGAGGGCGTTGGGACGCCCAACTTTATTTGCAATCTCTGGAGCTTCTGGATTTAACGTCACTCCTCACTAACAAATCACCTCATTTAGAGTTTAGTTGGCGTCAGGGAAATCCTTCCAATCAAACCTTGGCACAAGCGTCCGGTGTAAGGTGGTGCATCTCTGCTCAGTAAAACAAAGTGCACACACCAAAATGGCTGCCAGAAGCTTTCGTGTCAGGTTTCCTTTATTTGAAAGTGTGAACTCTATATATATGCAGTAAAACCTGATTGAACAATGCATAGCAAAACCTGCCAAAGGGGGTTTGCACACGTGTTTGCAAGCCAATAGAATCATTGTTGAAACCAGTGATGAAATCAGATGTGAGACGTGCAAATGACGTTAAAAGCACACACTTAGAAACCCAACATCGAGCTAATGGATGGAGGGGATGGCGAAGGACAAAATGTTGATGAAACTGTTGCCCTGTTTGTCAGTTGACAGCCTTGCTTTTACCTTAACTACACAGCGATCGATAAATCTGGTTGGTCAAGGCTGTGTAACTCCAATAAGCTTAAGAGGCACAACAAGTACTAGTAAATCAAATGACAAACACAAGTGCAAAAGATGGATTCTCTTTGTTCACTGAACCAAAAAAGAGATGCGGGTTTGAAGAGGGAAAGAGTTCCACGTACCTCAAAGTCCAGGTCAGAGTATCGTGACTTTCTTCTCTGTGAAAATAAAACACATCAAATCAGCGTTTCAGGAACACAAAAATCAGCCGGGTGTGTTTCTGTGCTGCAGCTGTTTATACCTCCAAGGAGCTCATAGATATGGTCGACCCTGTCTCGCTCCTCGAGAGGCCCGCCGTCTCCTCCATCTCCGCCAGGAAGTTTTTAACCGCCGTACGAGGTTCGAAGGGCAGGTTTTGCATCTGCTCTGGGGCGCCGGGATACTGCTGCTCCAGGTTCACATTCGTGTGGTCCATGCCTGACGGGCTCATGTTGAATTCTGGACTCATCTTGTAATGCATCAGCCTCTCGTGCGGCAGCGTATCCATCGTGATGTTCATCTTGGTGTCCTCTTTCAGCAGGGTGGGGATGTTCCCGGCCCCTGACACCGCTGCGGCCGAGGCGCGAGGCATGACTATGTAATCCGTCTCCATCATCTGACCCTGTGCCGAGTGGCCTTCCATGTCGTGGCTGCCCATATTTTGCTCGCTCTGGCGCATGGCGTCGTCGGTGCACAGGTAAACTGTGCGGCGCATGTCGGCGCCGCTGTCTGCGATGCACTGCTCTTTCAGCTCACCCACTCCCATAGGCATGTGCAGCGCCGAAGGCTGCTGGATAATCACTTTGGAGATGATGTTGCCAGGCAACGTGGAGTAGTTAAGGCCCTCAGGGGCCTTCTCATCCTCCTCATCATTGAGGGAGATGCGGGAGAGGGTGCCTGTTATGGTGGCGGCGCGGCAGGAGCCCATGTCTTTATGAAGCGCTGAAGGGAAAAGTGATAAACGGTGTCAGAGCAGACAGCTGCAGATTTCCACAGACGACCAAGGGAAGAAGACTAGAACCCCAATCAGTATCCACCAATCTGTGAAAGATTTGATGCTGCAGAGGACAAATTCTATCAGCAGCACAAAGTGTACAAAGTATCCACCAAGTGTGATGCTGCCAAGGATGGAGGAATAAAAGAAGAAGTTGGGTTGACCGTCCTGATGAATGATGACCTTGCAGGGGTCCAAATTCTCACCCAGGAAAATGGAGTGCTAGTTTTTCACCTGTCCTCCAAACATTTCCGTCAAATAATTCTGCACAAAAGCCTGTTAGGAGACGACAAGGGCAACAAATACCTTCTAAACCGGGCCTGTGCTTGAGCCTAGTGTGAGGCCTAGAGTTCCGCAGGCCGGGACCATGCAGGATATTTCCTCCACTGCTGACAGTGACTCCTGGTTGTCAACATCACGCTTGGCGAGCCCAAAGATGAATCTATAAATTGAATCGCTCTCCGACTGCAGCTCGACTCTGGTCATAATTTATAAATGACAACTGTCTGCTTGGCGTCTGTGTATTCACTCTCTCTGCTTCGGCTCTACAAGACCACACGGCGTGAGTGAGGTGGGTCAGAGCGTCCGTCCCCGTCTGAGTGAGAGCGCCAACAACCGAAGCTCAGTTCCTCCCAGCAGGAGCGTTTCGATTTGTAGGAGAAGGGAAAATGCTGGGCCCCACCTGTAGCTGGAGACTTCTCATGATCTCCTCTTTGAAATCATCTATTTGTCTGTTGCTCGACGTTGCAGAGGAACTGCAGGCCTGAATGAGGGCGGAGTTTTACCTTCCTACTCATACGACTAAAACATCGTTCCGAACACGAGAAGACGAGAAAATCTTTCCTCACAGTCACACTCGGTTATTTCCATAAAGCCAACAAATGAAACGAATATCCAACAGCTCTCTTTGTACTGTTTTGTTCTCAGATTAAAGTCGGTGCTTTGGTAACTGTGAAAATACTCCTGCGGGGATTGTTGGTTGTTATGTAACTTGAGCTATTTTTACTATCTAACCTCTTTTTGGGTTTTTTTAGATGCAAGTCAAGGAGAAATGTGTGTTCAGAGCACATCTGCTCTTTACCTGATCGGCAGGCGATGTCCACGTCTTTCTCAAAATCCGTCTGCAGGAAGAAAGATAAAGACTTTTTTTTATATAACAAAGATCCCATCAATACTGTTTCACCCCCCCCCCCCCCCCCCGCAAAATGCCTCTGAAAAATACCAAGCAAAGCAATTGTTTCTTTCCTAACAGTACATCAATAAAAGGTCTATGGATAGAAATGGAGGGGAGCCACCAAGGAAGCGGTTGCGCCTGCTGCTAATGGTGCTATTGAACCCAAGGGCCTGACAGCAGCCTGCTATTGTGGAAGCTATTTCACCCTGACGGGTATTAGAATACTAATAGCAGATCATTGCTGCGATGTGCCAGCGGCGGCCTGCTGATAGATGAAGAGACTCGGCATCCCATTTCAAAGGTCAAGCAGGGAAGTGCCGTCTATTACCCCGCCAGAGGAAATGAGAGGGGTAACATGGCAAACATGGACAGTAATTTCAATCAAACAGAAATGCATCGAGCTTGATTGAGCTTCAGGCTCAAGAAAAACAAATGTCATTCATCAGAAGGCCAAGTGGCGACCCTGGAGGTGATTGCGGTGAGAGCGGAGACTTGTGAGGAACATTCTACTGCTGTGGGAAACAAAGCCTCGCAGTTTACAGGAAGTCCTGGAATAAAAGCAGCTGCATAAAGAGGGCAAGTTAAACGAAGGTGACTAGAGAGCAGGAGGCGTGCATGTGTTTCATAAATAACCAGGGAACATTGGCTCTGCGTACATGATAGAGTGTCTAATGATTGCAAATCACGGGGGGTAACTGTGCCTACCATTATCTGAGCATGGCCATTAGGGAAGGTTCCAGTTGCATCACCACTGATTGGATCTTGGCAGTTTCTGAGGCGACATCTGAAAGCATCTTGGACCTACGGACAGGTGCAATCCATTTCTCATCATAATCTCTCTCTGCAAAATTAAGATCTGCTCAAGTCATCAAGCCTGACACACACAGTCACACACAATTTGTAGTTTGAGTATCAATGGCATGATTCAAGTAATACTTCACCAAAAAGTGTATTTTTCCTTTCAAGTACTCACTACTAGGAATATTTGGTTCACTAAGAGTGTTTTTCCCTCCTGCATCACTTCTTAGTGACTCCAGAAAGAAGGAAGAACCAGCCATGTCTATTTAGCTTGAGGCTAATGGAGACTGATGCTAACAGCAGCTAAAGTGTCCAAACACATCTGTTCACGAACCCTCCAGGTTGTCGTCTGGTATAATCCAGCTGGATGATCAGTAATTCAAATGAAACTGTACGTCTTCTGGTTTGGACACTGCAGGAAGGAGTTTAGAAATGGAATGGAAACTTTAGCTGAGGTTAGCTGTTCGTCTCCAGCAGCAATGACGGAGGGAAAAACATCTCCGTGAGCTCAAGACTCCGAGTGGTGAGAACTTGAACGGCAAAGTACACTTTTCAAAAAAACAAATAATCAATTTCAAATTAATGTCTGTCAATATTTCCAAAAGAGGACCAGGGCGATCATGAGGGAAGTGCCTCCTCTACCTCTCTCCGTAGGACACAGTGCACCATCACAATGACAAAACCCTGCAGGGAGTCAAAGACGGCAAAGAGGATCTGAAACAGGATGGAGCGCTTGTCCGTCATGGCGAGGACTGCAGACATCCAGGTCAAGGCCAGCAGAGGTAGGACAACACAGGAACTCCAAAGGGACGCCCTGAGAGAGGCAGGAAGTGTGCAGAGGAAATAAAAGCACGTTGTGGCGTTTGATATCTACATCATGACCTTTCAGTCCAGCTGGGCTCTCGTGTGTGCATGCAAGTAGCTTGTGGTCCTTCACACAAATACACACACACACACACCATGAATACAGGCAAGTACATAGTTACCAGGGTTTTTCAGGTATCTGCACTTGGCTACTTATTTATCAACAACTTTTTACTTTTAGTTCTTAGATTTTAACACAAATATCGGTACTTTGACTAATTACATGTAAAACACAAGCTTGTTACTTTACTTTGATGCAGGATAGAAAAAACATGACATCATAAGAGAAACAGGCGACAGTTCTGATTAGAGGTGCAGATAAATTCCTCAACACAGGTGGCGCTAATGCAGGTAGACGTGAGTCACCACTCATCATAGGAAGGAGAAACCCAACCTCCAGACACCCGCCACAGTCACTTGGAACCAGACGAGTTAGGGGCCGTGGAGAAATGGCATCCAGTGCTTTGAAGACTTTCATGTACTTTACAGTGCATTTAAGAGCCCCAATTCTTTCCTTTTTCTAAAAAATGGTTCAGTCAATACTTCTTCTTTTTAACTCAAGTATTTGTACTTCTACTTGAGTAGTGAATGTGTGTACTCGTGGCACCTCGGCGTGTCTATGAGTGTCTAATGAGAGTGGACGGGACGTGTGGTGGATGTTTGGTGGCAGCGGCCCCTGCGGCAGCGCCGTATTGATTCCGAGTCAATGACAGCCACTTACATTGCATTGCTGGCTGTAGTTGCTGATAAAGCAGTTGTTGATACGACACCACATTTGGCACACTTGAGAGTTAATCCTGTATGCGGCTCACTCATCTGTCTGTGGGACATAGAGACAACAGCATGACAAACAACGCTAACAACCACTCGCCTGACTTTAAATCCACGCCATCATATCAGTAACAGTTGCAGCAGCCAGTGTGTGTGGGTGTTTTCATCATTTTCATCTTGGACTTATTCTGCCAAAGAAATGTGAAGCCGTGTCGCTCCCGAGAGAAACCTGACCTCTTTATGGTGTTTCTGCCTTTACACAACAAGTAAATGAGGTCTAAATCTCCCTACAATTATCAAAGCAGATGTATATTTTTGCAGGAGGAATAAAAAAGAAAGAAGAAAGAGGTACTAACAAGGAGGTGCTGTCATACCCTGCTCGATGCTTCAGCTTCTTGTCCAGGATTCCATCTCTGGACACTAATTTATTAAACACCAAGATACCAATCACCATGTTGACCTGGAGGGGACAGAGGGGACAATATTACTCCTGCAAACCCTGAAACGCACACTTTGCCATGATGATTGACATTTTCCATAGGTAGCATATGACTGATGTCATGGTCCTGTGGGCGTTTTTCATCCGTGCCGAGCTTTGACCTCCAGCTTTTGTTGTTTGATCATCGCTGTCACATTTCAGCTGGTGGATGAGCCGTTGCCTCCACACTCAGTCCAGCACAACAGCCCCGAGGAAAGATCCGCCTGACAAGAAAGGCTCGTCTTCTCAAAGGCACCTTCCGCTATTATTAGCAGCAGCCGCACATACAAAACTATGCTTGCAGAGGTTCTATTCACATCAGGCTAAAGGAGGATGTGACTGAGACAAAGACCTGGTGAAGTATTTAAATAAAGACCTTTCGGGGGCTGTTGTTACTTTGAGATGTATCGATGAGCACCAGCGTGCTGTTGCCTCCCTGCTGCCATCGCTGCGGCGGTTAGCACGTGATCCTCTGAGGTTATGGACAAATGACAACTGAAGTCGCTGAGCTTCAACCGGGACGTTTAGTTACTTTAGTCCAATATGTCTTCATCAAAATCAGAGGTTCCACTGTGACAAATACGTCACTCTGTCCCTCCGTGTTAGGGTTCTCCATGACGCATGTAAGAACAAGAGAATTTCCTTCTGCTGTAAATCACAATTTTATTAAAGCAGCTACCAAACAGCTACAAGCGCCTCATCACGGTGGCTGGAAGGGAATTCCACAACATCTGCGAGGATGTGTTCCACTAAGAAATCAGTGAAATATTGGCATTTATATCAATATCAGTCCAATGAACATCGCAAAATAAGAATGATTGACAGGCTTTTAAAAAATGTCACCTTTTTTTCATTATGTACAAAACATCACATATAATGTGATTCCATCCATCCCTCCATCCCTCCCTCCCTCCCTCCATGTTCTCCCTCTCCTCCTGTTCAGGGTGGTGGGGATGGAGCCTATCCCAGCAGCCTTCCCCCTGGACAGGTCACCAGTCCATGGCAGGGCCAACACATAGAGACAGACAACCATTGGCTCTCCCAGCCACGCCTACGGTCAATTTAGAGTCTGGATTAACCTGGTCCCTCTTGATGTCTTTGGACTGTGGAGGAAGCTGGAGTACCAGAGAGAACCCAGCAGGAACAGGGAGAACATGGAGACTCACCCAGAAAGACCCCGTGCTGCAGCCGGGGCTCCACCCACAACCTTCTTGATGGGGGCCACATTGAGGACCACTGCTCCACCCACAACCCTCTTGCTGGGGGCCACAGTGAGGACCACTGCTCCACCCACAACCCTCTTGCTGGGGGCCACAGTGAGGACCACTGCTCCACCCACAACCCTCTTGCTGGGGGCCACAGGGAGGACCACTGCTCCACTGGGCCGCCCATAATGTGATTCAAATCAGTAAAAATCAGCCATAACAGCAACATTGATATCTGTCACAGAGAGGCTGAAACTGATACCTGAGAGAGAAAAATACAGCTCAGAAGCAGGAAGCCCAGCGCTTCTTACTGGTCATCTGAAAATGTGATGATTGAAACCCACCAGAACAACAGCAGCTGCAGGTCCCACGAAGGCGTAGAGGAGGCCACCCTCCAAAGACAGCCAACAGCTGCAGAGAAAACAGGATAAACAGTTAACGTCCTCCACGCTATTGACACGCCAGCTAACGGTGCTCACTACTGCATTCACCTCCATAGTTAGGAGGGACGTGCCATATGCTGCGTCCTTTCACAGGCCAGTGAAATGCTAAAGAGATTTTAAACAGAGTTTGGTTTCCAACAGGGTCTCAACTCACTGGAAACTGGGGTCTTGCTGCGCTACTTCTATTGGGTTCATGGGACTTTGTTTATGGCCCTGTTGAGGTAAACCTTGGCAGAAGCTCGTCATCGTCACCAATCCCAGTAAAAGCAGAAAGAAGAGAGGAACTCACTAGTAGGGGGTCCCGTAGCCCTTTGTTTTGGTGAATCCCATTGAAACTGCCACCACCAAGGCTGGTAATCCTTGAAAAGAACACAGTCAGTGGTTATTCCAGCACGTCTTGGTGCAAGCCAGAGCGCAGCCTGCTCATCTGCCTCTGAGTCATTGAAGCGAGCCCAGCTAGATTCGCTCCATTAAAAGAAACTGCCAGTATGCGTTTCACTGTTTCTATCTACAGTACTCCATTCGGCTGACGAAGAGCCGCACTGACAAAATGGAAGCATCAAGTCCTGAAAACCACAAAGTGAAATATCATCTGTTCGGGGAGGCATCCAAGCCCCCTCCACACCTTTTCTATAAGGGGATTTTTGCCTCATTATAACCTGCTGTAATGGATTCCATCCTGACTACCGTGTGCTTAGAATATCAACGTGTTGTATCTGGGAGCAGTGCAGGCAGGTGCTATTGATGTAATCAGTTTCCTGGAGGCACGAGGCGAAGACCCCGTGGCCATCCAGCGCCTTTCTGCAGTGCTGCGGAGGTAAAGAGTGCCGAGTGTAGACAAGCATGTCGTAAATCACAGCGCAGGCAAAGCGCCCGTCTGCAGCTGCTCTACATCAAACCGGCTGAACTAAGAAACAACAAGTACAGTCGTCCTGAACACGCTTTGGTCTTTGCACGCCGGAGGATTTTACATTCTGGTCAACGTGAAAACTGCTTTCAAAGTGGTTTAGGTGTCACCTCCACTGCCTTATTTATCATCAAATTACATATTAGGGCATTTTCTTAGACATCTATGTGGATGTGAACCGCCTTTGTTCATTTTTTTTACAGCAAGCAGTGGCACTGCAATGACTAAGAGAGCCTTGTTTGTTGCTAGGTAACAAGAAGAATGAGTGTGGGCTCTTTCATAATCAAATTGATTTTTTAAAGGAGAGATTTCTAGTAGGGAACGAGCCCTTCGGACCAGGATTCAGACGCATGTTTGACAAAGATCAGATTGCAGCTGATTGCAGTGCATTCACGACATCTTTTTGAAGCTGATATGTTCTCAGAACACGCGTGATCAAACCAACACGCTTCAGCTTGATGCGTAATGTCTCACTGCAGTATAAATGCTCTTTATCAGACATAAGGTCCCTTCAACCCGCTCTGACACAACCACACCTGTTTGCCCCCTGCTCCATTTACCCTCAGAGGGCTCGACTGGAGCACAAAAGCAGAGCAACAAAGCCTGATAGGATGAAGACCCAACTTCCCCGCAGAGAGGATGAGAAGAGCCGACGGAAAAGACACAGTTACTCGGAAAGACACCTTGGCCGGAGACCTTGAGAGAAAATGGCCGCTGTGAAGAATGATGGGAGATAATGGAGTGGTTTCAGAGGACACGCTGAAGCTTACCCCAGCCCAGACACAGGAAACGCTTGCGGATAAGCCTGGTGCGAACCTTTCCCGTCACCGCCATGTAGGACTGCCAAGCCTCTGTGAGGACCCAGCAGAAGGAGGCCAGGAAGAAGAAGTGCAGAAAGGCTGTTGTCATGATGCAGACACCCTGTTGACATGGAGAGGAGACAGGAGCAGGGATCTCTGGTGACTAGATTCTCAAAATGAGACACAAACACAGCAGAACCATGTAGCAGGTGGATAATGTGCAGCTGTTACAAATGAAGATTCACTCAAAACAAGATGTTTTGATATGTCTATATGTCCTGGGGCCTTCGGCCCGCCTCCCCCATCTATCCAGCACCATTCAGCAGCGAATGATACAAAACGTCAGTCTGGACTGGAGCATGAGAGGCAAGACCTGAGACCCGAGCCAGACCAGACCACACAAGGCCTTTCTGTAGCATTCCTCCGCACCAGCCCTCATTAGTATGCCAGGGATCCCACCTGGAGGCATGTGAGCCAAGGTCAACTGTTTTACACAGGGAGATGGGAAACAAACCACAACACTGCTTAAATGACAGCGCCTGCACGCGCCCCAGGCAGCAGGTAGCATTCAGGCTCCACAATGTAGCAGCACGTTTAAGCTTCATTAGCTCGTCCATCTTTGTCGCTCAGAGAGAGAGAGAGTGACGACTTTGGATGGGATTGTTTAGAAGAGGATTCGGAATAAAGAGGTATCCTTAAAAATCCTTGGCTGACACTGGCGAGTGCGAGAGCTTACGTGTTTTTACACTTCCAGCCTGCAGATTGTTTGCAGTGTGAAGCTGTGGTAATCTGAGTGAAGCCTCACAAAGAGGGAGAGAGTGAAATGTAGCATTGCGTCCCAGGGCACCCCCCCCCCCCCCCCACACTCACACACACTGAGAGATCTTCCATAAACTTTAAATCCCTGTGGAGGGAACTACTCTAAATCCATCCCCTGTGGTGCTCACGGGGTTCAGAGGAAAGTGTAATCCCATATTACCTCACGCCTCACAAGTGGGACGCTTTATTTACCTCCATCCACAGGGGACATCAGCTCCTTAAATGATGATTCACCTCAAAAACATTGATTAAAGAATCACATGGGATGCATTTCTACGTGATACACTGAAACCTGGTTCAGGTTTGTGGATTTTAATGATCAGCGTAAAGGAACATCAAAGTTAATAAAAATAATTATCCAATAAAATAACACGAGGAGGTTATGAAATGATGATTAACCCGAGGCTGTGTTTAACACCTGTCACGTTTTACAATGAATTCATTCGTCAGATCAGAGTTTGGGTTCTAGCAGGAAGTTGAGCAACAGTGTTCCATAGCAAAGGCCAGCATTTGATGGTCAGTCCTCCCTGATGACATCGTCCTCTACATGCGACTACTGACATCATCATCAGATGTCCACAGCTGCTGGAGTGCATCTGTCTGGTAGTCCTAGTCCTGGTCTCTGGCTGGCTCCAGGGTGCTAACACACGGTCTGCCTCGCCTCGCGTGTACACGGGTCACACGTGTTCCACACTCACGCATCTGCATCTACCAGGCAGCCTCATTAGCTACACAAAACAAAACTGCTTTGAGAGATAGACAGGTACATGATGAGGACATTATGAAAGCACCAGTTGAACGTAGGCAGTCATACAAAAACAAGGTTGAAATCTGGCGTTCACGCTGCCCTTTAGAGAGGCAAATGCCAGGAGATGTTGAGCACACTGTGTCTGTATCCATGGAAACAGAGGAATGGAGGAAGGGACCACATTATAACATTGGAGAGTTAATAGACACGGAGGTAAGGGGGGATGAGGTGCACTTCAAGCCAGTTTGATAATGGCATGTTTAGGTCAGGACTCAGGGCAGGATTTTAAGAATTTGTTCCAATGTCCTGGTGACGCTCCGAAGCCTCCGCTAAGCCGCGGTTCTTTCTCAGATATCAAGAACTGAAAGTTCCATGAGCTGCTGCATACGTCAACCAATCACAGGCCGAGGAGCGAGAGGTGGGTTTCAGTTTTATCTCCAGTCAAGATCCGCAAAAAAGGAGGACCCCCAAAAGAAGGGTTCTTCACTGAAATACAGTAATCTTTGGTTGAAGTGTGTCAGTAAGGGTTACTTTGGTCTTCACTGCAGTAGAACTGCAGTAAATCCCAGCAAACACGAGTGAGAGTACCTGCAAAGAACAGGTGGCAGAGAAGAGTGAGGCAGACCTGCCAGCCTCACTGACACCGTTCTGGATCCGAGTGGGAGGAAGAGGCTGCTCGTTGTTCTGAGTGAAGCACCCTTCTTTTGAATCAAGCAACAAGTGGCCCAGTGTTTCATACAGTAGGTGCTTGGCTGGAGGACGCCGGCTACAAAGTGCTGGTGGAACCGAGTTGTTGAACCAGGGAACACTGAACACAATCGATGTAGAACTACTGCAGTCGCAAAATGGCCTCTTCCCCATTGCCTAGCACAGGGAAGTGACTCTGGAGGGAGGGACTCTGGAGGGAGGTGACTCTGGAGGGAGGGACTCTGGAGGGAGGTGACTCTAGAGGGAGGGACTCTGGAGGGAGGGACTCTGGAGGGACGTGACTCTAGCGGGAGGGACCCTAGAGGGAGGTGACTCTGGAGGGAGGTGACTCTGGAAGGAGGTGACTCTAGAGGGAGGGACTCTGGAGGGAGGTGACTCTGGAGGGAGGTGACTCTGGAAGGAGGTGACTCTAGAGGGAGGGACTCTGGAGGGAGGTGACTCTGGAGGGTGGGACTCTAGAGGGAGGTGACTCTAGAGGGAGGGACTCTGGAGGGAGGGACCCTAGAGGGAGGTGACTCTGGAAGGAGGTGACTCTAGAGAGAGGGACTCTGGAGGGAGGTGACTCTAGAGGGAGGGAATCTGGAAGGAGGGACCCTAGAGGGAGGTGACTCTGGAGGGAGGGACCCTAGAGGGAGGGACTCTGGAGGGAGGGACCCTAGAGAGAGGGACCCTGGAGGGAGGGAACCTAGAGGGAGGTGACTCTGGAAGGAGGGACCCTAGAGGGGGGGACTCTGGCGGGAGGGACCCTAGAGGGAGGTGACTCTGGAGGGAGGGACCCTAGAGAGAGGGACCCTGGAGGGAGGTGACTCTAGAGGGAGGGACACTGGAGGGAGGGACCCTAGAAAGAGGTGACTCAAGAGGGAGGGGACTCTGGAGGGAGGGACCCTAGAGGGAGGGACCATAGAGGGAGGTGACTCTGGAGGGAGGGACTCTGGAGGGAGGGACTCTAGAGGGAGGGACTCTGGAGGGAGGTGACTCTAGAGGGAGGGACCCTAGAGAGAGGTGACTCTGGAGAGAGGGACCCTAGAGGGAGGTGACCCTAGAGGGAGGTGACTCTAGAGGGAGGGACCCTAGAGGGAGTTGACTCTGGAGGGAGGGACCCTAGAGGGAGGTGACCCTAGAGGGAGGTGACTCTAGAGAGAGGTGACTCTGGAGGGAGGGACCCTAGAGGGAGGGACCCTAGAGGGAGGTGACTCTGGAGGGAGGGACCCTAGAGGGAGGGACCCTAGAGGGAGGTGACTCTGGAGGGAGGGACCCTAGAGGGAGGTGACTCTGGAGGGAGGGACTCTGGAGGGAGGGACTCTGGAGGGAGGGACTCTGGAGGGAGGGACTCTGACAAGAGATATGAAAATAGGCTAACCTAATTAAATAAACACAAAATGTTTAATTAATAGCACATAATTTACAGAATTAAATCAATATTGAAAAATTTAATTTTGTTTGTTTTATTTAGTTAGTTTAGCATGTTTTTATTTTTTGGCAACAGTTTATTTAAACTTCAAATCAAATTTAAGTAAAAAGTGTTTAATTTGCACATCACAACTCACACACTGACATATTTCTTTCTTTACTTCACTTTGCAAAGGAAAAGGGAAGGTTGATCTTTTTTCAGTGCACATCATCTGAAATCTCGCTGCAACATTTAAACCCTTGTGACCCTCGTGCTGGAACGTCCCCCTTGAAAAGCATTTTGTGAGCTTTTAGTAAAACAGGAATATGAATTTTTGATGCCATAAATGACATGCAGCCTGTGAAAAACAGCTTAGTACCTGAGTCAATAATCACTCAGAGATAAAATGATTTAGCACTTGACAAAAAAAATCAGTTATATCTTTTTAGATGTACTAACCAGTTAGCTGTGCTAAAGCTACATTTTTGGTAGTTAAACATAACCTGGTGATCTGCATCTTGGTGAGGAAACAGGTTTGCACACAGACAACTGTTGACATGCACTCAATATTTTGTACTGATTGCAGGTTGACGGTTTTACAGGGATGCTGTCTCGTTTCTCTGAATCTACCTAGAAATCCAAACTGTGAGAGCTTTTCTTTGTTCGTCTTCTCCCCACAAACCCAGATGAACACTGACAGAGGACAAAGGAAACACACAGACAGGCAAAGGTGACTCACTGACTTCCTGCTCCCAGGACACCTCCACAACGAGAGGAGGATTTCTATTAGACGATGAGCAACTCTGAATCCACAAACAATGGAGCCAATTATATGCACTTCTTACAAGAGATGGAGGAAAAACAAGCGAGGCAGTGTCATGCAGCATGGCAATTAAGCCCACACGGGGGCTATGCTTTCCCCCCTTGCTAGCCTAGCGCTCAGACATGGTTTCTGTTCAGTCTGATCAAACACAGGAAATGAGACACATTTTTCAAATATTATTATAACAGGCGAGACTAATTCAGACAGAACAAAGGAAATGAACTAATCAATTCATTGCCCTTGAAGTTTTGTCTGCTGCGTCGCAGAGATCGACAAGACAAACGCTTGTGTGTTCCACTGGTGGTGGTGGAAGAACTGGGTGGGGTCTGAGAGGCCAACTCCAACTGGAATCACACACTGAGCTCCTCAGGACAGGGAGCAAAATACACACGGGATCTAAGTAGGCATCATCTCGTGTCGGTTGGTGTCGTGCATGCTCTCTTTTGAATTTCAAATAATAAAATGTGGCTCTTGTACATGAAGGCCAAATGTAATATCATAGTGACATTTGATGTCAAAGCAACATCAATTATTCTCTGTTGCAGACTTGAAAAGTAAAACCTTCTGCATGCGTCTGGCACCCTGGAGGTAGCACAAGCAGCTGTAAACACACATGTTGATGTGGCTCATGTGTGTTAGCTCAGTTTCACAGATCCAGCAGCTTTGGAACACTGGCCATCCAGTCCAATAATCAGTTTAGTTTCCATCTGGCTCCTGGGATGCTAAACATTCACCAGCTAATGGCTAACTGGCTGCTAGCAATATAGCAACCAAAAGAGCTTTCCCACTGAAAACAGCTGCCTGAGGGGAGGCCTGACGCCACAACAAGAGCTGAAGGATGGTTAACATAGTATTAGCCATTGTTAAAGTAAGATAATGGATCTCACTTTGAGCTTAAAAATATTCTCCACATCATTTTAGTGGTGCACCAACTTGGAATAAGTGGAACGGTGACACATTCATTCATCCTCTGAATGCCAAATGTCTGGAATGTCGGTGGAGTTTGAGCTGAGCGTGAGACTTGTACTGTGTCCAGCGAGCTCAGAGTCAACAGGACGCAAATAAACTCAGAGAACATCAATATGCCATGCGGGGAGGAAGCTAACACGAGAGGAAGAGAAAACCAGACCCTTAGCAAGTCCTTCAGTCGGTGTTGGCTAACACTAGCTGTTAGCAACTGCACACCTGTAGATGTCTGGGCAGATGTCATAGGTTGCAGCTATTCCCCCAAAAACAAGCCAGAAAATGATCGGGTGTTCATGGTGTTCACCGACATCATTTATCCTGCAGAGTAAAACGCTCAGCTATCTCAGGATTGAGCGAACCACAGACCTTATTGAAGCCATTCAAGCAAAAACCCAGAGACCTTCTGATGAGAGAAGAAGACATTCAACAATTTAGTTGTGGGTTTTATTCCGGTGACCCTGAGTTTGACCACTTGGCATCAGCTGATGCTCCTCACCGAAGCTACGTCACGCAACTGTAATAGAAGCTAACTGAGTGGTGCAGCCTATCAAGAGCATCGATGATAAAGTCATACATGTTTCCTGTGAGTCTGTCACAGAAGTTTGTCGAGTGTCAAGTTGTGACCCTAAAACGACATCTCCAGTATGCCAGTGGATTTTCTGAAAACCACCTAATCTCTGCGCAGATCCCAGAGACAGATATCCTATTAGGAGCCTGCCGAGTGAGTATTCTCTGCTAAGTGGTGGTCCAAATATACAAGACAGCAGACGACTGGAGCCCTGATTAAATCTGACAAGGCTTCAAATCAACTCAGCTACAAAAACGCCCTGCAGCTCTGTGCATTCATAGCCTGGCTGGATATGTACGGGCCAGCGAGGAATCAGATGAGTTTACTATGTGGAATCACTTGTTTGTGGGTTTAATCTGATTACAATGGTCTACAAAGTATGGACCAGCACAATATCTGATGAATGGCTGCAGCTAATAGATTCCGTCCTTATCTTCTCTGTGTCCCCAGGATTCAGACAGTGTGGGTTTACAAAATACATTCCAGATTATGTTTTTTTCATCCCTTCATTCATTATCTATGATTAAATTTTCACTGAACATGGGGAAATTAAAAGAGGGAAGCAGTCTGATTTATGAGAAGGGGCTGGTCCAATATAAGCTAGACTGGTGGTCAGGCCATCTGCTTCCAGAATAAGTCTTCAAATTCAGCCCCGGCGAGTACATTTACTTTGATGAAAAAGCCCACAGATCCTTCGCTCCTTTTGCATATGTAGGATCGGTGCAGCTCAGAACCACAGCTGCAATGTAAAGACATGCACATGTAAAACAGCAGCATGTCAATGGATGAATGAGTGAGAACTAACAGTGCAACAGAGTGTGATGGGGGGGATAAACTGTGTTCCTCACAGAAGGTAAAAGTGCACAGAAAATACAATGACACAATAAAAAGTGTGTCGCGGGCCCCTGTCGCCCTGCAGTGCGACCAGAAGGGCCTCTGTGTGGGCAGCTTGTAAATCTCAAACAATCTTTTACACCTTTACATGAGCCTCTTGTTCACTGGCCGCTCACGGAGCAGGAGAGGGGCGGCAAGGCGGATTGGCGGGAAGCTGCGGTACCTGAACCCTCAGCTGTCAGAGGCGTCTGAGCAGCAACACCTTCCTGGTCACACTGGCGCTCCGGCGCTCATGCAGCCTGCTCAGCAAGTCCAAGTAGCAGAGCGGCTTTCATCCCAACTTTTAAGCTTCACTGTAATTTCATTAGCCTCCGACTGACTGGTGCATCACGTCGGCCTTCCTGCTTCCTGACGAGTGATTGTGACTCATAAATGATGGCCAAGCTGCTCATTTGAGCTAAAACGGTAAAACTAGGATTTCAACTCGTCCTCTTTTTGTCATTTCCTGGAGTTTTTGATAAAGTGTCTCTTTCAACACCTCCACTGTCTGGTTTGTCTCAGGTTCACCTGAGTGAAGAATAAACCAGCTCGCGTTACTTTAGCCTCTGAGAACATCGACTACAACTAAGAATGATCCCTTTGAGCATGAGGCTAAAACTTCTGGAGATTTTGTTGAGTAAATGAGAACTGTTTTAGTCTGGTTACTCGCACTTGTCTCGTCTCACACAGCAAAAACTGTTGATGAAGTCAAAGTCAGAGTTCTCTGCCACTGGATCACTGGAGTGCGTCCTCATACGTCTCTCCTGATTTTTGAGAGGCTGATTTTGATTTAGTTTGAGTCTTTTGACTAATGTGAATATTACATGTCAGTCGCATCGCCTGCACAGAATATATTATTTTGTAATTTGGTGAGATATGAAAGACTCCTTCCAAACCAAAACACAAACATGTCATATTCTGAAAGTGACTGGAATGCTGCAGTTACATTCTTGTGTTTGTACCCTCAGTATCAGAGGTGCATCTGGCACACAAAAGACACCATCTTGAAAATGAGACCTCAAATGTCAGGCTCTTCAAAGTCACTTTTGACGAATATCCCAGCACAAAAATTGGAGACTCCTCAGTTCACACGGTTGTTCATGACTGACTGCGGCATCCAGGTGCGGCGACACTTTTCAAACTTGTCAAAGACTTACCACATTGTGAGTCTGCGTCTGTCCAACCAGGATTAATATGTTTGAGCAGATGATGGATAAGCAGAAGTTGAGCAGGATGATAGAACGCTCCGAGCGGATATATCTGAAGACAGAAGATGAGGAGAAGGTGTGAGAGACACATGGATGCAAATAACCTCAGTAGCTACAAGTATTTATCAGGCGGCTGCAGCCGTGTTTTAATTACCTCCAGAGCACCGCGTATATCACTGCCAACGTGATCAAGGCCAGGCAGGACAGACCACAGCCAACTATCAATGTCACAGATGGGACCCCTGAGTACTCCATGGTCTGTGGAGGAGACGGAGCAGGACAGGCCAGTCAGTGGGAGGTTGGACGCGGTTCATGCAGGACACTAAATCTTTATTGAGTGAGGGAACCAATCAAAACAAGCGCTATAAATCAGAATGTCTGGAACCACAGTGGGCTCCTCACAAACTGGGAGGTTTGACGTGCATGCGTGGGCTTGAGGGTTATTTACCAAACTTAAAAAAAAATCAGTGGAGATGAAACATATTCCAGCGTGGTTTGATTGCATCCTCGTGCTTCCATCAGCTCATCATGTGCTGTGAGGCCTGGACTGGAGCTTCCTCCAGCAGCCTCCAGCAGCCTCCACCACACCACATGCTCAGCAGCCAGCCAATCACCGCCACTAAAGAATTAGCTGCTGAATAAATATTTGTGGTTCTGTTGTTATGTGATTGGGGCCTTCACTGAGGAAGCTAATAGAATGTTTTATCTCAAGCAGGCCCCAGTGTAAGTACTCCATGTTCTCAGTGTTAATTACTTCATCTTCATTACCTACAAGCTCAGTTAGGAGCTGCTGGCTCACGTGAACCCAAAAACACAGCTGATAGACGATCACCTGCAGAGCCCCTGATGTCAGGATCAGTCCTGAGTTTGACTGACAAGCGTGCACACGCCCTCCCGCGCGCGCGCGCGCGCGCACGCACAGTAACCTAAACCTATAAGTGCAAATTAGAAAATATCTCCCTTTACCGCTGAATTACCATTTAACAGGATTAGCACAGCAAAGATTCAATTTCCATTCGAGACACACACACACACACACACACACACACACACACACACACACACACACACACACACACACACTGAATAACAAATCAATATCCCACTTACTATTTCTCTGGGTTGCTGAGCCAAAATGGCGAAGGTAGACACCCGATCGCACAGGCACCTGGTGTGGGACGCATCTGTGAGCACCGTCCTACATCCGCGGCCGGACCAGGCGCCCCAGGAGTCGTTCCTGCAGGAGGAGGAGGCAGATTAGGAGCTTTAGTAATTCCAGCGGTGGCACGACTTCGCGGGGTTGATCGACATCGCTTCTCTTCTGTTCTATTTAATTATTAATCGGAATCGGGAAGCTGGTAGACGGCGAGTGGAGCCGCGGCGGCTGCTGCGCGGCTCGGAGCGGTGTAGCGGACCGGGAGGAGGCAGAGACGCGGAGGAGGGGGAGGACGCGCGGAGCTGTCCAAGCAGACCGGTGCTGATTGATTCACTGCACGCAGATAAATACCAGCATCGACACACTCCTGTTCCTCATCAGGCTCACACACACACACGCGCGCGCGCGCGCACAGCCGCTCCTCCACATTTACCTGCATATCACGCCTCTAATAACGCCTCAAAACGGCTTCCTTTGCCTCTCTTTTATGTAATTAGCAGCTGTCGGTGCTTCCTGAGGGGGCTTCGCCCTGGACGCGGTGGGCAGCATCAGAGTGATGCTCCGCTCCTCTCAGCTGGCGCGCGAGGGGGAGGTTGACGCGATGGTGTCGCAGGAGGTGTTGACTCCGCTGCATGTCTGATGCTGTGGCGGGGATCACAAGTGGGGCTCGTAGAGTATTCCTGAAAACCATTTTCGTTTTTTACACTAAAGTGGCCGTGAAGCTCTTTAGAAAAGCCCGCAGCTGCAGTGAGACCACCCCGCGGAAGCAGCGGAATGGTAGCAGCCAGTCTCCTCTTCACACCGCCAGTAGGTGAAAGGGAAGGAGCTGCTTCTCCTCCATTGCCACTCGCCCCCACTCATTTTCAAGCTTCAGTGAAAACTTTATTGACACAAACCATTTCTGCTGCACATCAATCTGATATTAAGATTCACGTCACAAGCAAACAGCGGATGTGTGAGCAGGTGGATCCGTAGCAGGGATTTAGGATGGAGCTGCTGATTTGCGTGCCAAGCGGCCTCTGCTGTGCAAGGCAATCCTAGTTTGTCATTTGATCGATACGGAATATTTATCATTCCTGGAACAGCCTGTTGCAAATTTCCCACCAGGGCCGACCAACGCTCCGAGCTGTCTGTGTTCACTAATACAACAATAAAATATCCCTCCATCATCTCTTCCCTTCTGCTTTTGTCTCCACACAGGAGCTAACATCCGTGCTTCACCAGCAGGGTACCCGGACCTCCAGGTAACGTCCGTGTCCTGCTCAGGTCTGAGAGGCCCATCGGAGCAGAACAGACGCCGTTCTGCTTTGGCTTCTCCAGGATTTTTAGGTTGGCTTCACAGGAAAGTTCACACACTGACATTTGTGATAATAAATCCAACACTAGTCCAAAGGGAAGGTCTCTGACGGTGAGCCACACGCGTGAAACATGGCTGAGTTCTACCGACAAACACGTGCTGACAGACGGTTCTGGAGGAGGGCAACCAAATTCATGTGTAAGCTAGATGACGACGACGATGCTGGGTGGTCAGAGGCACGGTGGCAGAGACTGATAAATATTTGTACTGCATAAAGTACACATTAAAAACACATTAAAAGAATCATGCTTTTAACCTGCCATCTGTGATGTTGACAGGAGTCTGACCTCTGACCTCTGAAGAGACCCCGGAGTGTCTGGAACTGCCAGCACGGCGTCCATCTCCTGATGCCCACTGACCCAAAGTAAAACAGTGGCTATTTTCTTTTGATTTGACTTTGATGATCAGATCATTCAAATTCATATTTTACAGCGTTCAGCACATTTTATCCTGGTTCATCCTGCCAATGTCCAGCGTCTGAACCTTCAGCCAGCATTCCTTTTCCTCTCAGTAAAATGTAATTTATCAAAACCAGCACTTAAGGCATTAAAACCATTGAGTTACAAATAAAATCAATCAGGTCTCACGGCCGTGAGGTGGTAGTATAGGTAGTAGGAGGCGTGACAGTCAGCCTGTCTCCGCAGGACGACTTTCCCACATGTCAGAACCTTCCGGGCCTCTGAGCTCCGGAGTCCTCTTTCCCCGATGGTCGGACCCTCCTGTGAGGTTAAGCGGATAAATCTTGTGTTTGCTGCCCAAATGGCGTCTGATCCCATTGTGTTGAAGCACAACGGTGCGTTCCTCAGAACTGAGGCTTTTGTAGGGATTGTGCTGTGTGCAGTCATAAATAATGGAAGACAACTTAGCCGGGGCTGAAAGTCTTTGAAGGCATCCTGTAGTCGTAGTAGTAGTAGTAGTAGTAGTAGTAGTAGAAGTGGTCGTAGTGTCGACTTAGTATTGTTTGAGGTAAAATAAAGGGCAGAGAGAAGCGGCGTGATGGAGAGCTGCTCTGCCATCGCCAGCGTCAGACCCTTCATACTGCTGCCCACTTCAGACGGGTGTTATGAACAAGGTGCCGCTGCCCACTTGAGGCATGATTGTGGCGCTCAGAGGCGAGCCCCTCCCCCTGCCACGCTGCTGTGATGGCAGGGATTGATAGCAGTTGTGATGCGTCTGCTGGCTGATAGCGGCGGGATGAGACCGCTGCTCCCCTGGCGAGAATGCAATCTTCACTGTGGCGATTCCAACTTTCTAGGAGTTTACTTCTCTGAGGCAGGAGAACATCCCGTCCTGGTGATTCAAATCTGCCCCATCCCGAGCGTTCCCAGCATCACCGCTGCCGGCCTGCTATCAAAACTTCCAGGATGGGAAATTTGAGGCAGAAGTGGATCGTTCTCCCATCTAACGATCCTCGGAGTTGAGACGTAAAACGAGCAACTTGAGCATCAACGGCTCCGCCTGGTTCACCGCTGGAACGATGGCTGCCTGCTCCAACAGAAATGCCTGTCTTCAGTTCTGCACGCGGTGACATCTAAAGGTCACGTGACAGTGTCGTGTTCCAGTTGTGCCGGTCTGTGTCCTCCTGATGTGATCAGGCTTGACAATTGAAAGTGCGTCTTCATCATCCTCATCCTCCTCATCATCCTCATCAGGCTTCACTGTCTTTTCTCTGCAACATCTTTTTCTTCAAAGCTACAAGTTACTGATTAGAAAATGTAGTGGAGTAAAAGTACAAAGTCCCCTCAAGTGTTAATACTCAAGTAAAGTACAGATGCTTTGACATTTCACACAAGTACAGTACTCACATAGTAAAACTACTTTCCACTTCTGCCAGTAACTTAACAACTCATCCCAGTCTGAGAGTCAAACTGAAGCCGCTGCTCGACCTGCCGCAGCCTTTCACCCTTCGCCATTCTACATCCTGCATGTACATTCAAAAATGGAGGTTAACCAACCAGAAAACGTCAACATCTACCAACATCCACGAGACTCGCCGACACTTGGACTCTGACAGCTTTACGCAGTGTACTTAAGGTAATTTTATAAAGTCTTGACAGGCAGTGGAAGGAGGGGGCAACACAACGAAATTATTCCATCCATCTTAGATCTCCTGATGACGGGCAATTTCTATCAGCCTGTGGGCGCTAAGTGACTGAAGAGGAAAGAAAAATAAGAGCCTACATTTTTATGTGACGAGGAGATTCTTAACAGGACAGTAATTAAAGCCAACAGACCAGAGTCGGTCACCAGCGTCAGCTGAATCATCAGAGCTGTGACATTGTTGCACAGCATCACCTAAGGGTGCACACACACACGTACACATACACACACGCACACATACATGTACGCATACACACACCCTCACACACGTACGCATACACACACGCACACATACATGTACGCATACACACACCCTCACACACGCACACACGTACGCATAAACACACGCACACATACATGTACGCATACACACACCCTCATACACGCACACACGTACGCATACACACACGCACACATACATGTACGCATACACACACCCTAACACACGCACGCATACACACACGCACACATACATGTACACATACACACACCCTCACACGCACACACGTACGCATACACACAAGCACACATATATGTACTCATACTCACACCCTCACACACGCACGTACACATACATGTACTCATACACACACCCTCACACACGCACACACGTACGCATAAACATGCACACATACATGTACGCATACACACACCCTCACACACGCACGCACACATACATGTACGCATACACACACCGTCATACACGCACACACGTACGCATACAAACACGCACACATACATGTATACATACACACCCTCACACACGCACGTACACATACATGTACGCATACACACACCCTCATACACGCTCACACGTACGCATACACACACGCACACATACATGTATGCATACACACACCCTCACACACGCACACATGTACGCGTACACACATGCACACATACATGTACGCATACACACACCCTCACACATGCACACACACATGCGCATACAAACACCCTCACACACGTGCACGCACACATACATGTGCGCATACACACCCTCACACGCACACATGTACGCATACACACACATGTACGCATACACACACCCTCACACATGCACACACATGTACGCATACACACCCTCACACACGCACGTACACATACACACGCACATACACATACACACACCCTCACACACGCACTTGCACATACACACACCCTCACACACGCACGTGCACATACACACACCCTCACACACGCACTTGCACATACACACACCCTCACACACGCACGTGCACATACACACACCCTCACACACGCACGTGCACATACACACACCCTCACACACGCGCAGCAACGCCCCTGACCAGCAGCTCATGCAGGGCTGGTGTTCTCATCAGTCTGTCAACTGGAGTGAAGCCTGAATTACAGGAAACATCAGTCACGCCGCCTCCCCTCTCTTCCTCTCCATTCTCTCGTTCCTCTCTTCCTCTCTATAATCTGAGAGCGGCTGAAGGTGGACGGTTCTCAGCAGGTTTGTTCCTCCTCCTTGCTGGGATCAAGTCTGCAGTGTCGATGACCTGCAGAACGTCGACAGTTGCTGATCTCAGACGAGGGAAACTCAAAGCAGCTTCACTCCAATTCAGACCTTTGATTCAATAATGACGAATGGCATTTTATCACAAATTCAACTTTAAATCTCCCAATGATGATGTTTATTCTCATAATTTTTTCTTTTTATATTTTGTTTCATTTTTTTAAGAATCCCATGTTTAGGACTTTTTACAATAATTTTGACGTCCAATTCCAGAGTTTGAACTTTGATTTTTTTGTCTCACAATCATTGTTTATTGTCAGAATTCTGTTCATTACCAAAGCTTCGTCCCTAATGTTGCTTTTTTACTGGCAGTAACGGGAGAACGCAGCCCTGCTTCGACTGCTTATGGATCAAATATATTTTGCTCTTTTAATATTTTACATAACGACACAGTGCGCTGTACATCCCATTAATTATTCCTTAAAATAATTAAAAGCCCTGACCTGACACTTTGTGCAGACACAGCAGCCTGTGGGCTTCAGCCCTGCTGCCCACAGCTCGTTGGGCCCCGCCGCAGCCATCAGGGTTCTCCATTTAAATGTCAAATCTATTTAGCATTGATTCTTCTTTGTAGTTAAAGACACAGGCATGTTCTGGGTGGACAATCAGAGTGGGAACCTGTCAGAACCCCGGTGCTGGACCGCTACCCTGTGATGACCTGTAAATGATGATCAGTTTTGATCAAACCAGTCGCAGTAAATGTGCACCAAATGACGTCTACAACAAAGTCACCTCAGATGAATCAGGTCAGGTGATGCGACTTTCAAATTCTCAAACTATTGTTACTTACAAAACCTCTACAGAGACGACCGGTCTCGTGCCATCTTCTGACATGGGAGAGGCTGGGCCAGTGCCAGCGGGTGGTGCCGGAGGCAGAACTGCCACTGAGCAGCTGCGTGACCACGGTGCAGCGTTGCTGCGGCGGAGCAGTGACGGCGGCCGCTGCTCTCACCAGGCAGGAAGAACTCAGTGAATATGTCTGATTTCCACAGCAGTGATGGTGAAAGGGTTGCTGGTTTCCCTTCAGTGGAGAAGTCTGGTGCAGTGGACGAGCGTTAGCTTGTGAGGCGCAGTGACGATTGTGGAGATGATCTTACTAACCTACACCAGACATTACTGGAGCTGACAACACCGTCCAGACATCCACTGTGTGAGTGTGTGTGTGTGTGTGTGTGTGTGTGTGTGTGTGTGTGTGTGTGTGTGTGTGTGTGTGTGTGTGTGTGTGGACCGCCTCCTGTGCTCTTTAGCTTGTGTGCTGAGCAGGAAAACAGTTAATCAGTATTAGTACACACTTTCCCACTGCAGTTCTAACAATCTGTTGGCTTTTACAGCACTGGAATACTTTCAACAGCACGATCGTAATAAAGTCATATACACTAACATCTGAGTGCCTTTAGAAAGATGAAAAAACACTGAGCTGGGAGAAATTAACACAGGTATAATAAATGAAGCAGTCTGTTTGAAAAAATAAAAAGCTGAGCATTTTAAGGATGTGTTTCAAGGAGGGCCAAGATGCTGTTAATCCCCATGTGGGGAGTTTTAGAGTCGTATAAGCCTTCACTCCAGATACATTTGCCTCCAAACACTTGGAGGATAATCTGAGAGGGGATGCTCAAACATCTGTGTTTTAAAAGTCAAAGAGATTCTCGTTTAGCTTTGGTTTACATGGATTTTGTGGATTTTAAAAGCATTAAATGGCAGGGGAATGCCAAAAGGCTAAGGCTGGCTTGTAATGTCATTCTGTAATTTTCTTTTGCTGCACGTTTAGTTGCAGTCTGGGCGGCTAAAGAGAATTTACACAAGTGATTAGAATACTGGAAATGAGCTGGAGTGAGTAATTAATCCAACTACACCATCAAAGACAAGCAACTATAATTCTGAGCTCTAATACGACTTCAGCTCCTCCTATGCATCCCTGAGTTATCAAGTCACACCTCAGATGTATTTTTGGATACAACAGGGACGCTGGCTAGTCACTGGCTTGCTTTTATTATTTTCCCTCAGCACTTTACTGCAATATTGGCACTTTCATTTTTCTTTGAAAGCTGAAATTATTGACATTTGCAAAGGTAATAAAATTGTTTGCATGTAACTTGTTTACAGTTGGTGCCGTGGAGCTGCTGAGGAGCAGGAAACAGGAGAAGATACTGGCTCTCTAGATGCTCCACGCTCTTGTCCTCCACATCGGAACCTTCATAGCAGCGTATTTATTGTTTTATTAGGGCCTGATCCTGAAGGTACTTCAGGCGAAGACCCTATTATGTTTTTCTATTCTATTCTTTCCATTTGTTATGAATGAGGCAGCCTGAGGATTCATCAACTCATGTGAAACCCACAACATGGATGAATTATTCTGCAAATTTTACTTGTAAGAAAAAAATACAATAAGCGATCATCCAGTGAGAAACTGGTTTCTGTCTCAAAATCAAAACTTATTGTGTTGCAGACCAGAGTGACACGAGCAGGGCTGCCCAGAGGACCCCCCCCCCCCACTCACACACACACACACACACACACACACACACACACAAACTCTCACACACACACAGCAGGCTGGCGCCTGCTATTTATATAATGCAAGAAATGCTAAACTGTGCTATGCTTTGCTATACCATACTATACCATACTCTACTAAATAATACCAAACTCTATCTACTTTACTATACCATGCCATACTCTACTATACCATACCATACTCTACTATACCATACAATACTCTACTCTACTATACTACACCATACCCTACTCTACTATACCATACCATACCATACCATACTCTACTATACCATACCATACCATACCATACTTTACTACACCATACCATACTCTGCCATACTATACCATACTCTACTCTACTATACCATACCATACTCTACTATACCATACCATACCATACTCTACTCTACTATACTACACCATACTCTACTCTACTATACCATACCATACTCTACTATACTATACCATACTCTGCTATACTATACCATACTCTACTATACCATACCATACTCTACTCTACTATACCATACCATACTCTACTACACCATACAATACTCTACTATACTACACCATATTCTACTATACTATACCATACCCTACTCTACTATACTATACCATACTCTTCTCTACTTTACCATACTCTATCTACTATATCATACCATACTCTACTTGACTATACGATACCATACTCTGCTCTACTATACTATACCATACTCTATCTACAATACTATACCATACTCCATCTACTATACCATGCCCTATCTACTATACCATACTCTACTCTACTATACCACACTCTATCTACAATACTATACCATACCATACTCTGCTATACTATACCATACCATACCATACCATACTCGACTATACTATACCATACTCTGCTATACTATACCGTACTCTACTCTACTATACCATACCATACTCTACAATACTACACCATACTCTACTCTACTCTACCATACCATACTCTACTATACTTTACCATACCATACTCTACTATACTTTACCATACCATACTCTACTACACCATACCATACTCTACTCTACTACACCATACTCTACTCTACTATACCATACCATACCATACTCTACTATACTATACCATACCATACTCTACTCTACTATACTATACCATACTCTACTATACCATACTATACCATACCATACTCTACTCTACTATACCATACCATACTCTACTCTACTATACTATACCACACTCTACTATACCATACTCTACTCTACTATACTACACCATACTCTACTCTACTATACCATACCATACTCTACTCTACTATACCATACCATACTCTACTATACTATACCATACCATACTCTACTACACCATACAATACTCTACTATACTACACCATATTCTACTATACTATACCATACCCTACTCTACTATACTATACCATACTCTTCTCTACTTTACCATACTCTATCTACTATATCATACCATACTCTACTTGACTATACGATACCATACTCTGCTCTACTATACTATACCATACTCTATCTACAATACTATACCATACTCCATCTACTATACCATGCCCTATCTACTATACCATACTCTACTCTACTATACCACACTCTATCTACAATACTATACCATACCATACTCTGCTATTCCACACTCTACTCTACTATACTATACCATAATCTAGCTACTATACTATATCATACTATACATTACCATACTCTACTCTTCTCTATTATACTACATCATACGATAGTATACCATACCATACTTTACCATACTCTATCTAATATACTAGATCATACTCTACTCTTCTCTACAATACTATATCATACGATAGTATACCATACCATAGTATACTATACCATACTCTATCTACTATACTAGACCATGCTCTACTCTTCTCTAATATACTATATCATACTATACTATACTAAATCATACTATATCATATTATACAATACCATACTTTACTCTACTCTTCTCTACTATACTATATCATATGATAGTATACCATACCATACTATACTATACCATACTATACTATTCTATACTCTGCTGTGCTAAGCTAAGCTAAGCTAAGCTATTTTGTGAAATAAAATGTTCTACACACATGTAGGACTCCTTTATTAATTATTAATGTTTTTTTCATAATTTCATGTCCCAAGGCATCAGCTGACCACATGTGAAGTGCGACTAACAGACAAACGGTGTCTTCACAGCTCACTCCTGTTGGCTTTGGCCCTTCAGCCCTTTGGCCCCCAGAGGAAACACTGTGAGCCCCCTGATCGAGTGACATCTACCAGTGTAAGTCCGGACTGAACCCCCTCGACCCCCCCCCCCCCCCCCCCCGCAGTACTGCAGAACCACACAAACCCACACAACCAACCACATCAACAGCCTTATCAAGTACTGTCCATCCATCCATCCATCCATCATCCATCCATCCATCCATCCATCATCCCTCCATGTTCTCCCTCTCCTCCTGTTGAGGGTGGTGGGGGTGGAGCCTATCCCAGCAGCCTTCCCCCTGGACAGGTCACCAGTCCATGGCAGGGCCAACACATAGAGACAGACAACCATTGGCTCTCCCAGCCATGCCTACGGTCAATTTAGAGTCTGGATTAACCTGGTCCCTCTTGATGTCTTTGGACTGTGGAGGAAGCTGGAGTACCAGAGAGAACCCAGCAGGAACAGGGAGAACATGGAGACTCACCCAGAAAGACCCCGTGCTGCAGCCGGGGCTCCACCCACAACCTTCTTGATGGGGGGCCACAGAGAGGACCACTGCTCCACCGGGCCGCCCCCTGTCATGTACTCGCCCTGCAAAAGTTTAGTCTGAAGGATGTTTCAAGGCAATTTTTTTCAAGGATGTTAAAGGTTATCCAGGCGTATTATTGGCTTCTAAAAACCACGGTTCATATTAGGGTTCATATTTCATATCCACATATAAGATACATATACATACATATATAAACTGGAAGTTCGGCAAAAACATGCTTACTACATCTGCTTCCACTTTTGTTTAGAATACAAACAGTTCTGCTGTCTAACAAATACTGCACATCCATATTACTGCATATACACCAAACACAGATATTTTCAGTTCCAGGTTGCAATACACCATTGAAATATTTATAACTCTTATAAATATTATAGTTGATTTCTGACAATTATTCTACTTACTAGACTTTTAATTAAATTAAATTAAAGTGGATTTTTCTGGTTTCAGTGAATGATTTTTAGTATTTTTTTGCAGTCTTCCAATGAAACTACTATGCGAGGGTAAAGAATAGTTTGTGCCCATTTATTGCTCCTCTAACCAACTTCTGCTTAAATGAATAAATGATGAATTTCAAATGTTACGTTATTCTCATTAAACCTGTTGGTGGGTAAATTCGGTGGAAGAATTACATTCAGATTTATTAATTATCTCTGACTTCTCCTCCTGCAGGAGGAACCCTTGGTGGATTTGTCATTCCACTGGGGTGGGAGAATGTTTCCCATTTTGCCGTTACTAAGAATGTAGCCAGACTTCCCAGTCACAGGGAGGCAGGGAGCCAAAGCAAAGCGTGATCATCTCAGAGGTTCAGCTAGCAGGGACACGATGGCGTGCCCTCGTTCAGACGCTCTTCTTCGCTTACCTCGACCGACAAATCCCAGTTTTTTTCTCGTGCTGTTACATAAGAATGTTTATGCTTCAGGTGTTCACTCCTGTGGATGCTGAGCAGCAGAGACTCAGGTATGAAGCCTTCAGCATCGCAGCACATTCACATGTTCTGAACCTGGATCTCAATCAGTGCAACAGGCAACACACTGGCGAACGGTTTTCCTCCTGCGAGCACTGAGCACTCTCATTTGGTTTGAACCAACATGGCTGACAGATGGTGTATTACCCCCTCAATGAGTCCTGAGAGTGGCTCCTATTGTATATCAGGACCAGCCAACTGTTTGAAATGATAATCACATCGTGGAGTCGTTCTGTGCAGCTCTGATTACAATGACGGGGTGCAGATCATAAAAATACTGATAGTAAACAATGAGCTTTGTGAAAGTCAGAGAAAGACACCGGAGTTAGCCAGTCGAGCCTTTGCTGCTCCAGAATAAATGTTGGTGGACAGGCAGTAGAAATGACAATAATCTGCTCTGAGACTTGGACAAACAAATCAATGAAAATATTAATAATCCAGAATGACTCATCTAACTTCACTTTAATCAACAGTTACTCAGTACACAAGCAGTTTCCTGATTGTACCTGTCAGAGTAATTTACACAAGAAGAGCGCGTCCTCGGAGAAAAAAATCCCTGTTGTCTGAATTGATAAGAGAGGAGAAGAGAGGAGAAGAGAAGAGAGAAGAGAAGAGAAGAGAGGAGAAGAGAAGAGAAGAGAAGAGAGGAGAAGAGAAGAGAGGAGAAGAGAAGAGAGGAGAAGAGAGGAGAAGAGAAGAGAAGAGAAGAGAGGAGAAGAGAAGAGAAGAGAAGAGAGAAGACAGGAGAAGAGAAGAGAAGAGAGGAGAAGACAGGAGAAGAGAAGAGAAGAGAGGAGAAGAGAAGAGAGGAGAAGAGAGAAGACAGGAGAAGAGAAGAGAAGAGAAGAGAAGAGAAGAGAGGAGAAGAGAAGAGAAGAGAAGAGAAGAGAGAAGACAGGAGAAGAGAAGAGAAGAGAGGAGAAGAGAAGAGAAGAGAGGAGAAGAGAAGAGAGGAGAAGAGAGAAGACAGGAGAAGAGAAGAGAAGAGAGGAGAAGAGAAGAGAAGAGAGGAGAAGAGAAGAGAAGAGAAGAGAGGAGAAGAGAAGAGAAGAGAGGAGAAGAGAAGAGAGGAGAAGAGAAGAGAGGAGAAGAGAAGAGAAGAGAGAAGAGAGGAGAAGAGAAGAGAGGAGAAGAGAGAAGACAGGAGAAGAGAAGAGAAGAGAGGAGAAGAGAAGAGAAGAGAGGAGAAGAGAAGAGAAGAGAAGAGAGAAGACAGGAGAAGAGAAGAGAAGAGAGGAGAAGAGAAGAGAAGAGAGGAGAAGAGAAGAGAGGAGAAGAGAGAAGACAGGAGAAGAGAAGAGAAGAGAGGAGAAGAGAAGAGAAGAGAGGAGAAGAGAAGAGAAGAGAAGAGAGGAGAAGAGAAGAGAAGAGAGGAGAAGAGAAGAGAGGAGAAGAGAAGAGAGGAGAAGAGAAGAGAAGAGAGAAGAGAGGAGAAGAGAAGAGAGGAGAAGAGAGAAGACAGGAGAAGAGAGGAGAAGAGAAGAGAAGAGAGGAGAAGAGAAGAGAGGAGAAGAGAAGAGAAGAGAAGAGAGAAGAGAGGAGAAGAGAAGAGAGGAGAAGAGAGAAGACAGGAGAAGAGAAGAGAAGAGAGGAGAAGAGAAGAGAAGAGAGGAGAAGAGAAGAGAAGAGAAGAGAGGAGAAGAGAAGAGAAGAGAGGAGAAGAGAAGAGAGGAGAAGAGAAGAGAGGAGAAGAGAAGAGAAGAGAGAAGAGAGGAGAAGAGAAGAGAGGAGAAGAGAGAAGACAGGAGAAGAGAGGAGAAGAGAAGAGAAGAGAGGAGAAGAGAAGAGAGGAGAAGAGAAGAGAAGAGAAGAGAGAAGAGAGGAGAAGAGAAGAGAGGAGAAGAGAGAAGACAGGAGAAGAGAAGAGAAGAGATGAGAAGAGAAGAGAAGAGAGGAGAAGAGAAGAGAAGAGAGGAGAAGAGAAGAGAGGAGAAGAGAAGAGAGGAGAAGAGAAGAGAGGAGAGGAGAAGAGAAGAGAGGAGAAGAGAAGAGAAGAGAAGAGAGAAGAGAGGAGAAGAGAAGAGAGGAGAAGAGAAGAGAGGAGAAGAGAAGAGAGGAGAAGAGAGAAGACAGGAGAAGAGAAGAGAAGAGAGGAGAAGAGAATAGAAGAGATGAGAAGAGAAGAGAGGAGAAGAGAAGAGAAGAGAGGAGAAGAGAAGAGAGAAGAGAGGAGAAGAGAAGAGAGGAGAAGAGAAGAGAAGAGAAGAGAAGAGAGGAGAAGAGAAGAGAGGAGAAGAGAGAAGAAGAGAAGAGAAGAGGGGAGGGGAGAGGAAAAGAGAGGAGAGAAGAGAGAAGTATGAAAAGTGTAACTCATCAATGTGGAATAACTGAGCCACCTTTTTTCCAAGAAAAACACCATAATTCTTTCAGGAATTCCTTTTCCCCCTCACGCAACATCCAGTTGTAGAATTTGTGTCAAATTTAAAGACTGCTTTGATGAATTGGCGACATCTTGTTGCACCATGTTTTTAACCACATAACCCTGATTGGTGCGCTCAGGATGACACGCGCACGAGTCGCTACTTGGTCACAACAACAGAAACTCCTGGGTCTGTGTAGAACAAAGTGAGCCGGGAGGATCCGTCACATTCAGCACTGTCATCCACGGGATGAGCAGGCTGCGTTGCAAAGTCAAGAGAAACATTAACTTTGTCCCGTGGAAACGCTCCTGTAACTTTTTAATAAAGTCACGCTGTGACAAGAACCCTGCTGTTACCTGAGCAGATACAAAAATCACCACTGCAAAGAACATTAGCAGCATCGCGACACCAGCTGAGGGCAAACGAGGTTTCGAACCACTCAACTATCACTTCAAAACATTCACTCATTATGGATGTAAATTTATACCGTGAGGACAAAAGAATACAAACGTAACAACACAGAGTAACACACTGAAGTCCTCGTGAGCATTTGTGAAGCTGCGGTTCATGCAGTTCTCTTGTGTTTGGCATGCGTCCTCATGACTTCTGTTAGTCTCTCCTTGCTGCGTTACGTAATTCTGCAGTATTTTGACTGATGCTTCAGCACTTCAGGCACCGGCTCTCTGCTCTGCTTTTATCTCTGAAATTTGCCTTATCAACACAGACTTGTAAAATGCGTGTTTCGCGGACGCATCTGAAGATGACACATGTCGCTAATTGGATGTTAATTCAATATTCTGTATAGTACAACGCCGTTCTACCTCTGTCTTTATGAATGTAATTAAAGGGAGAGAAGGGGGGACTCGTTGATGCTAATGTTGGGAGGAGTAACGACGGCCTGTGATGAACATGCGGATGCTCACAAACACGAACGGAGAGATAATTGGCGCCACATGTGTGACTGTTCGCTCCAACATTCGACCTTGGTGACACGATCCGCATCGCACACTTCATAAGAACTACATTCTCTAGCTTTTGAGCTCAGTTATGATCATTTACTTGAAATTACTGGTATCTTTTTTCTGTTCATTGATTGAAAGTTTTTTTTTCCAGCTCTCTTCAGACCACAAGAAATGGGTTCAGCAGACCAACGCTATATTGAACTGAAATCAAGACAGCTGTCGATCATGAGCAATTATTGTGCCATCTCAAGATCGCTGGCAGATAATCGTCTGTCTTCAGAAAACTGAAATAAGGGAACTAAGCTGGAATCCTAGTCAATCTCTTTTCTTGTGTTTATGGGCTTGTTCAGCTTGAGAAAGTGGAAAATTGTTTTCTCAGGATAATGAAATGAATGAACACGTCAGCACGAGTGATCTCAACATAAAGAAAGAATTTCCTCATGATTGGAGATACAGCATAAAGAAATATTCAGAAGCCTGGACTTTCTAAGTCATCGTGTGTTAATGTCTCACTGGCGCCTCCGTAGGACGCCACAGCCACAGCCCGCCAGCAGCCCGCCGCCTCACCAGGCTCCCCACAAAATCAGGTGACATGAGAATTATCAGAAGCACAGCTGCGGCTGGTGGTTCCAGATTACGTGTAACAGAACAGTACTAAAACAAGGATTAATACTATCATCGTTACGTTCCACCACCATCGAAGTGATGATCCTTTCTGACAAACCCAGAAAACTAACCTCATCGCAACGCATCAGAAAACACTCTGTAACCTCCTTCAGCTGGGCAGATCGAGACCTGAACCACGTGAGGCGGTGGTTCTGGTCCTCAGTCTGATATCTACTGCCAGTTTTGGCCAGAAGGGGCGCCAAAAACAACATCGATGAAAGGTCACAACAAGTCATAAAACCCAAAAAAGGAGAATAACAGTGAAAGTGCGTTTGTACTTACATGATGGTGCTGTCCCAGAGAGCACAGTAAGGGTTCAGGGTTCCCTGGAAAACACCACAAAAACAACCTTCATCATTGTTCCTGCATATTTGTCCTTCCACACGAATCTGCTGAGAAGAAACTGAAGTGCAGCGTCTACTATCAGAGGCTCACACATGCTGACACGACTTACATGCCCTTTATCTCTAGGATGGAGAAAAGGCCTGGATCATAAAAGGGATTGCGCTTGTAATTATCAGACTGCAGTGCGCTCTCCTGACACTGGACGCTCGCAAATTAATTATCGAGCCAATTAACCAGCATTGAGTGTTGGCTAATGGGAGGTGACACGTGCTGCGGTCATTCTGAAACTGTTCCTTTATACAACTAACGGGACCAGGGAACCATCATAACGTGTAGAAAGCAGCACTTCGCTCTACGTAACGAGTGTGCGGGTGGTGCTTACATTTGCCAGGTGAGCCAGCTCAATCTCCAGGTGGGACTCCGTCGCCTTAGGCTCAGGTCTGACTGTCACAGCGATGACCTTGGAGTTCACAACTGTCTGGTTCCTGAGTCACACAGAAATGAAGGGAAAAGAGAAACTGAACCACAGTTGCAGGACGATCCTGTCTCACTGTCACTGCGGGTCCGATGCCGCTCGCCGCCATAGTGACGGTTAACTTCGCCGTGTGTTAAATCATGCTGATGGAGGGACGAGAGCAACACAGTTTGCAGTGTTGGGGGTCTTAAACCTGATTTCACTTCAAACACACGAGGCTCCCGTCTGCGAGGAGCGTGAAGGATTAGCTCTAAGTTCAGAGTCAGCCAGACTTTTGTAGGATCTCTTAGAAACACCGGTTTTAAAAGCTGCTTCAGGGATCCTCAGAAGAATTACAGCACACATTCTGATGTCCTCTCTGCAGTCTCATCTAATAATCGACATGTTACGCAAACAGACAGAATGAATGTGCATTGAGAAGCTAGTATGTAAGAGGAGGCTGGAGCAGGCGCCCTGTGGATGTGAAAGGACCTTTACAACATATTTGACAGTTATAGTGTTGAAAACATCCAAGTACATGAGAGAAACACGGAGAATCAAACCAAGATCTCACGCTTTTAAGATCTGACATCACAGCCCTGATCTCCAACGATTGGGCAGCTGGCAGAATATTACCTCAACGACAGGCCGAAAGCCAAGTGGAGGGGAAACTGATGCCACACCGCTTGAGCTCAGAATATGTTTATCGGACATCTTTTAAAGGTTGATTCACGTTTTCTTGATTTTTTTCAACAACAGAAATCACGTTGAGCATTTGGCGAACGCAAAATCCCGAAGTCTAACACTTCCCGATCTTCCTACCCCCAATAAGCCTGCTACACGTAGGCTGAGAGCAGCTGCTCCACCTGTGAGCCCTGCAGTTGAAAAGATGCTCTGTCCTTGAGATGTTGGTGCCAGGGACGTGTTGACTGCCGTCTGACACCAGGTGTTTGTTTGGAGCTGTGTTTTCTTGGCACTAACATCATCCCGAAATAAATAACTGTATTCAATGCAACAGTTCGGTTTCAATTTACTAAATTGGAGGCAACACAACCACTAAATTCTCTCACGTTGCTTTAAATAATGGATGACTGTCATCACTAAGGACGATACAAGAACAGCTCTGGATGAAAAGTCCTGCATCCTTAAACATTCACAACTTTAACACCATGTTCAGAAATTGCAGTACAGCAAATTCAGTCAATGTTCTCTTTCTTCCTTTTGGAAAATTAATTTTCTGTGCTCAATGTGAGACGTTTCAGGGACGACTCAGGTGATCTACCGCTGCGAATAAAAGCGGACGCATCTGCAGCTTCCAAATGATTAAAATCTATCTCATATTTCCTGCTGCCAGCGGAGCAGAAAGTACAGCCGGCGATGCGCTGCTCTTACTTTGGTGAGGGGAGCATGAGGCCGAGGGTCTTGTAGAGGACGGTGCCCAGGATGAAGACAGGCGATCCCTCCATATCTAGACAGAAGAGAGAGAGAGGCAGTCAGGCCATGATCACTGCTCACATCTGAGTACCGACACACCAACGCATGAGGTCTAGGGTCTGAGGAGTTCTAGGGTCTGAGGAGTTCTAGGGACTGAGGAGGTCTAGGGTGTGATATACTGTGAGGAGGACTAAGGAGCTTTGGGGAGGTGTGAGGAGTTGTGGGAGGTGTGAGATGGTGTGAGGAGCTGTGGGGAGGTGTGAGATGGTGTGAGGAACTGTGAGGAGGTGTGAGATGGTGTGAGGAGCTGTGGGGAGGTGTGAGATGGTGTGAGGAGCTGTGAGGAGGCGTGAGATGGTGTGAGGAGCTGTGGGGAGGTGTGAGATGGTGTGAGGAGCTGTGAGGAGGTGTGAGGAGCTGTGGGGAGGTGTGAGGAGCTGTGGGGAGGTGTGAGATGGTGTGAGGAGCTGTGAGGAGGCGTGAGATGGTGTGAGGAGCTGTGGGGAGGTGTGAGATGGTGTGAGGAGCTGTGAGGAGGCGTGAGATGGTGTGAGGAGCTGTGGGAAGGTGTGAGATTGTGTGAGGAGCTGTGAGGAGGTGTGGAGAGGTATGAGATGGCGTGAGGAGCTGTGGAGAGGTGTGAGATGGTGTGAGGAGCTGTGGAGAAGTGTGAGGAGCTGTGGAGAGGTGTGAGATGGTGTGAGGAGCTGTGGAGAGGTGTGAGATGGCGTGAGGAGCTGTGGGGAGGTGTGAGATGGCGTGAGGAGCTGTGGGGAGGTGTGAGATGGCGTGAGGAGCTGTGGGGAGGTGTGAGGAGCTGTGGAGAGGTGTGAGATGGCGTGAGGAGCTGTGGAGAGGTGTGAGATGGCGTGAGGAGCTGTGGGGAGGTGTGAGATGGCGTGAGGAGCTGTGGAGAGGTGTGAGATGGCGTGAGGAGCTGTGGGGAGGTGTGAGGAGCTGTGGGGAGGTGTGAGATGGCGTGAGGAGCTGTGGGGAGGTGTGAGGAGCTGTGGAGAGGTGTGAGATGGCGTGAGGAGCTGTGGAGAGGTGTGAGATGGCGTGAGGAGCTGTGGGGAGGTGTGAGATGGTGAGACATGTGGGCCATGTAGTCGTAGGACTGTCAGCAGTTGGAGACCCATCACAGAGGGTTTCTCTCTTCAGCAGGAAGTGGAGAGCAGACCTCCAGGAGTCAGCGTGTGCCTCGTAGGAGTCCCAGTGGATAAAAGTAACATGCAAATGTTGATGATGGATCTGTCAATAAAACTTAAGATAAATTTCGCTTTTCAGCAACTTCGACTGATGCTTTCCTGAAGCCTCCTTCAGATTAGAGGCTGGGTTGAGGATGTTGAGCAGATTCCCGATCAATTCCATGATCTGTTATCTTTGATATATTCCAGATAAGACTGATTACACCAATTAACCAAATGGTCTGGCTGGGAAGTGCGGAACATGGCGGCGACTGGCAGCGTTTGATAGGAAGCTGAAACTGCTGAGCTGATGGAAAACAAGAGTGCAGACAAGCACAAAGGCCTGTAGCATCACCTCGCTTTCCAAGCCCATTGCTATTGTAGCAGAAGCCATCAGGAAAATATCTCCTCACAAGACGGATGCGTGTGCGTGCGAGTCTCATTGTATGATTCCACATAAAGTAATTCCCTCGGCTTCTGCTGAGATGACACTGAATCAGTCACGATGTGTTCACCTCTCCGTTCCTCTGCAGTTTCTAGAAATGTTACTGAATCGTTTGTTAGACAGATGGATCCTGCGGTGATGAGTCCAGAGGAACGCTGCAGGGAGAACTCAGTCACCTACCTGCTGACTGGGAGACGAAGAGGGCCTTCGGGATCACCACTTTGTCCTCCGAGTTCCTGGCCCAGTCCACCATGCCTTTACGACCCTTCATGGGGAAGTTGATGTCCGTCATCACAGACACTGCTGGAAGTCTCTGGATGCTGGCCACTGCAGAGAACACACACACGCACACACACACACACACACACACACACACACACACACACACACACACACACACACACACACACGCACACACACACACACGAATAAATCATTGAGTGTGTGTGTGTTTATATGACTCTCATCATTCATTAAAGGCTGTATATGCCACTTTTTATGAAATAAAATGTGACACAAATGTTTCATTCAACAACACAAACATTCAATAATGCCGCTGAAGTTTCGCACCAGCTGAGAATCCCAAACCTCCTGCTGGGTGTTCAGCGTCCGTCCTGAAACGCTGCACCTCTGGAGCTACACTATCAACTAGAGAGCGCCAGCCTTGGAGCAGAGATGAGTTCTCATCCTTCAGACGTGGAACCCCCCAGAATTCAGATGAAGTCAAATAACTGCACCTTCACAGGCATGTGTGCACTTGAGGCTAGAAGAGCAATAATAGAAATGGAAATACAAAGCACCACAGGCTAACAGTCGAACTAGTTAAACTTACACTCCAGACAGAATCTGTCATTGTCACTGGCAGTACAAAGTACAAAATTCCCTGTTTAAAACTCCTTGCCGATCCCCAGATGTGATCTTGCAACTCTGTTGGAGGTCCTGACCCTCCAGCTGAGATCCACTGCTGCAGAGGACCTGTGGCAACATTTCCTTTATTTAATTATCCATTCAAAAAAGCTAAAGTGAAATAAAGACTGAGTTTGTTCCCAAACATGAAAGCTCACACTCACACGTACATGAATGAGTGTGAGGAGTCGGAGCTCGTTGACTCCTGATCAGCGTCACTCTTACTGAACCTGTAGACTTGAAGAGTTCACAGCCGAGTTTATGATGTACAGCAACAGGTTTGTTTCTCAGCATTCAGCAGAAGGAGAAACGAAAGCTGGTCAAAGATGTCCCTGTAAATACACATGTCATTTCCACGTCAGAGAAAGGGAACTTCCCCATTAAGTGCACTATCAGCAAGCAGACAGCTAATCTGGGTATGGCTCGCTCCTCCTGCTGAGCAGCCACCGACGGCTGTCGCCGCTCTACGACGATGACGGGGAAACTCTCAGGATCAGCTGAAAGGCCTCAGCATTACATGGCGAGGATAAAGCTGCTCGCGTCTCTACCTGCTATCACATTCAGTCGCAGTCAGGCGGTGCCTTGAAGAGGCGAAGCTGAGGTTAATCCTACTATTGATGTGGAAGCTCTATTGTTCCTCTCGCTCTGCCAATACAATTTGAATCCTGGCAAGACTCCATGTTTGAGTGAAATCTGTGACAGTGAAGGCGTGTTTGGGGTGATCCAGCAGCGGGAGTGAAAGCACGGCACATCCGCCATTTGTAAAACGGCCTGTTCACAGCACCGCGTGCTGGGAGCAGCACTGATATGTGTGTGCTTTGTGTTTGTGCCAGTTGTTGTCACAGGGCACACTGTGACTCACAACACCACACTAGAAAACTGCCTTTCACAGTGCTGGATAATTCTGCTTGTAAACGGGGCTTTGCACTTGCCTGACACAACGTGATCGTTGAGGATTGACGCTTCTGAGCACCAAATTCAGTGCATGACGATGTTGTGAATGGTTCATTCTCACAAGAGGGAATTCAGGAGTTCTCATTAAGTCCCAACGCTTCCAGGACTCAAACAACAAACCCCTTTTTGCCAGGTAACTGAACAATTTGCAGCCATGCTACGTGTGTTTCATTGCAACTGTTGTCTTGTCCGTAAAGTGAAAGCATGACATTCTCCTTAAAAGCAGCGTTTGATTTTCTCACACGTCCTAAGGTCCAGTTTGTCCTCCAAGTGCAGTGAGAGACGGTGCTGCTGAGGCTGAGAGCTTCTGCAATCAAGGTTATTTGACTTAAAGTGGGAGGACAGAGGATGATGCACCGGTGACAGTCGGTATTTATACAAGTGTCAGGAGGCTGCCATAAATTAGTGACGAAATGATGCTGCAACATCTTACTCAGCCAGATTCTCTCGGCTTGGCTTCCTTTCATCTATCCACAAAACTGTCCATTCCGTTAATCAAAAGGACCATGTGACCACTAAGGCATGGGTGTGTGTGAGTGAATATTCCAGTACAGCGGGGTACTGGAGGCTGGCTGGGGTCCAGACCGCGGATGCAATCATTAGTCTGAAAACACGACCAGCTCAGTATGTTATGTTTAATCTGAATATGCGTCTACACATAGATCTACAAAACACACAGCACAATGGGATTTTAAATGTGATGTTAACAGTATTTCTGTCCAGCATGAGGCTTCAGAAACAGGAGCAGAGGGGCGGTGACACAGTCGTTACTGAGCCCATTGCAATTTGAGAAGAGGGGCTCTTAAACTGAGGGCCCTCTGATGGAGGAAACCTGAATCATAAAACTGCTGCCAGCACATAATGGTGGCTAATAAAGCTGTACGAGCCCACCGGCACGCCAACAGAAGCTCTGCCAGCATCACATACAGCGCTAGTACTGTTGAATATAACCCTGACACCATTAGCTTAGCTGAAGAGCTAACTAGCCTCCTACCTGCTAAGGTAGCTATGGTGGATGAAGCAGTGGCTGCTGACACCTCCTTACAAATGCATCAGTCAGTAGAAACAGAGGAGGGATGTTGACAGTGATGTCATCAACAACGTGAACAAGTAAACAATTACAAAACCTCTAGCCAAACATTTCTAGCACCGGTGACAACTAGCATTCCTGGTTAGCCTTGCCTTCCACTTTATCAATGACACCTTCACCTCACCACCCATCCACCCATCAGTCCATCCACCCATCAGCCCATCCACCCATCAGCCCAACCATCAGTCCATCCACCCATCAGTCCATCCACTCATCAGCCCACCCATCAGTCCATCCACCCATCAGCCAATCCACCCATCCATCCATCCACCCATCCGTCCATCCATCCATCCGTCCATCCACCCATCAGTCCATCCATCCCTCCGTCCATCCACCCATCAGTCCATCCACCCATCAGCCCACCCATCAGTCCATCCACCCATCAGCCAATCCACCCATCCATCCATCCACCCATCCGTCCATCCATCCATCCGTCCATCCACCCATCCGTCCATCCATCCCTCTGTCCATCCACCCATCAGTCCATTCACCCATCAGTCCATCCACCCATCAGTCCATCCATCCCTCTGTCCATCCACCCATCAGTCCATTCACCCATCAGTCCATCCATCCCTCTGTCCATCCACCCATCAGTCCATTCACCCATCAGTCCATCCATCCCTCTGTCCATCCACCCATCAATCCATCCAACCATCAGTCCATCCATCCCTCTGTCCATCCACCCATCAGTCCATTCACCCATCCGTCCATCCACCCATCCGTCCATCCACCCATCCGTCCATCCATCCCTCTGTCCATCCACCCATCAGTCCATTCACCCATCAGTCCATCCACCCATCAGTCCATCCAACCATCAGCCCATCACCCGTCCATCCACCCATCAGTCCACTGGTCCGTGCGTCCGGCTGGCACATGTGTGATACTGAGTCTGTCTCTAACAGGCTTGTTAATGTGAAGCTTCCTCTGTGCAGCAGGAGGATTCTGGGTGAATCTCCTCAGAGGCAGCTCATTACTGCTGGATCTTCAAATAATTGCTCACAGGCCAAATGGATTCAGCTACTCTGCCTAGATTTTCTAGAAAGCTGCTTCAGATACCTGCCTGCCTCATAGACATCTTAGTCATGCTCTACTTCAAACATTTATACAGTTGTTAAAAAAAGAGTTCACACACATCCCTTTAGAATTTGATGGAACAGATCTTCTTTGAGTGACTCATCTCAAAACTTTCTCTTCAAGTATCAAATGTCTTTTTCTCTGTGAACACATCCAGGCAAATAATTCAGGTGCAGGACCAAAACGTGTGTCATTGTGGTGAGCAAAGCAGTGACGCACTGCTCAGCTCCCACTTTCATTCTTCTTTCAGTTCCCTCTGGCAAATGTAAAAGAGCGAGCAGGCGTTTCTACAGCAATCGAATCACTGTCTCCTGCTGGTCAGCACGCAGCAGGGAAAAGAACATCTCAAGATGGTGGTTAAAGGAATGCTTTTCAGGCTGCACTCCTCCTCAACTCCTTAAAAGTTATATTTTGTTAGCAGCAGGCAGCATTCAACAAAGCTGATGAGAGCATCGTCCTAAAAGAATCTCCTCTAAGGGGGCCAGGCTTCATCTTCAAGAATCAGCCACATCCTCGCGGGCCGAGAATCCAGACAGCACCAACAGTTGGACGGAACTCTAACGAGTTTCATTAAAAATGGTGTTATGTTCTTTTGGTCTGACGATCCGAGAAAAGAAAGATCTGCTGATCGCCGTTACACACGCGGCCCATGAGAGGCTGGAGACAAATACTAACAAATACAGAAAGACTGAAGGGTTTATACTCTGAATGTGAACGATATAAAGACAACTTGAACTGAAAGTTTTAACTGAGAGCAGCTGAACATGGACGCTGTGGTGGGAGCTGAGGGAAGTGAGCCAGGGAGACCACAGTGGTCTCTCCACATCTGTTGACACACATTTGGAGATGCAAATCCAATATGCACACCCTGTTCCTAGAGCTTGGTTACACGTTCCAGTTAGAAAACGCGCCAATCCAGGCTGAGCCACCCGGAAAATTAGGAATCGCACAGCCAGCAGGACGCTGCCCCAAAGAGCCAGCAGGGTGCAGCCCTAACAGCTCCTCCAGAACCCTGCTGACCCTCAGCATTCCTTTGTTCCTGTGGTCCAGGTCTTCACTTTACGTTTTTTTGTTCACATCATCAGCAGCTTCCTCTGTGAACGGATGCGGTGTTGACTGCTGCTGCTGCTGAACAACCGTTAAACATCCCTCACTTACTAGGAATGTTCCAGATGAATCTACCTCTGCAAGTCGCCCGTTCGTGGCTTAAAGGCTTGGCTGTCATGATCAAGACCTTCGAGTCCTGCAGATTAAAGTGACTGGAACTTTTATGGCACTTTAGCATGCAAATTTAATTGTAGGTCATTTTGAACATCCAAGTTCTAAAGTCTGCTGTCAGCCATTTTCTCTCATTGACTCTACAAGGGCATGGCAATATCTGCCTCCCTTCAAGAGGGACGCACCGTCCATCAAACCCAGTTTCAACAACTTTGGCTGAAATGAAAGAGCATCTCTGTTTGACTTCCAACCGTTCACATTCTCCAGATCTTTAGATGATTTCAAAATTGTGAAATTTTTGAAAAATTGTGTGAAAATGCCAAGTTGCAGGGTAAAAGCTTTCACTTAAGAAGAAGTCTGTCTTTCATCAACACGCCGCTCTGACTCAGCAGCTCTGCTTTGACTCAGACAGGCAGACGATGCTGAGAGTTGGACGCTCAGTGCAGCTGACAAACTTTTGACCGTTGGCTAGGATGAATGATGGAGTAAAGCAGAAGATCAGAGACTCTTCATGGTCTTTGCAGTTTTCTTCACTGGGGAGAAAACATCATTATTTTAGTTTTACAGCCGTGTTGTTAGAGATGACCAATGACAAAACTTCTGTCAGCTCTCTTTTCCTGAGGGTTAGTAGCGGTGCACCCAGCTTGCATCCAGGCGTTTTTACTCTGGGGTGTCTTCAAGGCTTGACTTCTCACGCTGTCTAAAATCTTGATAAAATAAGTGGCAAAAAAGAGGAGTGAAAAAAGACAGAGACAGGAAGAACAGGGAGGAAGGGGAGGATTTCAAATTAAAACAGGAATTAAATACAGAAAGGACCTGAAGTAGAACATGGCACAAGAAGAGAGGAAGGTTTTACATCTGTTCATCCATCAGCAGGACTGACAGGGGAGGATTGCCCCTCCCTGTGATTCCTCTGTGACATTCGTCTGTCAATGAAGCCTCGTCTCGTTTTCTCTGTCATCAATATTTCTGGCATTCTATGTGTTGAGAAATGGATTCAATTAAGAAATCAATTTTATGTTTTCTTTTCATTTTAAATGATAAGTCGTTGGAGCAGCA